>NW_027526295.1:198870628-199153128 GCF_048455015.1 Haemaphysalis longicornis | reverse complement strand
TGTACACATATATTCGCCAGCACGTTTTCATGGTGGACGTATATTTGCTCCTCGTCGGAAACATCGCGCGGAAGAGTTAAGATTGTGGCCCACACGTCCGTCGCGTTTACGATCACGGATGGCACAGCGGATATGCTTCTGCTTTCCGGCGCGCTGTTCAGGTGCCACCAACTCCAAGCGAAGAGAACGCTGTGCACGCATGAACAGGGGCTTCCTTATTGGAGAGGACATGATAATGAATCTTAACTATGTGTCCGGCAATACTCACTTACAACAGCTTCGCCTTTCACGTTTTTCTCGTGAGTCCAAGCTTCCCTGAATTATTTGTGGTTATTCCGATCGTTATTGACGCACTTTTTTGTACTTGTTATTCTGTCCTATCACCGTTGCATTATTTTGGCACCATTATGTTGTGGGGTACATTTGATCGCGCTGTTTATTTGGGCCGCTGCAAAATTACACTTTTATAACAACCACGCCAGTTTACGCGGGTGACAACCCCGCTATCAGTAGGTGTAGTTCTTTTTTCACGAGCACCATGGCTTACCACTGTAGGAGTTGCAATACACTGTATACAATACCACGGGAATTTAGAAAAAAATTACGCCCACCTCCCCTCGCGGGAACCCTGGTGTGATGCGACGCTGAGGGGGGTTCAAGCACAAGCGGAGAGCAACCTCGACCAAGGCCGCCGCAGAGCGGCACACTGGTTATATGCGCAACGCGCCCAAAAGAAAGGAGACCGCGGAGAGGGAGAGTGCAGCGGCTATGACGCAACACAATCCAACACAATCCACTTTAATCCAATCAAAATCCAATCCAAATCCAGTCCAATCCAATCCAAGCCAAGCCAAGCCAAGCCAAGCCAAGCCAAGCCAATGCAATCCAATCGAATCCAATCCAATGCCCCTCGCGAGAGAGTGTTCGCTATCGGAGAGGAGAGGGGGAGAGTGGCTGCGGACAACAACAACGGACGCACGCGGACAACGGACGCACGCAGGAAGGACAGGGCCGCCGTCATGAGATGCTCTGAGCGTCGCATCTAAAATTTCGCTACCCATGAAATATAGCGAAAATGGAAAAAGAAAGCACCGTCCTCTTAAAACACGTTTTTTTAATGGGTACACATATAAATACAATGTCTGCAACACTGATCGTCAGGCTAGTCTTTTTTTCAATTATTTGGAGATGCCCGTAGACATTATACCTACCTGTGAAAAATTTCCCCGATGAGCGATGATTCTTCGGGACATCGGTTCTTTCCACACACGTGCCAAGGTTATTTCACGGGTCTCGGCGTTTTCGCGTCGTAAACTTGGTCGTTATCGCCGACACAGGAACAAGGCAGGGAGGCGAAAACAATCTAGAGCTCGACCTCTCCCAAAGAAGATGTATGACGCTATACTTTGGGCACGTGCGCTTGTTATTTTGTAATCCTTCTTTGACCCTAGTAGCTTTTTTTATTTTTATCTCTTTCCCACTTCTGCTCTGATCGTGTCGCTCTGCGTCCGAAGTAACACAAATAACTTGAAGATAATGTTCTGCTCGACATTGTTTACACGTGGCTAGTCATCTATATTTTATAAGCGCCAACGGGGTCATGTTCCTCAGTATCATGGTTTAATGGGGCTGTGTCGTTCGGCATTCCACTTCCGGAGTAAGAACAAGGAAGCAAATGAGGAAGAGGGAGAAAAAAGGAGAAATAACAGCCAAACGAGGGTGAAAACCGAGTGCTTGAATGTCCCCGCGATAGATGGCGCTAGTGAATTATTGAAAAGGGCAGCGTGCGTTCGCGCGCTAGATCGGTTTTTTGGCGCTTACGCGGGCAAGCTTGTAATGTTTTTCTGCGCGCACACAACCCTAACGCCTTTTCTTTCTGCAGAAACGAGCGCAAAGAACAGGGAAAATATATTCTGGGGAAAAGGAAAAAGAGGGAAGTGTCAAGCGTGGAGCCACACCGCTTTCCTTGAAAGAAGGGACAAGGACAAAAACGAAGCAAAAGGGGGAAAGAGTTGCAAGAGAACGTGGCGCCCCGGTTTGTTTATTTAATCGCCGAGGACGAGTCCCCTATCTAACGAACCTCCAAATGGCTTAAAACGCGATAATTACGGCAATGCGCAGGAAGAGTCGCGAACACGTGAAATAGGAAGATACGTGTGGCTGCAACGAGACATATAGAAAAGGACAAGTTATTTATTGTCGGCGCTGGATCCTCGGGAACGACACGGGGAGTCTGGGAAGACGACACCTTGGCAGGGTAAGAAGAAGCCCGATCTCCGTTCCTGTTTTAAAAGGCTCCCGGACCAAACTTTGGAAAACGTAAAGTCTTATTTACGGCCATGGCGACCACGGTTCGCTTTTGTATGCCTCCCCGCTCCTCGCAATGCCCCTCCAAAGAGCGCGAGGCGCACTGCTTTCGTTTTTATGTCTTACAGAAAGAAACAAATCTGCTGCGTTCTAAAGCAAAGCTTTCTAGCTCTACCAGAGAACGGCTCTTCCGTGGCGTGCGGGACAACGAACTCTTAACGCGTCAGAGACGGCGGCAGGGGCAGGGAGAGGGGAAGTATTTCATTCAGGGAGCACCCTAGAGATGGCGCCGCAAATTTACCCAGGGTTCCCCACGCGGGAGTGCCTGCTCGCCTGCGATGGTGTCGGCGGTACGACTTTGTCGTCTGCTTCAGTGGAGGTTGTTTCCGGCCTGTTTTGGTGCAGCTTCGCGTCCACTGCGCGGTGCCTTCGCACGGCTTGATTAACTTGTTCGGCAGCACCTCCAGGGTAACCCGCACCTGACGGACTTAAATGGTCGTACGGCAAACATACGTTAGGGATTGGTTTGCAGGGCGGGAAAACAAAATGTAGAGACCACATACAGAGATCTGGCCGCTAGAGAAACGCGAACTTTTGCGCACTGCTTGCCACGAACGGGACTCAGTTTTCTAAATTGTTGAATGCCAATTAAGTTGTGTTTTAAGAGTTATCACGAAAGGCGAAAGGAGCAACAGGTTCTGATAAATAGGAATTACAAAAGTTCCCTCAGCGTTATTGCAATTCTCAAACTTACTAAACTAACTAGTTTAAATCGCTATAAATGGAAATCTCTAAGCTTACATGCCCTATTTTTTCGGTCTCTGCGCTTGTGTCACGGGGTGGTGTATCCCCAATCTAGCACATCAGGATGGCTAGGTTCCGCTGTCTCAACCTTCGAAAGACGCTTCTCTCCGTTTTCTCTCTCTCGACTCACGGCTGGGCTACAGTGGTGGCGTACGCCGCTCTAGCCCTGCCGTGGCCGACGCTGCTGCAGCGTTCGGGACGCCGCCCCCGCGAATTCCAGCTAACAGCTAGCACAATCTCTGCTTTCACTCTTAGTAGAACCACGTGTGTGAATTCAGGTGGCGTCGCATGGGCAATTATTGTGGGTGTTGCTTAAAGCTTTGCCTTCCAACCACTTTCATAGCGTGGATTGGAGCCAATTTTTTATCTTTGTTTCTTTTGTCCCATTTTTTCTACTAGACAACCGTTGCTTGCCGAAGCGTCGTTGTTTTTATGTTGTATTTCAAGCCTGACCATGGGGTCGTATGCATGCCCACCTTCCCCGCATCGGTTGACGCCGTCCAGAGAGCCGTTGATTACAGACCCTTCTTTGAACAGCCTGGGGAACATTTAGGAGGCAAGGAAAAGAACGAGTACAAGAGCGTCGTCTCCTACATGCCTTCGGGCACCTACATTTATAATGAGTCAGCACATGGACGGCACATGGATGAGCACCACGCGGAAACACACGTGGCAGTGTTCTCCGTTTGCATTGATTTAGGCACAGGGCATTGGAGACAATAGAGTGGACGGGATGTATGACGTCGTTGTAGCTGTTATAGCTGTGCTCAATGATAAAACATCCGAAAAAATTGGTCGAAATCCCGGAATGCGAAAGTGGATGTTCAGCAAAGCGCTTGTAAACCACTACAAGTAGGGATGAAGGAGTGTATGAAATGTTTCACGCTGTCTGGCCGGGCTTGTCGCTGTCGCTCAGCTAGTGTCACTAGATAAGGTTACAGAGTTTCAGCCATATTTTCTACAATTGTTCCGTTCCGCACCCATGATCATTGGTCAGTTCGTATTACGTTACCTTTGTTTTTGTTGCGATGGTTCACGGCCGCCGCCATTTTGTTCTTTATGAGTTTTAGTCGGTCAAGTTTGGTAAGCATAGCTTGTCCTCAGGGCTCCGCGGCTACGGCCGACTGGCGTCGTTCCGAATACGAATCAAAGGTAGCACGTGTAACAGCATTTCAGCAGCAGAGGTGCGTCCAAAGACGCTCTACTTAGTGATATGAGTGCTGCCTAGCCTTCAAACACAATCTGCAAACATACTCTATACCAGGAACACATGGTGGGAGGTCCAATTGTTCAACGGCGCCTTATCATCAATAGTGCGGTTCCGATGCTTGTTTCGTGGTTTCCTTAAACGAATTCGATGCTTGTTTTGTGGTTTCCTTAAACGAATTCCGAGCTGTACGCTGTGATCTAGCATGCGCTCAGGATCTTCTTTCTGCCTTCGCGCCCTGGCGTTTTTGCCCACAGAAAAAATTGGCCGCGTATCTGCTCCTTTCGTTGCAAATGTCGTCAAACGACGATAGTCGTTATCGACTTTTGCCAAGTAAATGCCTCCCTTCGCTTTCGCGCTCACCTCTCATGTTGTTCCTCTTGCGTCGCGCTCCTCCCAAGACAAAGACGCCAAAGGTTTGCTTAAATCATTTTAAATTTCCTACGTTCCGCTGCTCCAAACCGGGTGTCCCGATGCCAACGCTGCCGTACGGAGAAGACGCGCGTGAATCGAGGCGCCCTACTTCAACGTTTATAGAACCGCGTTTCCCTACTCCACGTGCGTTGCAAGCAGAACGTGGAACCTATCTCGTGGAACCTTTCGTAACTGTTGCCGTTTGATTTCTTATAAATGGCGCCAGAAGCTATAGTGGCGCGGGCGGCAGCAGGCGACGCTGGAGTGATATTTTTTTCTGCAGTTGATGAAGTATTTAATTTCGCAAAAGTCAGGCATGTATAATTTTTTATAAAGGAACACTGCAAATATCACTTCTGTATTAATTTGCTGTCTTTTATTTGCGTAATGTCTTGTTCTTCTTCAACAATGTTGACAAGTATTAACATTACACCGCGCTTAGACGGATATATTTAGCTGTGACTATATAAGACTATTGAGCAGGCGTTGTTTTACTTTGGCCGGGCGGCTGAATCCAGTCGCAGACAGACAGACAAACAGGTATACAGACAGACCAAAATTTCTGGGTTTAAGTAGCCCAAGAAAGGCTATCATCTTTAATAAAATCGTCGGGGTGTGGGGGGATGATGTAGAAGGTATACAACTTTGCTGTTATAAGTCTCGTGTCTTTAAAGTACGAAGCGTTCTTTCGTGAGGCGTTGGGAAACGATTGTCCGGGTGTGTTCTATGAGTACGCGTTTTTGCCCTTGTAGGTAAGTTATGTACATGGAGAAGAAACCGTTGGGGGCAGAGGTGTACAGCTTTGCTGTGAAATGGTAATTACTTAACCATATTTGGAGTATTAGATACGACGTGTCATTGCTCAGATGAAATAAGGGATAACAGGATACCACATGGTGGAGTTGCCCAAGGACAGTTTAATTATTAATTCCCATGTGCATCTTTGTGTGAAAACAAGGAAAACCGGTTCGCTTTTCGCACATCGGACAAACAGTCAAGAGCTTGAAGATCGCAAGGATAGCGATGTTTTCTTGGTTTTCTTTCCAGTTAAGCCGAAATAGACACCCTGAGGCTGCTGTTCTTAAGAGAGCGCTTGAGTTTTGCATATCACTTAACAGCATTGTTACTAAACAGTGTACGCAGTTCCTAGCGTGCCGGGGTTTGAAGCGCTTCTCTATAATCTCAACAGGTACTCTCTAAATATCGACAAGGTTTCAATAGGCTGCCGAGGCCGGTGCGGCAGCTATCGACGTGCTCGAATTACAGCTATAGTAGTAAGTATTGTTGAATAAGGCGGACTTAGCTTTGCATAGCTGCCGGCGATTGCTCCGCCTAATCGTCCCCAATACCATATCACAACTCTCAAAGTCACCACACCTCACTTAGCCCTGTGGACTGCAAGAATCCGAGTAGGAGATGAGACACCTCTCTTCGCACAATCCAGTGACTGGTGACATTGATCACTTCCTTATGAACGGCTCCAAAACCAACCCTGAGCGGACGAACTTTTTTCGTGACCTCCAGAAGTTAGGAGTGCCCCATGCTACATCGGAGGAATTACAGCTATACTCGACTATGGCTTTATTTATTCAGTTGTGTTTAGGAAACGACGCCTTACCACTGGGTGAATTCTTACCAAGCAAGCAGCGCAGATACCGCATGTTCTAACAGCACGAAGGCTTGTGTGGCCATTTTATTGTCACAGCCATTTCACTCTACAAAACAAATCACAAACGCAATCAGACTGTTAGCTCAGAACCCACCCAAGCAATCTCTATGACGGCCAGTAATTTTTTTCTAAACTATTGGATTTCGAACAGGCGAGATTCCTATTGCCTTTTAATACATTGGTACATTGCACACGATTCGGTGAAGGTATAGTGGAGAAGGTCATTCAGATCGCCAGTGGCCATTTGTACACCTTCGCGCTCCCATTAACGGCGCATATTCTTCTGAGTCGGACTTTCCGCGTTCACAAATTGCGTACAGGTGCCGTCAGAAGAAATTGGAGCACGGGAGCTGGGGCCGAACCGCATAGTAGCGCCGTATAGCTGCACCGGCAGTGAACTAAAGGAGTAGGACACGCATGCGTGCCTGCCGACGTCGATAGACCCTGTATACTTCTCAACCCCCTTCTTTTAACGCTGCTTCGAGAGTTGTTCGCTGCACACTGGTCTCAGCGATGGCGCTGATAGCTGACCCGCCCAAAAATATTGGGAAACAAAAATTGTCACTTCAGATCTCTGTGATTTCGACGCTTCTCAAGCAGCTCGCGTGCGCTGAAAGCGTGAGAGCGACGTTGCAAGATTCCGTCTCTGCTATTCGCGCCATCGCTGAGACCAGTATGCTGCGAATAATGCTCGAGGCCACGTTAAATAAAGTGGGTAGAGAAGTACAGATGGGCTATCACCATCGGCAGGCGCGCATGAGTTTTCTGCTCCTTTCGTTTACCCCCGGTGCAGCTACACGGCTCTCCTACGCGGTGCGGCCACAGCTCCCGTGCTCCAATTACTTCTGACGGCACCTGTACATTGTCGCACTAGACAAAGGTAACCTAATTCGTCTGTTCTACCGGACGGTTATCGCGTTCTCCCTCTGAGTGAATGGCCTATGGCTTTGCCTGAGACCTTTGTACTTCATCATCAAGTTAGAATCAGCGCAGAGTAACCTGCAGTCACGGCGAGAACAATCAGGAAAGCGACCAGGTAACAACGGTGCGAGGTCTTGTTGCCGGGAAATCGGCTGTCGGTCACGTCGTGTGCGTCGATACACCCCCCCCCCTTCTCCTCGCAACAGGTTGTACGGCTCCACCTCGCTGTCATAAGTCGCTCCTGTCACCAGGCTGGAACGGGAGGCGTGGAAGGTGTGTGTCATTTTCAAAAAAGAACCACGTTTCGCAGAGAACGTGCAAACAAATGCGTCTTCATGTGTCTATACCGCACGGAATTGCGAAAAGTGCTCCGCGAAGGCAATGAGGCACACATGCAATGGCGATTGCGCGCGCTATTGTACAATATTTACGGTGGCTGGTTCTTCCCAATTAGCTGCTCGTTACCAAAATGGCCCCTGAGCGTTCATTAACGTAGCTAGCTTAGCAACAGGAAGAACGACGGCTTGGGCTGGAATAATGACTGGAGCGACAATCCGTAAAAGGCCGTTTCGTAAGCGCGCGCGGGAAGCCGCGTCAACATGGCGCGCCTGGGTTATGTCCAGGAGCGAATAATCAAGTTGCGGCATCGTACCTCGGAGCGGCCTCCCCCTACATGGCGATAAACACTTACACAGCGTTTCTCCTGTGTAAATACCGCTGAACATGTTTTAACTCGCATATCGCCACGAAATACCAAACATAGCGTGGTAAGGCATTCTTACAAAGTGGAACTGGGTGATATAATAATGTGACTAAGACCGTGTAGCTGGCTGGAATTGTCACAAGCGTAAACAACACTGACTGCCGGGAGAAAACGCGTACGATATTAAAAAACAAGAATGCACGCACGCACGCACGCACGCGCACGCACACACACGCACACACACACACGCACGCACGCACGCGCACGCACGCACGCACGCACACGCACACACACATGCACGCACGCACGCGCACGCACACACACGCACGCACGCACACGCACACACGCACGCACACGAACACACGCACACGCACGCGCACACACACACACGCGCACGCACGCACGCACGCACGCACACACCGATATGCTTTCTCAGATATTCCTCAGTATGTAGCACATTATCATCTCAAAGTTATACGTGTATTGCATCGGATATTATGCCCCCTGGCAAAAACACTTGCTGAAACTAAATTTGTCGTACTGTCGCAGTCAATTTTTAAAATACATGGCGAGTGTAAACACATAGCCCGGTATATGTCGCGGGCATGATTGTTTGGATGCATCAATTATACTGCCATCATATTTTGCAACCACTTTTACTCCAACTATAACATTGTTAAATCAATAATAACCAAGAATTACCAGAAGGAAGCACCCAGCTTCTGATCTAATTTGGAATTTGTCACTTGAAACGACACAAGGTGTTTTTAAATTCTTGAAGGCTTTTCTTCTGGTTACTTCTAAGAGTTATATTGTTGACCCATGCTCAGTTGATGATTCCCGGAATGAATAAGACTACTATCGGTTGACACCCTTAGTTGGGGTTCTACGAAGTGACGCCTAAATGTACAATCTCGCTCCTATTCATTGCGCTGAAAATTCAAACCTGCCGCTGGAGTAGGAAAATTTTTGGATACAGCTTCACTTTTTTAGTCAGGCCAATTTTCTGCCAGCTGTGTTCGCATATCAAAGAGAATTTGCAAAATTAGTGTTACCAAACATTGAGTCCTATATCGTCAGCAGCATTCTGTATATATTTCTAACAGCAGCGTAGAATAGCTTAACATCACCTGTCCCTTACCTTGTTCTTTCTCGACTCTACGGGAAAATGCTCTTGCATTCCGGCGGGCATTGCCCGAAAGACAGTGTTAGTGCCTTACGAAGGCTTCCTGTTCTTGTTCAGGCGTTCCCTGGTGGCAGTAAAGGAAGAGGGGGCCGGTCCTGCTTTCCCGGAGCAGCATTGTCTCAGACAGCGCTGCGGCCATGAGTCGAAGCCACGCTCCTGAGATAGCTACGACAGCCTTCGTGGTCTCGGCTGTGGTGGCACTCCACTACGCTGCTGTGGCTGCAGCATGGAACATCGAGGACTACGGTAAGGGCCCTTTCTCAATCACCTTGGCTTTATTCCGCCTACCTGCATTCGTCAGGAGACCACACAAACACGCGCAAGCACACGCATGTGTGCAGAAGCGTACGAAGAGTTTCGCAAACGCATTCACACGAGAATGCATTCACACGAGAAATTTAGCAACTCAACCGGTAAAAGGTAAAGACTCCATTTTGTCGATTTGCCTTGTGGAGAATTCGGAAGTGTTTTTTCTTTCCTGCCGCAACCGGCCTTAGCGACAGGTTTACAGGTCTCCTTTGCATACACCGGAAACAGCAACTTCACTAAACCACAGCGTACATAACTACTGATGTCGAACTATAGACAACATCTATCAACAATCATCGGCATCCGCTAGACTTTGAATGACTTGTTTGGAAGTAGGCAAAAAAATAATAGGTTAATAATGACTTGCCATTCGTCAACCATCAAAAACTACTGTGTTATCCGGATCGTCTGTACGTCTTTCGAAGATAGAGACACTTGTGGTACTTCATCCGGTACACCATCCTCTACGCCGTCGTCTACTTAGGTATTTATAAACTATTTATGAGGGTTAACTAAAGCTTCGATCTTCAAACGATGGTTATCATCAAGCACCGGATCATAAGTATAGGCCACCTCAAATGAATGCGTAGAACATCTTTGTGTTCAACAAGCACAAAATCAGACGCACATGTTGCTGTTATCGTGAACAGTGCTGAAAAAACAGAGCAGCGCACCAGAAAGAGTGGCGGTGACGTCATGTGCAAGCCATGTATAAGTATAGTGTTATTCACTTCAGATAAAACAAGCAGCATTTTAAGTTATGGTTTAATTAGCCCAATTAAAGTACACTTCTGTTGGTGAAAGCAACAATGGACTTGCTCCGCCTCTAAGCCATCCTTGACACAGCAATGGCGTCGCATGCAAGGATGGAAAATCACAAGTATAGTTAGTGCTGTTCTTCCGTTCGTGGGCATACGTGTATACCGGAAACCATAACAAGCACACAATCTTGCGTACTGACTTCGCAGATTCGGGCGCCTAAGGGAAACACGATATACCAGGAATCCCACGGGAAAGGCGTATCCGGCAGGTTTCACCGCTAAGTACAGATACGAGGTAATTGGAAACGCCGGAAGAAAGAATGGGTTGAATGCACACAAACCACCGGAGCCTTGGAAAACGTAGAGCATACTGCTCGATGGACGCTGAGTGTCCCCGCAGAAAACAAGAAAAGCCATGCGTCACAAACTTTGTTTGCGGTGCCTGGTGTGATAAAAGCCTTTCGCCTAGCTCCAACGAACTTTTAAAAGCGGGAGCAAACAAATGCCGTGAATGCCTTAACTAAGAAACTGTGCTGATACTTTAGCGCCCGAGGAAAGTTTGGGGACATCAAAACAGTGAGGGCCCGGCCCGGAGAGCTTCCCTCATTTACTTTGAGGGTGAGGCAATGGACGAGGAGCCGTCGTAAAGGCTAAAACGAATTTCGCCTTAATGCGGAGGCTGAGCTGTGGGAGCGGGCTAAATGCAATTTCGAATTGGAGGGACGTGCTCAGCTTTCTAACTCACACACGTAACGAGTGCTTCGGCGTAATAATACTAGACCCCCGCATCACCCTTTACAAAGTTAATATATTTTCATGTGTAGGACGTGCGAAGAAATGAGTTGATGAGAGGAATAACAGTGAGTCACCTGCGTTTACCACAAATACTGACATCAAGAATTGACAGTTTACGAGCTTTGAAGTTATTCGCTCGTATTCTCCGTGAAATTATCAGGAACAAAGGTATTAAGCTTTAGATGCCTTAGGACCCGGGTTCGAAGGACGTGAGTTCGAACTTGGCCACAGTGGCTATTTTCCTGATGGAGTCAGAAAGTTAACGCTACGTCGTGTAAAAAATTAAAGCACACAATAAAGGTCACCAACATGATTAAAATACCTCGTACCCCTTTCATCCGGTGTTTTCCATGCAGCTCAGTTGTAGATTCGTCAAGTAAAATACCGATGTCGGTTTCACCCGCTTGCATGTAACGACAATGAATATAATGTGCTCCTAACAAAACGAAAGATGGTACTGCAAAACCTGCTTGCTTTCACGCAGTTCGGCTCATAAGCGACCCTGTCCTTTCGCAACAATCGTAAGCTTTTTCACCTCGTCTCCCGTCGAGTTACTTTTTTTCGCTGTGGTTAAGCGTGCTTCTGAAAAAGTACGGATGCGCGAAAGAGAGGCTACCCGAATTGCTTCAAGTGCTCACTTGAAATAGGATCAACATTTTTTTCTTTGCGCGCATCACAAAATCAAGTTAATGTTGAAAGCTTCATGCTCAGATACATTTGAGGTGCAACCTGTTCGGAGCTTTGCCTGCAGTTCGTTAAATAAAGACGCTCCGAGCTCGTAAAGCAGGTAACTTGCGCCACGACCCCAGAGGCTGGGATGCTGGTCCACGGCACGTGCAGTAAGTGATACGAAAGGGGAAAAATAAGGAAAACGTATGAATAAAACGTGAGAGTCGCGGAAACAAGCGAAGCGAAGCGAGCGAACCAAATGTCCCCGCAGACAGAGCGGCGCCTGACCGGAATCGGGGAGATATGGTCAACGGAGCTCAGTGTGGGCGATGAACGGAAACTGTAGCCGGTATCTAACGATAGAGCTACGGCTCAGCAAGGCATGACACTGCTCCCTTTGCCTCGGGGAAACTGATGACTGGAGGATATAAATGAGAAACAGTAGACAATGGAAGAAGTGGCCTGTGATCTGGGAATGAAAGGGTAAGCGAAGGTTGTATTTTTATTATTCATACGGGACGTACTTGTGGGTAAAAGTGCGCTTGCGGAAAGCGCGTTTGCGAAAGAGCGGTTCCATTCCTGGTCTTTTTTGTTGTTGTCGTTGCTATTCTCGTGATGACGGAAGAGGCCAGAGGCCTGTTTTCTTTCCGACCTGCCCGCTTTTCCTGAAACGTTTTGTTCCCTCCCACGAACGCGGACTAGCGCGCACGCTTGCTTTAGTTAAGGATGTTCCTTCCTTTCCTATTGTCTTTCTTTGTTCTTTCTTTCCTTTATTTTTGCATTCATTCTTTAATTACTCCTTTCTTTTTTTCTTTCTTACCTTTTTTTGTTTCTTTCCGTGATTGTTTCTGTCGTTCTTTTTCATCTCTCGATTGTTTTAATAAGGGTATTTACGTTCCAGGATGACTTCACCGAAGCTGTGGAAGACGAGACGCTTTGTTGCCCAAGATGTATTAGGAACGCATATATGACTAGACCTTGGGAGGGTGTGTTGCAACATTGTGGGCGCGCAAAAAAGGAGTAACGTCGGTGTATATGTCGTGACTTAGTCGATGAGACGACCGAAAGCGTTGGGGTATGACAGAAGGAAAAAGGGAGGCGAAAGGCTTGAGTGGTGTTAGCCTTTCCCTCATAGTGAAGCTCTTGTTTGTCAAACATCAATCCTGCTGGTTTAGTTGTCCGCTTTTGGTTAAACTCGCCTTGCAGTCCACGAAAGACGATTATTACTCTGCCATCCCCTGCGTCACCCATGGGCACTTATTTTCGCATCTCTGTACAGGATATTTTGTTCGCAAGCAGTTTCTTTCCTGCTCCGAATGTTTTAATGAAATTAGGAGGGTGCATCCCTAAAAATACGGTATGAGGGATTTGTTCTAGCGAATTCTACGTGCTGCCTGTCGCCACTCGCGCTATTTACTCCTAAACTCCCCCACCCTTTCACAAAGTAGTTGAATTTGGTTTGTAGAAGGGGCCCTTCATGCAGTTATGCAACAAGGCAGCGTAGAATTTTCTCTGAGATGGCGTTTAGAAATACGTTTTGACGGACATCTGAAGCCGCAATGCAGCGAAAGTTCCGTGTTACGCAGAATTTTTTTCGCCTACTCACGCAGGTAGCTTCCGACGGGCAAAGTTTTCTTCCAAAGTTTGTGTGGATAACATCAACACGCGGAATGAATGCGCCCCTGCGGGTTTTCAATGATTGCTGAGGAGAAACTTCGCTCCCGGAGGGGATGTTGGGGCAGTATTTTATGGGTTTCACTTTCATGCTTATGACACATGTTTCAACGCTGTCTTCAAGGTATATTTTGTGAGCACTCGAGCTCGAAAAAAACCTGCTTACATGTTTCTGCACATAGGAATGGTGAGTCCGCTGGGGCATCGGAAATGCGTGCTGTGGGTAAAACATTTGCATTTGAAAGCCTCTGTTTAAATTGCGATAGTATGCCCTTTGGCAAAATTTCAGCAGTCCTAAACACATAAGTTCGCACACGCTTTCCGGAGTAATTTCAGAAGAGAAGGGTGGTGGGACCGCAACAGCCATCGCTGGAGACCTGGCGTCTTCCAGGATGCAGGCCTGTGCTGCGAAGGTGCCGTGATCTCGCGGCAGTTAGGAAAGGGCACGTCCATAAGTAGTGATTACTGTCCGAGTCTTCAGCAGGAGCGTACATAACGGTTGATAAACGGGGCGGGGTAGCGTGGTGGGCACGCCCGGGTAACACAGGAGGCAGGGCCACCCCAAGTCGAAGTGCACGCAGCAGGACCGCCTCTCAGCGAGCGAGCCCACTGGCAAGGCCTGCTCCACACGGTGGGATGAGAGCGCGTGTGGCGCTACGCGAGTCTTCCTTTCGTTGCAAGAATTGTTCTTGTGGGTCAGTTTTCAGGAAGGGCGACAGTCGTGAAGGGGAACAGACGTATGGTGACAGGAACTATCCGCCGCAATATGAGCGGTGAATGCATTTCACCGGGTACACGACAGTCGGACAGAGCAGGATAGGAGTCCAGTAGTTTGTGAATGTATCTTGAGACAGATGAATTGGCGACTATGTGGCGCAAGTCCAATATGCTGACCTAAAATCCGTGTAAAGTTGAGCAGCAGAACTTCCAGGAGCTTGACGGAGCTCTTGTATTAGCGCCTGCAGTCCGTCCTAGATTGCCGTAAGCTCCGCAGCATAGAAGGAAAGGTGTTGACTGTTTCATAAACACAGGTTTGGTGAGCTTTTGAATAAGAGGGACATTGCACCACTGTAGTTAAAATGCCGTCTGGGGCGCCAGCGTCCACAAATGCCTGAATTACCTGGGGCAGGTTCACAGCCGCCAGTACTGGTATGTCCGCGGAATGCGTGTCTGCCTCTCCGGTCGACCTAATCTGAAGTCGGGCCAGCGGCCCGTTGTCGGTCATTTGATGATGCAGCCAGGGCGGCCTACACTCGGTTACAACTCAAGAACGGCACCACCTCATGTAGTGTATCACTGCGCCAAAGCGCCGGAACCGTGATGTCAGTGCGCGCGCGTTTTGAAAGGGGTTTGCTAGGAATGCGTGATATCGTCCGCCTTGTCTCACGCAGTTTGTTTGTCGTCACTGGAGTCCTTTATAAGCATATTAAGTCCAAAAAATCATGGGAACGGCTCACGACATGTTCAAAATATTCCCAGTAACGGCCTACTTGCGCCGCGCGGAGAAACATCCGGCTACGGTGGTAAGGCACAGCGGCAACTTCGGGTGCCGTTCTAAAGTTGTCACCGAGTATAGTTACAGGTTGGGCTGGTGAGGCGGGCGGAGAACGTCCGATGCATACCGCTAATGCCGCTACCTGAGCAAAAAAATTAAGTATCCCGTACGGAGGTAGCGTCATTGATGTACAAGCTCATCCAGGTTGTTGAGTTGAGCTTCTGACTGAAGAGATGGTATAGGCGTTATTTGAGGGATCCAAGTGATCGTTAGCATTGCAGCTATAATAATTGCTTCAAGTCGGGCCCACTAGGCTTAAGTCAGGTGATGGAATTGAACCGGATAGACAAGCCGTGGCTGACGTATTCACCACACGAATAGTCGGGCTATTTTGAAGCAGGAGCCTCCAGACTTTTGCGAAATGCGTGGGATAAAATGTTGCATTTGACCTGCATGTTAGCGGGCAGATATAAGGCACAGGGCAGCGCACACTGAGGATGGAATTCCAATCCTTCCGATCCCAGCACGCGAAGAGGGCTGGCAGTGCGCACAGGCTGGCCGCAGAGTTGTAGTGTGATTGGGGATATCCCCAGTCGACGACGGCCCGAAGCAGTAACACGGAGAGAATGGCTGTGTTTTCGACTGAAAGCGCAAGACCAGCGTATTCACACCATTTCTGTGTGTCAGCTAAACCTGGTTAGAGGCTCGCGGCATTGCGAGACAGATCGGAGTGGACAGTCTGTACTGTCGTAATCTCCTCGCACTCCAGAAAGTGCGGGTCTGATATGAAGCCAAGATCACAGGCAAGCGGCAGCTCAACTACATTAAAGAGGAAGCGAGGAATTACCGACCCCTGAGGCACTCCAAGGACGGGTGAAAAATTGCCATAACTAGCCCACCCAATTCGGCCTGAAAATGATTATTTAGTAAAGAAGGCCCGGATGAAAGGGAAGACCTTTTTCCAGGACAAGAAAGCTTTGGAGAACTTCCCGGAGGGCTCTTTGGCTGACGTCACAGGCATTGTAAATGTCCATAGCAAGCAACGTCCGCACTTTATGCGATCGGCCGCCGAGTAGCACCATTGACGTTAAGTGGTCAAGTCCGTCCTCTGTCCTCCGACGAGGTATGAACCCAAACTGGGCCGAATGACATCGTTAGAAAGCGTCTATCCACCACTGAAGTCGCGTAGGTAGAGAACTAGAGAGGTTGCCATAAAGCACGATAGTCTTGCAGCGTTCATTTGCTGACTGCAGGAGTGAGTACAAGTGCTTTGCCGCACTGTAAGTTACAAAAAGGTTCTGCACGCCCATTTAGGATTATAAGACAGCGCTGAGTTTTGGGGCTTCGACTTGCAAGTCCACCCAGCTCCACGAGTAAGGATTGCTAGCACAGAGTGCAGCGGAGTACTTACTTTGCCATCGCACGGCTCTGGCGTTTTATTTGAATGAAGACAGAGACTTTTGTCAGAGAATAAGCCGAGACTTTTGCCAGAATCTAAACACCGACATGCAACTCGGGGTGGGGGAAAGGGTAAAAAAGGATAGAAAAGGCTCTGACATAACAGGTCAAAGAAAAGACGAGAGAAGTAAAAAAGAAAAAAAAACATTGGATGTGTGTGGATTTGGATTGTAATTCGAACTGTAATCAAAGAATCCAAAAGGACTGTGTCAGAGCGGGTGACTGAGTCGTGAGGTCGAGTGAGGACGAAGCTTGAGTGAGTATCTGGTAAAAAAAAATATATTTTAATTGCGCATGAGTTAGGTGCGTTCAGTTTTGCCGAGGTATGAGTTCGAATTCTGGGATTCAACGCGCGGAAGCTACGGCTGCTCAATGAGGCACGCCGTAGGGGCGGGCTCCGGTTTAATTTTAGCCAAGTGGGGATCCTTAACGTGCACCGAACTCTCCACGCATGGACGCTGTCACTGTATCGCCTCCATCTAAAAAGCAGCCACCGAGGCCCGGACTAAACCCACGTACTTTGTCCCAGCAGCACAATGCCTGAGCCCCAGAGCCACTGCACGGGGGTTTTGTCCAGTCATGGACATATTATATACGTGAGAGAGGGCTTTTATATTGCACCGAAGAATGAGAAACATTGCAGGCGGATTGTGGAAAGAACGTCGCAAGAATGAACTCGTTCAGGTGATGCACATAACAGCATTGATTACGCTTTGTCAATCATGATACTTGACGAAATATTTGTATTTGTTACACTTATAGTTAGCTTTCTCTTTTAAGCTGGATGTAGGCAGGCTGCCAGAAATCCGTTTCGAAGACCATTGTTTAACAAGGAAAGTCCAAATTTGCATTCGTGGGCTTGTCTGTTGAGATGGTGTGAGGAGCGCAAGTCCGGCTATTGTGATTACCATTGCATCACAACAAGAATAAGGGCCTGCTCTACCTTCCAGTTTCCCGCTCAGAAGTAGCAGTTTTGTGCAATGGAAACTATGAACTGTGAACAAAATATGCGCACATTGTTCGTGCTTGTAATTATTTTGTCATTTGTAGAAAGGAGACCTCAGCTTTAGAAGAAGCATTCCGGTGAACAAAAACACAGGTAGAAATAAATTTCCCGCCGCATGTTGAACATTCACGAAAAGTTCTCAGCCACTCGTTGTATCGACTGCTTTGTGCTGTGTGCTTCTCAACTTGAGTAGCTTGTAGCGCCCTTTAACAAGGAACCTGCTTTTTCATGAGCAACTGTTTCTCAAAAGTTCCCCGGTCGCTTGTAAGGTCACGCGCAGCTTTGCATCTGCAGAAATTTGCGCAATAATCATACTCCTGTTTCTGATATGTGCAGTGATGTCCGCAGTTTCCTCCATAGTAAGCAGGGCGCGGACATTTGCGCGAGGGAAGTTTGCAGGAGAGGGGAAAGACCTTTGTCAGAGGAAGTAAGGCGTTGCGCATTATCTGGAAGAAGCATTGGTGTATTTGAAGAGGATCATTACACAAAATACATCCGGAATTTCTGAGCGAGCAATATGGTATATGATGCTGAGGCAAAACGTGATGCCATCGATTTTTTAATTATACCAAGAAATTGCATCTTTAATGACCTCCCTTGATGTGGCGAGTCTTCTGGTGACGGCCTTACCGATGACCCCATTGTTGTAAGCGGGACAGCATTTGTTACGAAAGTAATAGTTCTTGCTGCCGATTGGAATACTGGACGAGCAAATATTGCCCGGCAATATCAATGCAACAGGTATTTTTTAAGATACGCGGAAGTGCCCAGTGATGCGACATTTTTGTTGGCAGGGTGGTTCATATTGTTCAAACCCCGTTTGGGATTCGAAGGTAATGTAAATCTTTGGGTAACTCGACAGACAGTGTGCACATTGCACAAGCAGGGCTCTAATATTGCTTAAATGTCCCGTTATTATTCCCTGTACTTCACTCCCTGAATTCATAATCCACCGTGCAGGGTAGCAAACTTGACTTTGGGCCTCGTTGATAAACCTCCCTGAGTTTGCTTTTGTCGTCTCCTCCTCTTTCTTCTGATGATGCAATCCCCACAGTATATTTTTGGGCACTGTATACGTACGCCTCCATGCGTGTGAACAAGCGCATAGTAATTCGCGTTATGACTTCGAAGGGTAAATTTACCGCACGTGTTTTGTTATCCAGATCGTGAGATCCACATAGCAAAAAAATCTCTCCTTTATGTCGGCATCTCGATGTACCTAAACGTTCTGTAAATTTGAACGTGGCGCCAAATAACGCTACATTTACTGGCGCTATCAATGTTTCCGTTTCGTACTTATTTTTTCGGTCAGGGCTTATTCATGAATCATTTTTCTTCATCAACCTTACTCCTAAAGTAGCAATCCGAACCCTCCAGGTTTAATCCGAATCAAGGGAGCCCGCTTTTTTAGGAGGAGATTTTAATAAAAAATGTATAAGAACAGGCTGCTCAAGCCGTTTGTTTTTTAAACGTAGATACTTAGCTGAATAATGTGCTCCCTGTAGGTCTTTTGTTTTTGTTACCGGCGCTCCAATTTCGCTGAACGTTCAGTTGAAGACATTTCGCAGGTTGTTACCTTCTGTTCCTGTGTAAGACGTTGCCACTTCCACCCATTGTTTTCTTTCTCTTGTAGTCGCTTTTTTATCGCTGTTTGCTCAAGACAGGATGTAAAATAGAACAATATAGTTTAACTTTAGCCGCAGGAAATGCTTGAGTGCCTTGAATTCATACTGTCTGGAAACATATTTCACCGAAACCAAGCGCGCCGAATTGAGCGGAAGTTCTCAAAAAGATTGTATTTTTCCTTATTGACCGCACTCTTTGGCAATTCCAAAACAGACTTTAAGCAATGTCATGTGTGGGATGGAGCGTTTCTTGGAACCGTTTTGCGGGCGGATAATGGTATAACTGAAACATTTCACGCAGCGGGGATCGGATTATAGAAAAAAAATGGCCGTGTATCTACTCCTTTCGTTTCAAATGTCGACGAAAGGCGATAGTCGACTGGTGCCCCCTGTAAAGTAGATGTCTTCCTTCTCTTTGCCGCTCACCTCACATGCTGTTCCTCGCTCGTCTCGTTCCTCCCAGAATAACACGATAGAGGGTTGCACAGGTCAATTTAAATTTACCGCGTTCCATTTCTCAGAGGCCTGGTGCCTCGATGCCAGCGCTGCTGTACGGCGGAGACGCGCGTGAATTGAGACACGCTACTTTAACGTTTATAGAACCATGTTTTCCTTCTCCACGTGCGTTCTAACCGGAGCGTCGAACCTACCTAGTGGAGCCTTTCGTAACTGTTGCCATTTGATTTTTAAAATGCCGCCAGAAGCTATTGTGGCGCGGGCAACAGCTGGTGACTGAGTGAGTTTTTTTTCTGGAGGTAATGTATTTCATTTGATATCGCAAAAACTGAGCATCCATATTTTTTAATAAGTAACACTGCAAATATTACTTACGCATTTATGTTCTGCCTTATAGTTGCGTCATACCTTGTTCATGTTAAAGAATTTTGACGAGTTTAAACACTGCCACCTGAATTAGACGTTTAGATTTGGCGGGGGGGTATATAAAACTATTCTGCAGCTCCTGTTTCACATTGGCCGGGTGGCTGAATCGGGTAAAAGACAGACAGACAGACAAGCAGACATACAGGCAGACCGAAATTTCAGCGTTTAAGTAGCCCAAGAAAGGCTATTGTCTTTAAAAGTATGATACCAGTCACCTCGTTTGGCTTGCTCGTTTACTCCCGTTATCCTCGTTTTGGTATTCGTAACTTCGTTGAATACGTATGCTGTTCTTAGCGTCATCGTCGGGGAATCTGCCGCGTGATGACGCTGCAATGTCGGTGCCTTCTGCGCCATACTTTTACATCAAGCCCATTGCAGGAATGGGAAAATGGCGGAAGAAGTGGGCGCAAGCAGCTCGGGAATGTGCCACCAAACTACCACCACGAAACGGTTATTAGAGGTGATGGCAGCTGCTACCAGTGTTATTATACATTTCGGAAAAAACTCGAAGCGCCTTTCTTAAAAGAAAGATGGATAACCCGCGGAGCTTTCTCCCAACAAGCTGAGACGAAGTCAAAGTCCGAAATCCAAACTGCTTCAACCGTGTCGCAGTGGCGCCGCCGAATATACGTCAGCTTCATAACGCGAGGAACCAAGGTTCGATTTCGACCTCGGAAATCGTTCCTTTTTCATGAGGCATTTGATGTGCTTTTGTGGAAACCCATTGTGTAGGTTGGCTTTCCTGCATGCTTTTTGCGTAACGAAAGACGGTACCAGTGAGGCGAAGGACGCCATTAGTGGGGCACAGAAGGCTTCGCGTATCATCGTCATCGCTTTGTGAAGCCCGTGGTGTAAAGTTGGCTTTCCTGCAGTGCGTGTTGCCTGGACAATCACGCTATCGTTGAGGCATCGGAAGCGATGCCTCGCATGCTGCACACAATATTTATATTGTGTGCAGCATGCAAGGTAGAATTGGTGATGTCGAAGAGATGATTTCGCGCTTTGAAGCTAATTAAGCTGAAACGTTACGCATGTAGAGCGTCCCGCACAGAAGAAACAGCCAAATTGAGGAAAGCTTGCCTTTTGAGAATAACGCCAGGTGATGATTTTCTTTCGGCCTCTGGTTGCCTGCCCAGGTGTACAACAGAACGACTAAGAAATAAGAATCAAAACTGTTCACATTATGATAGAGAATAATAAAATTGAGCCAAAATTCCCCATAGAAATAGCCATATAGTGGGCACAGTTCATTCAACCGAATCGTTTTTGCCGCGCGTCGCTTCGGGAGAACTGGCGGGTTTGACCGGATCTGTGCTAGTTAAACCAGCCAAACGCAGTAGGCACCTGTGGAGCCGAGTTACTTTATGTCTTGTACTTCTGATGTTTCGAGCAGCTCGGGGCAGTAAGAGAAAATATCGTTTTTTTTATCTTTTATTTTTGTTCTGCCTTATTTCGCCTCTCCCCAACACCGTTTAAACACAGTTTTTTGTTTTTATTTTTTTTGAATAACCGTGTATGGGCGCTGATCACTCAGGCATTTGTTATTTCGTTTGATTGATTAATTATACAATTTAACGCAACGACGCTATACAGGTGATGAGGCGTGGCGTAGCGGAGAGCTCCGGATTAATTTTGACCACGTAGGGATATCTGCGTGGAGTGAAATCTCGAACACGTGGGCGTTTCCGCTTTTCGCCTTCATCAGAAAAGGGGCTGCCGCGGCCGGGAATCGAACCCGCCTCCTTCGGCTCAGCAGAGCAACACCTATGGCAGTGACCCACTGCGGCGAGTATTTGGGCTTTTGTTGCTGTTTTTTTTCTCTGCTCCACCCATGACGTCATGACCCATGCGCACAATGTTTCCAGTTATTTTCGTAGCTAAAATTTGAATGACTTTTTCATTCAAAACACTGTAAGGCTTTGTTAGGTACGTGTGTATTTCGTTTGCTGCGCTCGTGGCTAACTATGCGCTAAACAATGGCGACATGTGTAATCGTTGCACCAGTGATTGTACTTTTTAAAAGTTTTGCCTGCATGCACTTAATTGTACTTACTTGTATGTTGTTACTTGTATGTACTTGTATGTACATACTGCCTTATAGGATAGGTACATATATGATGCTGCCGCTTTTTCCAATCACAAAGAACCATTACGCTAATTAGGTGTGAATTAGCGCACATTAGCGAGTGTTGTACGAACTAATCAAAAGCTTAGATTTCATTTACAAAACAAATTAGGCTAGAGGGATTGCAAGAAAAGGCCGCGACTTCACGCGGTCGTAAGGTCGCACGTAAAGCTACAGAAAAATATAGAAAACAAAGACATCGCCAGAAAAAAACCCAACAAAATCCTGAATATGTAACTACTTCAGTGCCCTGGCGTGATTCATCTAAAGAAACAAATAAAAGTAAGCTGTCTGGGGTGAAAACGCATCATCAAGAGACAATACAAAAGCAGACGAAAAACAAAGGATAAAAAAACTCGTACTCGCGCTGTCGCGAGCGGCGCCAAATGCAAAAGAAAAATATCAAAGAAACTCAATTGGCTCCGCAGGTGGCAACAAATGCTTTCGGTTGGTTTAAACCACACAGATGTGGTCAACTGAACCCGCTCACCTGAAAAATAAAAAAAAGGCGGGACGACGACGACGACAATTCAAATATAAATGCGGTGCCCTACATGACGATTCCGCAGTAGGGAGTTTCAGCCCAAATTTTGTTTATAAGCAAGTCGCCCTTTGAGGTCTCGCTATATTAGTCCGGAAGGATGCTCTAGACTACGTAAACATCCATCCTTCTTCATGATCGATAGCGTGCGCCGCAAAAACTTTCTCGAAAAGGCTACTCTATCGACGCCTGCTTTATCGCTGAGGATGTTGGCCCACGCAGATTTGTTACAGCTGAAACAGCGATCGCTCCAATTCTGTCGCGGTCAGATACTGTGAGCTGCGCCCGAACACATTACCTCTCATCGGATGGTGTAGGCCAAAGACAAGCGGAGTCCACCTGCCCAACGCTTCATTTAGGCTTTTTCACGTACGCAACGTTCGGGAACAGCGGATGGACGCTTACTTTCGCTTGCTCAGGGATCCCAGGGACGAACAGAACGTGCACTTCCTGTCATTGCATAAACTCGGAACGTTCTTACGGGGTTACTCTTGCCCGCATGGTATGATGAATAGACACAATTATTCTCAACTTGTCACTGTGCTTTCAAAGATATGAGGCTGTTGTTTTGCTGATTTTTTTGTTTCTGGCCTGGGTTCTGTTCGTGCAAGAATGAAAACATTTGTTGACAAAGTAAACTAAGGTTAGCGGAAAGCATGCAAAACTGCAAAACTGAAACATGCGAGGCATTGATGTACTAAAGGTTTGTTGATATAGTATTTACTCCCATGAAAATAATATATACTGCTTGAGACTAATTTCACAACGCGAGACTTGCGTAGTTTCGTGTGTGTGCGTGCGTGCGTGTGCGTGTGTGTGTGCGTGTGCGTGTCTCTGCGTGTGCTTGCGCGGGCGTGTGTGTGTGCGCGCGTCTGGGATAAAATAATAAACAAAACGAATCGTTTACGTTGCCAGTCCATTGGGCCAATTCTTCGTGTGCGAAGTCACACTGGTCAGTGGCTAAGGCGTTGCGCTGCTGAGCACAAGGTCGCGGGTTTGATTCCCGGCCGTAGCGGCCGCTTTTATGATGGAGGCGAAAAGCAAAAATAGCCCGTGTGTACGTGATTTCGGCGCACGTTAAAGAACCCCACGTAGTCAAAATTAATCCGGAGCCCTCCACTACGGTGCGGCTCATCGCCTGCATTGCGTCGGCGCGTTAAACCCCACAGTCAAGTCAAGTCACACTGGTCGCTT
The DNA here is from genome assembly GCF_048455015.1 of Haemaphysalis longicornis. Taxonomy (NCBI): domain Eukaryota; kingdom Metazoa; phylum Arthropoda; class Arachnida; order Ixodida; family Ixodidae; genus Haemaphysalis; species Haemaphysalis longicornis. Next base: position 199,129,383 of record NW_027526295.1, on the reverse strand, counting down.
ATATCAAGCTAATGGTGCTTTTGCCTTCGTTAAATTCCTGCCTGCAGTAAAGTTACCTAACGAACAAGGAACTGCAAACGACCTAAAAATTCATTATTTTTTCTTTACTGCCATTTCGTGTTGTTGTAAAAACGCCTTGCACCATTATTCGCTTCGTCCCTCCAGCCTCATTTTCGAACTGTCATTGTGAAGCAAGGCCTGTGAGCCTAGCCAAACCCCTGCTAGAATTAAAATGGTAAGGAGAAGGTCCGCCAGGAGGTTCTGTGGCTGGTAACCCCGTACTATTAAAAAAGGGAGGGCAACGGGAAGGTATGGCGAAGGGGGTGGAAAAACGGAGCACAGTGCGTGGAGCGAGCGACCAAATCGCCTCGGTTCCAATCCGCTCAAAGGGTCCCAGAGAGCGCGATAAATGAAACTGAAGGGGAAGCACACCATCCAGCCAGTTCGTGTATACAGGGACAGGAAACCGCTGGTTTCGCGCAAATTGCGCATTTTCTTATCGCTCCAAGCAAGCCCACAGTAGAAGCTAAACGAAAAGTACGAAACAAAACGTACGGAAACACGCAAAAGGACAACTTCTGCACCCTGCTTCGTACGTTCGTGCGGTGGTAAGAAGGGAAGGATAGGCTCGTACAGGCTCACAGACGGTGCGATCCCCCGCTGCCTACAGCCTTCAACTCATTTACTCTAATGGTGGGAATGATCGCCTTTCAAAACGACCGCCGCCGCTTGCTGTGTGCGGTTCGATCGCTCATGCGGGAGAGAGGGAAGACTCTGCGCCTGCAGTGCCTAGCTTTTTTCCTGCTATTCCACTCTTCCCTACTCTTCCCTAACTTTTTTCTCCTCTGTGCACTCTCTCTCTCTCTTTCTGTCCCGCGCTGCCACCCTGCCCGTGTTGTTCGGACTTATTTTGAGCGGAAGCTAGCACTTTTGTGTCAGGGGGAGCAAGAAAGATAACTTGAGGATGGTGTTTCGATCCACGCGACTATCCCTACGTTGAACGGTCCAACTGCTGGCCTGGGTAATGTTAGCGGAAAGGGAACAAAGCGGAGCTTGTTGTAGATGCACTGCTGCAAAAAGAAGGGAGAGGGCGGGGAGGGCACCCCTTTATCATTTAGTGACGCAGTGGTAGGTTGAGAAAACTCTCCCTGATAATTTTCACTCTTTAATTACACTTCGAACTTTTTCATGTTCATAGTGCGGCAATGAAGTTTCTTTGTTATGTATAATGGTGTCATCGGCTCGGATAAACGGTGTCCTTTGCCTTTGAGGTCGTTCTATTCAAAATTCACTTTGCGTGAATGAGAAAGCCAGAGGCGAAGAGCCGCGTTAGTGTAACATTTGGTTGGCCCTGTACAACCTGGTGGATTATATCAGCGGATGCATTACGAGGGGCGGGGGAGGGGGGGAGGATGGGTGTTCAAAACAATCGGGTTTTCATAGGCGCTTGCGTGTGAGATCGAACTGATGGCTGCGTGGGCCTCTCTGTCCTGAATGAGGTGGAGTGACAGGGTAAGGGGGTGGGAGAGAGATTGGTACCGAGATCCCGCGTTAGGGACCCGTTATTTCGCGCAAGCCGGTGCAGGACCAGAAATGTGTACTGTAGCCGCTGTAGCACACAAATATCAACAACGCTGGCATTATTGCACACCCGTTTAGTCGAATTGCTACGCGCCTTAACAACCGATACATTTCGTGGCACAAAACAACTTCAAGGACACCTTAGAATCTGTTATAAGTCGGAATGCGGCTGCATTTTGGTTTAATTGAATGCCACTGAGTTCTGCTTGAAGTCCGGCGCTGCGAGTGATGCTTTCAAGTTTTTCTGTGCGTATTCTCTTTGTGCTTACGCCGGCGCCCACATTTCCCTACTTTTGGGTTTGCTCCAGCCAACGATGTAGATGCTTGAGACCAGTGGTGCAGCCAGAAATATGTTTCGGGGAGCACAATATTTTTGGCAAGTAAAAAACCAAGAAAAGCATCCCACGCCAAATTAGCATTCAAGTCCGTTTTATGCTTAACAACTTCACCCTTCTTATTTTTTACATTGTAGTTTATCTATTTTAGTGTGTGACATGAAAAGAAAAATCCCGGCTGCAACACTTCACTTCCTTTTTCCATGGCTCGTTCAGCCGACTTAAGTTTGCTTTCTCGTTGTTTTTTAAGGTACCAAATTTGCGTTCTGAATCAGAGCAGCAACTAGAGTAGAAGATATTGTTACGCTGCGGCAGAATTGATCAGGCGATTCATGGTTGATGAGAAGAGGTGTATTTACAAAGAGGTACGATAGATGTAATTACAGAATGTACTACATGGCGGCCATAAGATAGCATGCACAAGGACCCAGCCACTTTTTTGTTGCCCTCACCATCTTTTGTACTCAGCCATGACAGTATAGGGCATGCCCGCCTATGTGTCCCGTGACGTCCCGTCACATAAGCGATAGTGCGACAAAATATTTCGTAGTTTAAAGCGGCCATAAAACCTAAACACTATCCTGTGGCGTTAAAATACTGCTTCTTCTCCGTAAAATTTGTACAATTTCCAGCTGTCTTCAATTAGGTCAGATACTACAGGAAACCGGTGAAGTAGTGACGGATTTCTAGCTAGTTTCCCGCCCAGCCCTTCTGTTGTCCTTGGTACTACCAGAGTCCTTCAATGCTTTACTGGTCACGAAACTGCTCCGTAACTCAATGGGAGAGCTTCATATGCTGCGTTTGGCCGCCGCGCGGTGGCGCCACCCTCTCACTGAGGTCATTCCTCGGGCGGCGTTGCGCTGGCTCGAACGGCGGAGCCGCGGCGAGTTGTGTTTGTTTTGTGCGGGGAAAAAATGTAACGTGCATATCGCGCTCTTGTGATGCGACTTAAGTAGTGCAACGACGATGCCGAACATGTGTTGCGTCCCGGGATGTCTTTCCTTGTACAAAGATACCACAGAAAATGTTTCCTTGTTCTGTTGACCGAGCGACGGGCAGCTGTGTGAGAAATGGAGGGGCGCCATTCCAAGGCAAGCAACGGGAGATTTCAGCTTCGATTATAAGTGTGCGACAGTGTGTGGAAATGCACTGTTTGTGAGAATGGAAAAAGCAATGTACCCTTTTGAGAGCATCGTGGGCCTAAAATTGTACAAGGCTAACTTAAAGTCGGATTTTTGTCATATCAGTCAGGTTGTAGCGGTGCTTCATTACCTGTTTGCAAACTTGTATTACCTTGCGCTCAGGCTCGAGTGTAAAAAAGCTTTGGGACATCCTTGTGCTTTTACTTTTCATATTTCCGCGAATTATCCCTTAGGGTTCGTTTTGTTTGTTTTGTAACCGCGCGTGGCCGATTCCAGTTTCTTATCTGGCGTTTCAACCGGAGGGCCCGTTTGCTCTTTTTGTCGTACGTCTCGTCGGACAATATTGTTTGATATGGAAAGGGTGCCACCTTGTCGCCAACTTCATTTTTTGTTTCTTCGACAATGTTCTCGATCCTATTTCCATGGATCTGAAATTAATAACGTTCCAAGAGAAATGCATGCATAGCAAACGCCGCGCAACTCACTTTATCGACGTTCATCTGTTCACGTCACACTGCGGACTTCTTCTTAGACGTTTGTTTCATTCTAGTCTTTTGTAGTGCAGGAGATCGCTAGCTCGCTGCGTTCAGAAAAGCTTTGCGTCGTTCTTGGCTACGTGGCAATATTCTGTTTCCTCCGTGTGCTGCACATCGCAGCGCGAAAAAATAAATTTTTGTACGCTGGACCACGCTCTTTTGTCTCCCTTCGTAACATTGAAATTTTTTGTTGCGTGTGATAAAATCAGTTTCATTGTTCTTTTTTCGCTTCCTGTTTTTGCAAGGATTGCAAAGCGTGGAAGCAGAAAGACACATGGAGTAACATATATCTCTTCGTGTTTTGATCCTTCGCGTTTCTGCAGCGTTTTTAGATGTTCTCAAGTATGTACCCACTCATCGAAACGACAATACTATTGGGCTATCTCTTTTAGCGGTCTGTGCATTCCAGAGCAATCAACGGATTCATTAAGCGTAGTCTGAACGACGCGTACTTGGTTTCTTTCAGTTTTTTAATTCTATTATCGATAGGACTGCAGCACTCCGTGATTACACAGCTACCGCATGTGTGGTATTTACAACTTTGCTTTAAGAAAAGAAGCAATAGAGATTTAAAAATCCGTAAACACGACGGCGCAGCGCTTGTGCCAAAGCACACAGAAGCCGATTGCCGTTCGCGGCCGAAGTCTACGGTAACTTACTTCGAAAAATAAAACCCCATTGAAGGCAGGTGATAAACACAATAACTGGACTATTCATCGCTAACTACTACGAAAAAAAACACACTTAATCACCGCGCAGACACCAAAAGCAGCGAGCGTTTGCACGCCAAGAGCTGGCCAATACGCCGCACGCGCGGCGGCTGGATGACCTTCGTGCGGTGGTGGCGCCTGTAGTGGCGCGCGCGGTCCCTATATGAAGCGAGCGCCGAAGTTTCGTGACCAGTAAAGCATTGAAGGACTCTGGTACTACCTAAAGTGACCACCAAGGGCCATGACTGTCCGTGGGATATACTTCCTCCCGGTTCCTTTGTTTTTGTTGCTGACTCTCAACAAAAAAACTCAACAAAAAACAATAACTCTCTACAAAAAAACCCCTAAAGTTATGATGCATACTGGCGCACCATCTCAGTAAATTGGCAGAGGACATGTTTGAATACCAGCGGTGTAGTTTTTTTTTATTAACCAGTTGCTGCATTGGAAAACAAATCCTACCGCAGGCACGTAAATTCTACTGTTTAATCACATACGATAGTTTGTTAGCCTCACTTTCTCGAGAGCGGGAGCCAAAATTTTGTTCGTACTGAGCTGTAGTTAACGCTCAGTCACCCATTATTGCTCTGATCACTGAAATGCATTTTCAGACAGTTAGGAATCTCTGGGGAACCATATACGCCTCCGTTCCAGGCTGACTACCGCCCTCACTCCGTCGGCTACGTTGCTGGGAATCGTGAAGCACGAGACGGGAATCTGTTGGGAAGGCGTTTTTTAATTTGTCGACAGCACTGCTCTCCCTACGGAACCACTAGCAACAGCAGCAGAAGCAGCAGAGAAGCAAATTAGAGTAGTCAGAACACTGCGTTTGCAAAATCAAAGCATTATCCCATTGGCCCATACCTGGTAAATGGGAAAGTGCCGTTTTTTTTATTCAAGACGAAATACCTCCTGCCTGCAAGGTTGGAGGACACAGTTTCTGCAAATGGAGAAAGTGAGGGCCATATGCTTATTATTATTTGGATATGTTGAAAATGCCCAGTTTTCCGCTCTATGCGTCCTCAAAAATTAGCTGCGTATCTGCTCCCTTCGCTGCAAATTTCGTGAAACGACGATAGCCTTCTGCCGTTCCTGCCGCGTAAGTTTTTTTGTTGCCAAAGAAAATCACAATAAAAACTGGCACTGACCAAGAATGTTTAAGATCCAAGAAAGACGTTTCGGCTCCCGTACGGGTGAACAAGGCACCCGTACGGGAGCCGAAACATCTTTTTTGGATTTTAAACCTTCTTGGTCAGTGCCAGTTTTTATTGTCATGTGTTTTCCTGACCAGACGGGTTTCCGTCCAACCCTCGATTTGCCAAAGAAAATCTATCGTCTATAAAACTGACTAATCTAGTACGAGGCACCACGGCGCTCGCTGCCCCCGCAGTGATGATGAGATGACACGTTTATTATGTTGAAGGCTGGAAAAAGGAAGGATTGTCGAGAGGAAAATCTGCCTTTAGGTGTTTTGCTTTTTCGACGGCTCAACGCAGCAAAAAGAGAAGTAGTTATGCGGGTGGAAACTCCGCGCGGAATAATTTAAAACCACCTGGTGGGTCTTTTTTTTTTACTGTGGAAACGCACTTCGCAATAAATACCAGTTGGCACGTTTGAATGTCCAGAAGCTACTCTTTTGCGAAAAGACGCATCCCATATAATTGAAGCCCACCGGAGTAATTTAGACCGCCTGGGTATCCTTATAATGTTTCCAAATCTCGGCACGAGTGAGTTTTTTTCCATCTGTGTCAGAAAAACAACGGTCGGGTGCGCTGGTCGAGCCCGCACACTTGTGCTCAGCTGCCAACGCCTCAGTCACAGAGCAGCTCTTGAGGGTCCTGCGAGACAGTCGGTGAGCTTGTAGCAAAAATCAGATGTTTCAGGGCTAATTTTGGAATCATGAATTTTAATGGGAGATATAGAAGTCTGCATGCAGATCTCCTAAAACTTTTTTACTCGTAAGGTGGTTATTACGCTCAATGGTTGTAAACTTTTATTCAATACCAAACAAAGATTCCACACCACTTCAACACCCACCAAGAAGGGTGTTCATTGTTTCAACACCCTTTTTCCCACAAGCTATAAAATTAGGGAATTACAAATTATGGTGTTGGAAACAAAGGAAAAGGATGTGAAAGAGCGCCAACTAAGAAAAAGGGCGTAAAGAACTCCAACTTTTGGAGTATTTTTTCATATCCGTTTGCACTGGTAAAGTGAACATTTTATGCAAGGGGGAATTTTTTGTACTTCGCCGTGTTTAAAACAATATTAATTGGCATATATTATTAACAGCTGTGTTTCTTAAGCATGATCAAGGTGCGGTGGCTTTCAAAAAATACCCAGAAAAAGAAGTCCATGCGTGGAAAGGGTGCACCACCGCAGGTAGGGTATTATAACAGTTATTGCGCTCTTCCAGCATGTTAGAGTGTGAGCACGAGGGGCGTTGCGTATGCGCACCTCTTACTATACCATTTTGAAGGTGCTAGCCTTTTTGGGATTCTAAAACGCAAAAAATAATGGTGCAGCTTGCACTAGTGCTGCAAGGCTGGCGAAACAGCGGAGCTGGTGGTCGACCTAGCTTTTTTTCTCCTTGGATCCGGTGTCAGTGTAGGGAACAACACTGGAACAGCCTTGTAAAATTCGGTTAAGCTTGGCCTCAGCCCTCAGACCTTAGTCTAGCCTAGCAAGATCATCGCAAAATCTAAAAAAATTTAATAAAGTCATGTGCGCCCTAGCAAAGCTTAGCAACACCAGAAGAAGCTAAGTCGACCCCCAGATACGCTGTTTTTTCGCAACAGTAAACCTATTTCACACCCTTTAACACCCTACAGAAAACCATGCGTGCTGCAGTCGATGAACATCCTTTTCGCCAGACATAGAGAGTGTAAATCTACAAATTATGGTGTCGAGACCTAAGAAAAAGGGCGTGATGCTTTGACATCAAGGTTATTGCAGTTGTACTACACCTTTTTATGCAATAATGGTGTACAAGCGTTTAGTTGGTATATATGTATAGTGTTTTTTTTTTTAATTTTAAAAGTTCAAATTGACGTTTCACGTTCAGCGTGTTCAAAAATATAGAATCGGGACCGGGTTCAGTCCCATGAAAAATACCGGTTCGGCACCCTGCTCAAAACGCGACGTTAGGACTAACTTAATAAACCTCAAAATGCGAAGTTATGGCTAACAACCACAAATCAAGAGCCTCACAGTGTGCAGAAAAACGTCACTCTCATTGTACATCGAGCTGTGGGTAACGGATGTCGATGTTCACCTCCGAACATGACATTACTCTCATTGTACATGGTAAAATTACTACATTGTACGTTGTAAAATTACTCTAATTGTAAAACGTCACTCTCATTGTACACCGAGCTGTGGGTAACAGATGTCAATGCTCACCTTCTGAACATGATGTTATGCCTATATACGTCACGCAGTCGGACACCTCCGCCACCTCCTCCCTCTGCTGCACATACCCTTTAGCGGGAGGGGGCTTACCGGAGCTCTGGCCAAGCTTCGCAGGAAAGCGCTTTATTTTACTACGCTTCCCCTACCACCATAATCATCGTCGGTTGAAGATGGCTTTCCGGCAGTACGTTTCTGCGTGCGGGCAGCATCAGAGAGGGGCTGAACGCGTCGCTTTAATCAATAGACATACCAAGTACGGCTTATACTGGGCTAAAAGATTCGTGGCACTAACGGCGCTACTTCCGACAAATATAACGAACGAGGGCACAAGCGTAGTTCCGATAAAAGTTAATCTGTTTAAACATCTCGGGAAAGTTCTCTCGCCAACAACAGTTGACGAAATATCGCGTACATCAGTGCCTATCTTCTCATTCTTCTCTCCCAATTTCTATATCCCGGCGCATTTCAGTGGGCGTAACAAGCAAACGGCGTGGAAGCTCAAGACATTCCAGACAATGTATGCATACCGCTGCAGCGACACCGTATACCAGCCCCGAATGAAGCGCGCTCGAAAATAAAACGCTGCAGAAGTTGCCGCTGTGAAAACAAGGAAAGTGCATATCAGAGGAGTAAGAGGCGCGGAAATAAATCTCTTTAGGAGGCGCAATGCGGCCGTGCTCGTGGACACGTGGCGGCGCAGGTAGAGAAAGGTTATGCGACGACAAGCAGGGAAAAATAAATTGAAGACAGCAGGGAGGAGAAACAGACCGGCACAAACCGGGGAGATCCTGGCTGCGTTTGCTGGTAAACGCGAATAATACCGCTAGCCCGTGCGAAGGGAGACAACCTCCCTTAGCGCATCTTCCCGCCTGCCCGCACAATCAGAACGATGAGCGGAGCACGCTCGATGCGAGGAAGAGAATAATTCGCGCGCAGGGGGCGCAATACGGCGGGAGGGGGCGAAGCGAGCATTCCAATCCGCGAAAGGAACAAAAAAAAAAAAAAAACATGCGTGCCAAGAACGTTTAGAGACGTAAGCAACGAGGTGCAGGGAAGAAGGAGCAACTGAAAAGGAACGCAGGGAAATGTGAGTGAGGAGGAGAGATGTGCACATGCAAACACAAACAATTCGACCACTCTCCACCACGAGCTTCTTTGGAGATGTAAATTTTTACAGAGCGCGGACGAGCTGCTTTGCATAAAACGGTCGTACGGGTAGAGGTGGGAAGTCCAGGAAAGCGCACACGTGAGCAAGAGGGAGAGAGGTGGAAGGGTTGGTTTCCAGGCCTGCCTTTGGAAGACGCCGCCGAAACGCAAACGCAGCTGCCCCACGCCGCCTGTGTTTCCTTGTTCCGCAGCGATACTCTGCCGCGCATTCGAGAGCCTGCCTTTCATCTCGTTTTATTGCTCGTTCATTTTGCCTGCCATTGTCTCCCTCCCTACACCTTCCCTATATCTTCCTTCCTGCACGGGGTTGTGCATGCTAGTGCACTCAGAGCCTTCGTCTGTGCGCTCCCACGCCAGCGTTTTTGTGCATTCGCGAGCGACGAGGAATTTGCGCAACTTGCTTGAAAAAACGTAACGGCGATCGGTTGTGGCCCCTGCTCCACAAACGCCGGGGAGCTACAGCGCGCTGAACTCGAATTCTTCCGGTGGATTCCCGAATGGTTTTTCGCATCGGAACACCTTCGCGCAGCAGTTCCTTCATCGCGTATTGTAGGGACTCTGATGTTTTTCCTTCTGATTCTTCTTCAATGGGAGTGTTTTTCCGCGCTTTCAATTCCCCTTTTCGTTGTTCATGCCTGTCTATCCTTCATTCTTTAGCACGAAGTATTCGACATAGTTCGACGCCAGCGAATTTTAATACATACGCGTCGCCTCGCATATCTGTATAAATTGAGCACTGTACGTAACGTGAATTCACAGTTCCTACACTCCTTCCGAATGTGGCGCCAAATCCGTTTTTTGGCAGTGTACAGCTCCGTTCGCGACGCATCCGGTCACGTGCCTTCAGACACGTTGTACATCGGCATATCTTATGCGTGCGGACTGGCTCGTAAGGCGCCAGCTGGCTGCTCGGAGTCTCTCTAAAGAAAGCAGAAGCAGCTGGTCATCCAGAGCTCTTCGCTGTGCGTGCGTGCATTGAACCAGTTCACTTGATGATCATGCAAACATACCTTGATCTCGCGTCGAGAATTTAGACGAAATAATTTGTTACTGCAGAGTTTTACACGACCTGCCTCACGAAGATGAACTCCATGTCCTCGAGAAACTAAGGTATACAGTCGACTCCTGTAATTACGAAGCCTGCGGCGACCGGAGAATCCTTCGAATTAACCTAACTTCCAATCAACAAAAAGCGCAAGAACAGCATTGTTGTTAGTCCGCAACAAGACTCCCTCCTTTATTTCGTTTAAAATCTCAACTTTCGTCGCCAAGTCGAGCGTACGACACAGTTGCCACGACAGTTCCGACTTAACGCTAAAACTGAAGCCTGTCGCGTCCACATCCTAAACTGTTCACACGGTGATATGGGCAACAAAGAAGCACTAGGACCTCAAAAGGGAAGAGATGCGTACACTGTCGCGAATCTCAGCAGGCTTGCCACTTTAGCAACTGTGTGCTGCCTCAGCTGCGATGGCGCCTATATCAGTACTAAACATAGCGCTGTTTTGCCGCTCGAAATTTTTAAATTTGTATCAGGAAATGACGGTTACCTAGATGCTTTCCATTTGCAACAACTTCCAATGGACCGATATTACTGATTTAATCTTCGAAATACCGAGCTATTTCTGCCCTTAAATTGCATCTAAAATTGCTGCGGGAGCCACTTCGGGGTCGGCCGTACAAACGCTCACAGGGAATCCTAGGTGGCAGAAGGCGCGTCGTTAATTTAGGGCCTCGAAATTATCCTATAGCCACTATCCCCAAGTCTTCCTTGGCGTCCGATGTACCGCCGTAGTGCCCACAAACTTATTTCTCGGAAGCAAAAAGTGTCGGACAGTTGAGTCGAGCTCATAATAGACAAAATAGACGGCCCTTTTCTTCACAGTTCCTCCTCACTGTGCCATCCTCTTGGTACCACGTTGTTCTCTTCGGTATAATTGAGACTGCATTTGCTTCGTTGCTCCCTCACCGTAGCGGTACATCTGCACGTCCGATTGTGTCAAGATATAGCTCATCACGAACTAGTGGAATTACGTTCCTAACGTCGGTCTTCCCTGATGCTCAGTGTTCATGTTCTATAGTTTGCCCTGGTAATGCGTGTCCTGGTAAGTTGCTCTTGATCTGCTGGAAATTGGAAGAGCCCAGAACCCAAATCGCCTTTGCACAGCACGCAAAGTAGAAAATGTTCGTTCTGTCTCTACTGCAACGCTCAAGAACACCATTGCTACGCAAGATTTTTGCCTTCATCCCGTGGGATTTGAAAGCATATTAGCGCACTACACTCGCTGCATGGCCATAAAAGCCACTCGCTTTTGAGCCTGAAGCGAATACGTTTTAGGTTTGTATGGGAGGTTACCTTTCGGCTTTTAGCGGTTACTTTTTCCTTCATCTTAACAAATGTTTGTTGGTCTTGCTTACTTTTTCTTTACTGGGTACTACATGTGAGTGAATATTTTCGCCCTGCTTTCAGTGTCTTTTTAGTGACGTCGTTCACGTTCAACATGTTTGACATGCTCTCAGGGCTGATGCGACTTTCGGACTTGTCTCGCGCGCTTCTAGACACCAGGTTTATTTTTTCTTTGCTTTTAGAACCTGGAGTGCGATGCGCAAGTGAAATAAAATACGGAAATGTCAAAACAGGTACTCAGGGGATCCGGCGCAGGAACTCGCATGATGGCTACGTAGGAGATGGAAATCGTAACTAAACCAGCAAATAAAAAACATAAGTGCATTGCTTTGAGGCTTTTGTCATCATCCCTGTTCTTTCTGTGAGCGATTGAATTTGCAAGACAATACTATCCTTCTTTTAAGGTGTTCGAACTTGAGTACCTAGGCGCGAATCAAAAGCGACAACGAAACACTCTTAATAAATTTGTGCGACTGCGCGTTTTTTAACAGAAACAGAGTGTTACTGCGCTAGGTTTAGTGCGTTAATTACAATGTATAGATGTAAGCACCGCATTAAGTGTAGATCTCTGTCTGCTTTATATGTTGATTGGTGCAGCCTGTGCGTGAATTCAGGGAAACTGCAGGTGGCGCTGCGTTTATTCGCGTTTAAGGAGTTGGGAGCACTGCGTGATGTAATCAGACAGCTACGTATGGTTGATAAGTGCCCGGTGAGTGTAGAAAAAAATTGGTCTTGCTTTATCGCTGTTGCACACTTAAGAACGACATTCATTCTGGCCTCTTTTATCCCTGCAATGAGCGTCTGTGAACGCCGTTGATGTCAGCGCCTCCATAGCGGAGGGCGCCTATTTCGGGCACAGTGCACTTGCGCATCTTAAAGGATCGTGCGCATACAATTTGCTTGTGTGTTAGAAGGTTTGAAGTTTGAAGTTTATTGAATGGTAGGCATACACATAAATGAACAGATAAGCGGAGTACATGAGGAGGTCCCAGAGTAAGAACTGTAGGGGGGACCTCCTAACACATTGTGGATAAGATGATGCATAATATGCAGCAGACAATGGGAGTTATGACAAAGTTCTAAATACAATGTGTAGCGTGAACAAAGGACGCACTAACAGTTTATTACGTCGTAGCCTGCACCAAAGTTTGCTATGTTTCTTTGTCTCTTTGTTTGGGGGTGGGGGGGGGGAGGCAATCTTTTTTTCCTAATAATGCTAGGAATAGAAACTGATACGATTTCAAGGAGTGAGGGACTATGCTGCTTCTTAATGCGGAACACTGGCGGTTATAACCGAATGACATTTAGAGCGTGTCCCTCGTCAAAACGCCATGCGATGGGGTTGGCGGGGCGTGGTGCTGGCCCCTATTTGCGGCACGTTAGCGGGTCTCCCGAAACTAGCTCGATTTATCCGTGCGGCTAATATGAGGTCAGTCGGCCTTCCCCGAACTTCTCCCCTGGTGTGAGGAGCGACCTTCGGGGAACATTCGGTTCTATTTTAGAACCGAAAATTGCATTTTCGGAAGCCGTACCTCGGAATGGCTCCCTCCCCTTTGGGAAATGCCTCGGTGCGGCGAAGGTGTTGACTCATGCAGCCTAAAGATCACTAAGGTTCCGGAAAGCCAAATTTGACGCTTGTAGACTTAGCGCCGAGTTCTTGTGTTAATAATATCCTTGTGATTTTTTTTTTATTTGGCTACTTGCCATTCCGAATAATTCCCTCCTTAACGGCTTGTTTTGCTGTGTCTTCGGCACCTAGTTTTTTCCGTTATCGACTGCCAGTGGTCCTATTTGCGAATGCGTTTTTTTGCCGATCTTGCAACTTTCCTTCTTCAGTATGCCCCTAACCTTGCTCTTTTTAACTCCATTTCTTCGTTTTTGCGTTTTGCTAACTGTTCGAATTAGCAGTGTGATTGAAAAGAATTCTTTCGAAGCGTCAAGTACATGAGGCGATACCTACGAAAAAGATAAATGGCGTGGTGTACGGTATTGAATAATGTGAAACTGGCTGCATGGCGATGGATCAAGTTTACCGGGTTACCGTAATTATTGACACGGAGAAAAAGCACCAAACCAGAGAAAGTATGTTTGAATCAAGTGAGTGTCGTAATGAAGTTTACATATAAGACTTCCGCACCTCGGGAGGGCCGCTTGGGCGCTTTATGCGACCATAAAATGAGGCGGGAGAGGGGAGGATGCTGCACGTAAAACGGTGCGATGCCTCGCATAATCACGCCATGTCATGATTACTGCTTTACCACAGGTGCAAGTTGAACCATTTGAATGTTTAAAAGTACTTCTCAATTAAGTGGACCGCGGCTTTTATTTTAACACCGAACCTTTTAATCCACAGTCCGCAGTTAAAAATACCAAGAAATTGCCGAGCGCGGGCACGCGAGCGTCCGCTAATGAGCGCGGGCTTCAGGACGACCACCCGGTCTTTAACAAACTGCGGCCAAGAAAATGCATTGCGCTCATGTAGCGTACCTCGCGGCGACCGCCCAGCATCCCATGCACACGTTTGCCAAGCCAAGCTTACCCACATAAGGAGATTGGCCAAGATTGCGCGACCGCCCGGCACTTAAAAAAACCAAGACAATGCCGAGCACTCATGCGTGCGTGCCTCGTGGCAACCGTCCAGCTTCCTCAGCGCACGTTTGTCGAGCCAAGTTCACCCACTTAGGGAGAGTGGCCGAGATTGGGCAAATAACGAATTAAAGAAAAACTCCGTCTTTCGCCGTAATAGTGGCGGCACTTGCTCGGAACGAGAGACACGTCATAGCGTACGCCCCTTTAAGGTGATGTCCAATAATTATCACTTCCAAAGAAATAAAAGAAGCTCGCGCTTCTAGCAACAGTGATGGAGTAGAGATCGCTACGGCAGCGATGAACAAGCAAATCGGCTGCAATCGTGGACTTAAATCTTCTTGATGTTTGTAAAGGTTGCTCACAGCTTCTCTATCTTGAAGTCTTACGCGTCAGTGTGAGCTTCATTCATTTCTTATAGGGAGGAACAACTTTTTTGCGTCTCCGGTTAATAAAGTTCTAACGGCACTGTTTCTCGTGTTTCGATGGCAAGGTTGAGCCAAAATTTCCCGCCTCTTTTATTTCGCGCCAGCACAGATTGTTTAAAATTAAGATAAGCGGGTCGCACTTCCTGCGCGCCCTTTTCAGCTGGAGACTTCACCGCATTGTTTGCACTGCGCCCTTACAACTTTGATTACAGCCCGGAAGCACTGAAGCGCTATGCGGTCAGATACCTCGATTTAAAGTACACACAAAGGGCGCTCGGAGGATGAGTTTGGGAGTTTCTATCGCACCAGCCTTCCCTTGGTTGGGTTTTGTTTTTAAATTTTCCGCTGCCACTCGTCCTTTGAGTGTTGATTCCCTCATCTACCTGCAGCAAGCGGCCTGGAAAAAATTACTTCTCGTTTTCTCGCTACTTTCTTCCCAAGCGTGATACAGAAGTGGAAGAAGCTATCGTCGCTAAGCTAACGCACTGTAAACACAAAATTTGCAGACCATCTCGAGCAAGCTTGTAAACAACTTCCGACCGATAAACTTTCTTTCTTTTTTTTTTTTTACTTTCTGTCACTGCTCCCGCGAAAAAAGAGAGAAACGACGAAAATATTGCGGCTGGAAACAAATACGAAGCGTGGAAACGGGTCTGGGGTGAAGAGAGGGTAGGAGGGTGGGGGGGGTGGGGGGGTTGGGGGGGGGGGTGCAGTTCAAGGGGTTGGCACTGCCGTGAATTCTAGCAAAGCTGGCCCCGAACGCAGCTCGAATTCCCTGCCGTAATCATAGCGCCGATCCCTCTAACAAGGCCTTACCGTTCAAGTTTGAGTAGGGAAGCGAAGTACAGAGTAGCAAAAAAAAAGGGCTAAAAATTACGGGAAAACTACTGTCGGTTCCACCAGGAAGTAAGGGCGAGAGCGAAGGGGGAGGCTCGGAGAAAATCACGCGTCGCCTGGTCGTTAAGTCGCTGCGGTTACGCACTGTAAACAACCCGCCTCTGCCATCGGACTAGCGCATGTAATTAAGGAACAGCGACAACGTTGGGAGTGCGATTTAGGGCTCCTGGCGATCTAGCCTTCACTATAGGAATTCTCCTTTCTTTCTTCCGCCTCTGCGTCTGTTTTCATTCTTTGACAATGACTAGTTCGCAATCCGTGCATCTGCAGAAAAGATTGAAAGTAAGATTGCTCTTTGCCAGGCCGGCCTGGTTTTCACCGCCGACTCTCTCTCTCCTCAACCCCGGCATGTTTTACGGCCTCACTTGGCGGCATTATCGACCGCTTTTGGGACTCTCCCAGGAATCTGATCCCGGGGGAGTTTGCTCTGAACAACGTCGCTTCTTTGAAGCCCCTAGCCACTTCGCAGCCACAGTTGGTTCCTTTTGTCTCAATTTAGGCTTCAACCCTAAAAGTTATCCTAACGCGTGTCGTGATGTCGACAAGTACCGTATAAACCGGAATATAGGTCGAGGTTTTTTCCAAAAAAATGCGCACAAAAGTCACCCCTCGTCTTATATAGCGGTCATTGGCAGAATGTAAATCGTTGTCTGGCAACAATGTGCAAGCGCAGTCCGTCGCCATCGCCATTCGTGTCGGACTGCTCTCTCGTACTATCAGGCCTTTGTTTGATTTCGCTTTTCTCTAGTTTTTCGTCTTTTACTCGTTTATTGTGCGTACGTGCGTACAGTCATCAAAAGTGTTAACAATAACGAAGAAGCGGGTACCAGCCTATGCATGGAACGGCAGATTACGATAGCACCGGCGTATCTCCAGCGGCTGATAATTGCTGCTCCCCAGGCTTGCTTTCCGCACTCGGCAGCTACTGCGCATGCGCAGAACCTCGCTGAATACGCAGGGTGCTATAGCAAGCTGCCCCTCTGTGCGTACGCTGGTACCTTGTTCTTTGTTGTTGTTAACACTTTTGATGACTGTACATTTCTGTACGTCTCTGTTCCGAGATGAGTGGCGGCAGTCGACGCCAGTTCACCGCGGCGTTTAAGCTGACGGCGATTGAGTGACCGAGCAGGATGGGAATATGGCGGTGCAACGCCAGTTAGGCGTTTTGGAGAAACGTGTGCGGTACTGGCGGAGCCAGAAAGCTAAGCTGTGCGCGTGCAACCCCCGAAACCGATCGTTCCGTGGACGCCAAGCGGTACACCCCGAGTTGGAGAACAAAGTGGCGGACTTCGTCCGGGAACTTCGTCCAGGAACTTCGCTCACGATCGCTCCGGAGGCCATGCGCGGACGGGCTCCGCGAACTGTACAATGAGTGGATAGTCGGCGACAACAAAAAGACCTATACGGGCCGGTTGCGACCGTGTCAAGCTGGGTGTCCTTCTCTGGGCAGTCGCTGCCCGACGACATGGTTACACGAGCGTTCAGGAAGTGCTCCATCAGCAACGCGCCTGATGGCGTGGAAGATGACAGTGCGAAGCAGTCATCCTTGGACGACTCAGAGCTCGGACGAGTGACTTCGGCGGGCATAGTGAGTGGCAGTGACAGACGGGCGTCGAAAATAAATTTAGACATCGTGAGCGCGCTTCTGTGCCGAATTATTTTTTTTTGTCAACTTTTCCCACCTCAAGGTAGGGGATCGACCTATATACCGGGTCGACCTATAATCCGGTTTATACGGTACCACCATCTCTACATCCGCTCAGACGCAGAAACGCGAAAATAAGGAGTGGGATGTGGATTAGAGGCGCATATTTGAAGCTGAGAGGGATTGCCGCTGAAAATTGGGTGATTAGTTCAGTTGATTCTAGAGGCCCTCGAGGCTGATCGCACTTTGTGTGGCTCGATCTGAGTCTTGTAAATAGTGTTTTCCCACTTGCCGTTCCTCACCGTTTGATTGCCTGTTGAACAGAATGCGTGCGTTTGTTTGGAAGCAGTAGCGCGGCTCATGACTCTCCGCGCGATCCTGCCCATGCCTTCATCACAATGATATCATAGGTTCTAGTCCCGACCTCGGATTTGTTTTTCGAATCGCAGCCAAATGCAACCCCCCCCCCCCCTCCCTCGCGTATGTTCGAGATCTAGACCACTTGGAAAGAATCTGGCATGGTCAAAAATATTCCGTAGCCTTCCCATACGACGTGCATGATAAGGAACATACTTGAAAAACAGCGTGAAATGGGGAGGGTGAAAGATATTTGAATTGATATATTTTTAGTTATTTATTTATTTATTTATATATTTATTTATTTATTTAGCTATTTATTTATTTCTAAACATACTTTTGTGGTCACAAGGCAGTTAGAAACTACTGGCAGTATGGTAATAAGTGTGCAGAAAACAATAAAACTAACATGGTTGTCAGAGGATATCCTATTCGGTGGCCGTGAGATGTAATGTTTTCGAGAATACAACAATCAAGTCCAGAAGATAATTTCAATCAACTTGAGTTCATGGGACAACGAGAAAAAATGTATAAGTTGGGCCGGAAACAGCAACATTACGATTCCAAGTATTATCAGCGCGAGAGCGCATGTGTGCATTTAGGAAAAGGGTTTTTTTAAAGAGGGTAGTTTTTCATGGATACTTATACCCGAAACTGTCTGTCTGTTAGGCTCAGCCTTCGGGCCAAAAGTTCAAACGATACTTGAACGACAGGTTTACATCTGCAAAATTTTTCGATACCACTAAATATAGAAACAAACTCCATACTTGTCAACATTGTGCATGAAAAGAAAACTTAGTCACGTTTGGGGCAATACGTCAATGCATAGGTAGCATCCATCCGTGGAGATAAATATACATGGATGCTTGATTCTTAAGATAGGTATTGACAGTACGCATTGAAAAACGTTTTGACCCAAAAATACAAAACCCGCTATCGCGAACCTGGACATCGTGGCAGTGTTCTAAGTTCAAAAGTACGAAAAAATTTCATTAGATGACTCGAGCAGTGGAACTCGGGAAAATTGAGTTTACTATCGCACACCTCCTCTGTGTTTATCGTGGGACTGAGATAGGAGAGGTACAGCGTGAGAGGAGGGCAGGGGAGAGAGGTGAGGCATTTACGTTGCAGGGTCGGCAGAATGCTGTCGTCTTTTGACGTCATTTGCAGAGAAGTAAGCAGATAAGCGGCCAGTTTTTTTTTTACGTAGGCCTTAAGGTGACACCAAATTGAAAAAAGACCAACATAACCTAGCTTACTTCGTAGGAATATGTCAGGAAGCCGAGAACAGCTTCCATTGAGGCAGCGGTGGCATGACAACCGTAGCGTGAAAAGAGGGGCACGGCTCTGGGCAGCTTCAGGGACGGCTTGTGGGAGCATGATTTTACATAGGTCTAAAAATGTCGCTTCCGGGCTCTAATTTTACTCGGATGAGAGTTTTATGAATTATTAGTTTAACTGATCTCCTCACAAAGAAAAAGGTAGCGCGCAAATATTCATGCTATTAAGGTTTTTTATTGCGCCATTTTGCCTCAGGGCATTAGAAACAGGTAACGAGCACCTGTTTTTATGGTGACAGGATATTCGCATTTGTCTTGAACTCCCCCATCACCATTAACAGTGTACTAGGCCCGCTGCAGGACGAAGGCCTTTAACATCGACCTTCAACCGCTCTTATAACTGTTTAACCTTATAAGCAGCCATTTGTTATGCAAGCTTTATTCATTGTTAAGGTCATTCCATAGTTAAGAGAATCACGGGCACTATTTGTACTGTAGTGTATATTACACAATAAAAAGTTCCCGTCTCTCGCATCGCTTTTCCAAAGCCTACTCTGACAACCGCAACACATTGTGGGGCTTCCAATATTCTCCTTCAGTTAAAGTTTCCCTTTCATCCAAGGCTTTATTTCACGCTGCACCAGCGAAATCGCAGCGGTACGTTAAAGTTGTGGGAAGCGAAGTCCGCATTTTGCCACTTCACGAATTCTGGAGCGAATTTACACGCAGGAATTGAGATTTTCCGCAGTTTTGGATGATGTCGCCAGCCCAACAAAATGATCGCGCTGTCGTTTATACACCTTCTATTCCTTCGTTACGTCGTCTTGTTGCTTAAAATGGATGTCAGATCTCAACGGGCCAAGTTATCTGAGACAAAGGCAGTGTTTGTATGAGACAAAGTTATCTGAGACAAATCACAAAGGCAGCGTTTGCAGAAGAAGAATGCGCAAGCCAACTGTAGTCGCGCAGCGTGATTTCCTCACGTATAAGGTACCCACAAACAGTTGCTCACGCACGCATTTCCGCACATTTAGGGTTGAAGTGCCTGGTTACAGAAACTTAATCATTAAAATGTTTGGCTGTTTTTTTACCTTGGTTTGTTTCGGTGATGCGTAAAAGTAATAACTTACGTTATCGTCTCCGTCATTTTCACCGCTCGACAGACCCGAAAGCCGTGAACACTAGGCTGAGGTAACAAGGCGTCCTTCAGCATACCCTCGCGCACGTGTAACGCGGGGAGAGAGCAGTTAATAACGAATGCAAAACGATTTGGTCACAACACGTGTCCCTTCCCTCTTCGACGCACCGGCCATTAGAAGTTCGTTTATCTATACCGCCAAGAGTACTGGGTACAGGAGGAGGTCAATCAATCGATTGAGCGCCAAAAGCAGCCCGTCCCAATGAATCCTGGCACGCATACAAGTCAGGTGGAGTTCGTGCACGCCTAAACCAACGACGCGTCGAGCGACCGTGGGGACGGCCGTTCAGTCGATGGACACCGCCTGACCAAACAAACCCTACAGTACAACGACGGTAGAATTTTGTAACGCTGCTATAAAGACTTGTCCTTTACACCGTATTATACTTTTTTGTACGCATACCGCCCAAAGTACTCTGTCGCATTGTGAGCACCCCTTTAGGATGTTATGGACGAAAGGTATAATAAGGTTTCAGGGTTTTGTACACACACTCTAATATTACTGGTAGGCCGTACCAGACTTTCACGCTGAAATCATACGTTTGATGCGCCCAACAGATTCACAGCCCCTCGATACATAAGGTAGGCAAGCAAATCGGCATATGACAAACGCAGAGCGACTATATACTTTGGAGGCTTACAAAATGTCGGCTGTCCTTGGTTTTATAGCCCCCCAGAAGAGAATCGTTTTTAACGGGATGGTGGGTCGTCGCAGAAATCATACAGCAACGCTTTTATTCTGTGTGTACGAGAGAGTGAGAGAGACGAATCGCAGTATATAATAGTCAGTATGCCGGCATTAGAAATTTTTATTAAAAATCGGGAATAAAATTTTGGCGTTAATTTTTGTTTTTTTCTACTTTTATATGTCATGGACGCAACCAACTAACTATATACCACTCATGACACACTCTTCGAACACCCCCCAAAAACTTCAGGTGTTTAGTCGGTCACCACCTTCTTCACTACCCACAATGGGTGTAAAAATACGGAAAACGTGTGTAGGCACTTTTTTTGAAATGGGTGAAAACGCCTTCCAACAACCTAACTCCACCGATTTTGCACCGTTTTTCGGAGAGCGTAGGGAAAAAAAAACTTATGCGTGTTTGCCCCGCGCATGTTCTTTAAGGGGTCTCTCCTCCGCAAGGTTAGAGTCGTCAGCGATGAACAATATTTTTGTTTGTTAGGCTCGACGTCTTTACTGACGAGAGGGCCAGGGATCTATGTCGGCCTTGGCCGGATTGCCCCGTATAAAATCACCGGCGTTTGCTCCACCGCAGGGCATACGTAGGCCCTATTTCACACCACCGTCAGCACATTCGCTGCTGCGTCTACTCTGCTGATATACGCCGTGGGTGTTTCGCTAAAAAAACTCCGCGGACTTCTCCGCCCTCGCGTTGCTTTCCTGCAATGACCTTATTGTGTACGATCCCGTTTTCACGTGTGCATTTTATTCTTTCTGAGCTCGATAATGCGAAAAAGGGCTCATTTAAGGCACAGAAAAATTTCGGTTCTCACTGTTTGCCTTAGAAATTTACAAAAAAAAATGTAATGATCGTAAACTGCTTATTAAGGCCCCGCTCGAGCCAAACTTTGCCAACTCTTTTTTCCTTTTGTTCCTTTGAATAACATCACGAACTATAGCTCTCACGCACGGAGGGAAATACGACAACTAGGAGAGCTGACGCGAACTACCAGAGACGTTTATCTATCCTTAGCTGCTCGCGACAGATTTGACTTGTTCGCGCAAACTATTGAACTGTCAGAATATGTAAATAAGATCTTACGAGGCAATGGCGTTAAAAGGTGCAATAGATTTACACGCGTATACACTGAGTCAACTTCATCGTATAAGTATCGGCGTATGATCTGGAGTTCGTCGAAATCTGTGACATTTGCAAGTTTTTCTGTTCCTGAAGCTCCTGCTACAGAGGGCGCCAGTAGCCTCATCCCAAGACGAGGCTTCGCGCCATTTCGCTTGTAACGTCTCTGCCTTCTCACAGTACCCCTTCTGATTTTCGAGTATTCCGCCGCAGAAAAAAATCACTTGAAAAGGCACTAAAGGTGTAGCCATCAAACAAGGGTGCCGATTTTCTTCATTTGGTATGGTGATATATAAAAACGCCGAGTGTGCCATGTTTCGAGAGGAAATTTCCCACCGCGGTGAATCAGTGGCAACAACGTTGCGTTGCTAAACCCTCTATCCTGGATCAATTAATCCGCGCTGTTTTTCTTACGAGCGAACGAAAATACCGGCTCGTACGAGATTCCGGCGAACCTCAGTCCCCAGGTGGGGTGTAGTAATCCGTAGCCTTCCACTATAAGGCAGGCCTCGTGGCGCAGGCGAGGCTTGTGTGGGCAAAACCGTGGCTTCATTTGTTTCTTATATCCGGGAGAAAAAGCTAGTGTTCATTGGTCGATAGGAAAGGAGGGAGTTTATGGAGAACGGAAGTTTGTGAAAACTGTAATCGTAGCAGTCAGGGTCAGTACTATGAAGCTGGTGCCAGTACTTTGGGACGAACACCTTGAAACATAATGGGAAGGGTGAATAAGTAAAACAATACTAAAGAAGAGAGGAAAAAAATGACGCAAAAAAGGATGTTCGGTAATATAAGCCAAACCAAACCTCTAATCTAATGCCAACGTGCGAAAGTGTAATCTGAGGTCATTCGATCCCTGCCGCGGCAGCGTTTTTCTTTTGTTTTTTGTTGAAGGATAGAAATGAAAACGCCAGTGTCCAGATTTCGGCTCACGTAAAAGAACCCCGGTTGGTCAAAATTATTCCGAAGCCCTCCACTACGGCGTGCAATTTTGGCCAGCGGTACTGCTTCAGGTCGTTAAATCCCCCAAATTCCATTTTTGATATATGTGACGACAAATGTGCAGAGTGCTTAATCCTTTGAAGACATATTCGTGCGCCCGTCGCTTTTTGCTGCGCCTCTTAACGAAGTACACATGAGCAGTTATTTTATAACCAACCAGTTTGATGCTGTCCCTGGCATGATAGTGTTATTATTCATCTGAGGCTCAGGGGCAATCTCACGTGCACGGCAGCTATTGCACCGCCCCTCCGCATTGCTCTGAATCGCCCGGCAGCGTCAGAAAGCACGTTCAATGAACCTAGCGGCAAAGTGATTCCGAATGTATGCCCAGAGCTTTATGCAACAATATCGATGCCGCAGATGAAACATGTCGGGGACCATGCGCCAAAGTGCTTAAGCATGCACAGGCCATTGTAACAAGTGCAGCACGCAACCTTTGAAGTCCTTGAACATAGTGCTTAGAGTGCAGCACGCAACCTTTGAAGTCCTTGAACATAGTGCTTAGAGTTTGCATATACCGTGCTCTTCTATCAACCTTAGAGAGTGTACTATTGCCTCTATAACATGATTCTATCAGGCTTAATGCCGCCATTCATTCCCCAATATCGACTTGGTACTGTACATAAGGAGGCCCGCTATGTATGGGCGGGAGGGATAATGACGACCCTACTTAGCTATGTCATCCCTAACTCAGGTTTGGCCTCTGAGCGGAACATAAAATTCAAGCGCCCATTACTGCCCACGAGTTTGATGCATGCGACTCTTAGCAACAAAAGGCAGCGCTGAAAAAGGAGATGCAGAGTGTGGAGGTTAAGGGGGGCAAGCGATGTTACTCTGGGTTTATGGGCATTGTCTGGCAGCGGTACAGATTGAGGTACAGAGTAGTCGTGGATCTCTTTACGAGCCGGAACACGGCGCTCAAACCCGTAGCATTTCTGTTACTCGAACCCGTAGCCTGTTGGCTCATTTGTCGGAGGTATGTGATTGTTTTAGCAGTGGACCTGTTTAAGCTTTAGCTTGGTCCCGTGGCGTTAGCAAGAACATATCAAGAAAAAAAACTGCGCCGCCTGTAAAGGGTGCACCTCCGCAGATAGGGTATTAAAACAGTGAAGCCGGCTTTTGCGCCTCCTCTTGTGTGGTCACAAGAGGCATATGCGCGTGCGAACCCCTTACTACGCTATTTTAAAGGCGACTGTCTTTTTTGGGCTACAGAAACGCGAACAAAAGTGGGCGCAGCTTTCACTACTAGTGCAAGGCTGGATAGCTGGCGTTGACCTCCCTTCTTCCCCCATGGGATACGCTGTCAGTGTGGGGGACTGACCGGAACGGCCTTGTGAAATCCGGCTAAACATGGTCTCACCCCCCAACCTACCAAGCCTACGTAACAGGCCTTGCCTCGCCTACCAAGAACATCGCAAAACCAGCAAAACTTAGCAAAGCCTAGCAAAACCCAGCAAAACTTGGAAAAACCGGAAGAACCTGCCTCTCCAACCTTGCACGACTAGTGCATGCTGCGCCAATAATTTTATTGTTGTACAGTGATACAGTGTTCAGGAGTTGCATTTGTACGCGCCCTTCACTGTCTATTAATGCAGCGTGGCCCTTTTTGCGATGAAGATAACAAACACATTCGACCGTGGGGGTCAAGATTTAGACCCCACTTTAACATTTCTATACTGTATAAATTATTCGATCACCCTCGTCGACGGGCTCATCGGTCAAAGCTTCCCAGAAGCTGTCGGATTACATTTGTCGGCGGCATTGAAGCAGACACCATCGGGAATATGCGGCACCCGCCGGGATCCTCGGGCAGCAACATGAAAAAGTGTGTTTGTCTGGAAGTTTTCGAGAAGTCTTCAAAGGATCCAGTAAAACTTGTTTTCTAATAAATTTTTAATACTTAGCGCCAAGGCTACCGAATCTTTCTTCGTGTGGAGTACGAAACCCAGGCTAATGCATCCACACTATTCAACATGAACTGAAATGATCACCTAGCGTCTGGCTCTGCTTAGGATGCTCGCCATTCCAATCAATAACAAGCGGTCCAAACTTCTTACTATTCCGGGATTTCCAGTGTCGTCCTACACACCTATACTCGTCACGACGGTTGCTGCTTTTTGGACGCTCGATAAGCGGAAGTGGCCGCATTTAGCGCCCCAAGAAAAGACTGAGGCGCGTGTGAAGTCTCAGTAAACGACCAATATCAGGTGCTACCCGTGTACCGCTTCGTGCGCCCTGCTCATGATAGCAGCCTCACAACCTCAGCGCACGTCCGCTCACAGTATTGCCCGCCTTTCTCCGCATCGACGGAGGGAGAAAAAGAGGCTACCCACCGCTTCCCTCAGTCCCTGTTTTGTTCCAGGATTAATGATCCTGTCAGGGGGGGCCTGCGGCTTAATAAAATCTAGAACGTGGAGGCAAATAAACGCGGAGGGAAGCAAGAACGGCAGAGGTGCTACGCCCGCGGGGCGGACGAAATATTATATTCAAGGCATTGTCTCTCCTTCACACCCCGCTCACGCATTAAGAACGCCGAATGAGATTAGCTTTTCTCCATTATAAGTCGTTTTCTGTATTGTCTTCTGTCAACCGATGGCCGTGTGGATGCCTCTCTCTCGCAGTTTTCGGACACTGCAAGCAAATTAGTTTTGAACCTCGGAAGTTTTTTTCGAGCCCTTTTTTATCTTTAGATGGCGTTTCTTTGTATGGAGGCGGGGGGACATGTTTTTTCTATCTTCCCTTCTTTACAGGTTAGAATGTCTGCTTGGACTTATGTATTGCTCTGACTGACGTGCCTAAGCCGGAAGTCTTACTTCTGCTAGCGTTCAAGGCGAGCGCATTTTTTTTCACGGGCTTTTAACATGACCTCGCCCTATGGTACCTGCGCCGGTCCATCAGGCACGCGAGATGACGCTGATGTCGTAATCTTGCTTTGGGGTCTTTCCGAAACTCGTGTCCAGCAACCGGCTTTCCGTATTCTGCGGCTGCTTTTGGTATGGGTCTGGAATGTCGGCGCTGCTTTTATTGCCGAGCAGTTTCACGCATTGACAAGCTTCTTATTTTCTCCCCGCGTGCTCGTGAAGTCTTGACGTAGAAACACTACTTCTTACTGACTTTAAATTCATAGGATGCAAGCCTCTTTTTATCTTTTTTCAGTTCCGGAAAAGCGATGTTCATAACCAAAATTTATTGAGAAATTGGGCTTGAATCCTGCAAGTTTTATGTAAAGCGCGTATGTCCTGTGTAGCGACTAAATTACGTCCATGCTCTTTGGAAGAATATTAATCGCACCGCAGTTGTATACAAGGTCCACTTGCGCTTCTTGGCGCATTTCATATGACTTTTCTAATTTGTCATCTTTATCGCTTTGGCTTTATGTGGTGTAGAACGGTTCATTTAGCATATGCAGTTAAAGAAGTGCAACTTATTACTATTTTATCATTGGGAAATTCCAATTTTTTGGGCAGGCTTAGCCATTTGTTGTTTGCTTTTTAGTATCTACAATTTATTTTGGTTTTAGGACTGGTGTTAGATGATTAAAAAAAAACATTATCCCAAATTTTTGTTTAACGCGATGAAGCTGAATCTGGGCTATGAGGCGCGCTGTAGTGGGGAGGTACGGAGCCGTACCAAACCTGACTACCTAAATTACAACACGTTCCCAGCCCCTCATGTTCAGACAAAGAACAGGTATGACGGTGCTCCACTGTACTCAAAATGAAGGCGGCTACTCGGGAACATTCGAGAGAGAGAGAGAGAGAGAGAGAGAGAGAGAGAGAGAGAGAGAGAGAGAGAGAGAGAGAGAGAGAGAAGTTTAATGACATCGACAAGTTTGCCTACTTGCGACCTTGGCTTGCTATTCTGTACTGAAATGAGAAGGATGCAAATGAGTGGAACACGCGAGCACATAAAAATGCAACAATGCACACAAACACTAAAAACGCAGGTAGGTGCACGTAACGCAAACAGAGATGTATGAATATGGTAAGCGATCACAAACGTTTCTCCAAGCCGCAGTAAGGGAGGGAAAAGAAACCAAGTTTCTTGTAGGCCCCGTCGCAGCGGCCGCCCTGTCCTATGGATTATTAACATGGCTGAGTTTGACGCGCGCATCAGCACACAGTCGCAAAGCCGCTTGCGACTTCCGACCTTTATTTTACTACACACGACACAGCCCAACTGCATTGGTCATTCGCACTACAGAATAGGGCAGGTGTTTTAGAACAGATGTTTAGGGTGGTGGTTGCGGCGTCGATGAACAGAAAAATCAAGGAAATGCCGAGCGCACGTGACTGTGCGTCTAGTGAGAGCGCCCGGCGGCAGGTATCCACGTGGAGGACTGTCCAGGAATCGGGCGTAAGGAGGGCTATTGCGCCCGCTACACAAAACTGTAAATTAGAAACGTAAGCATTTTAAAGAAGAAAGACCATGCAATCATAAGCGATTGTGCAAACAGCGTCGCTGACAAAACGACTGTCGTCTGCTTCTCCCGTCACTGGCTCCGCGTTGCTAGGAGCAATCACATGCGCTCATAAAACTCCCATTCACCACGTCAGTGGCGGCAGAACTCTTTCCATCTCTGTGCCACGAACATATGGGTGATTGCGCGACCAAAGA
This sequence comes from Haemaphysalis longicornis, assembly GCF_048455015.1. Taxonomy (NCBI): domain Eukaryota; kingdom Metazoa; phylum Arthropoda; class Arachnida; order Ixodida; family Ixodidae; genus Haemaphysalis; species Haemaphysalis longicornis. Next base: position 199,102,264 of record NW_027526295.1, on the reverse strand, counting down.
AGATCCGGACGCCCTAAGAAGAGGCAGCTTATCAGTAAGCATGCTGCGCTGCCAGGTACGAATGCAATCTCCCAGAAGAACAACCAGAAGTACTTCAGTTCTTCAACGGCAAGGGAGCGCGCGACGAAAAATTTGAGGTGGCGGACAATGAAGTATATGAGTACTGAAGAGGGCACCGTACGAATAAAGCACTTACGTACTTTACATTGCGTTTGATTTGGTCTTCTGTGACTTAAATGGTGCATCGTCAAGTTTAGCTTAGTGATACGAGCACAGCTTAACAGTGACATCAGGCTTGCACCGTTGTGGAAGCTGTTTTTTCGGTATTTTCTCGGTACGTGATAGCTGAGTGCAGCGTATATCGATTCAAGCGAAAGTTTATTGGTGACTGAACGTCATGAGCAAGCTTTAATATGATTTAGGACATTCTTCTGCAGTTAATGTCTTCCCTATTGCAGTCCCCATATTTTTCAAGTTTACTCTTCGTCTTGCAGCTATCGTGTGGTGCGCCACCACCACCGCCGTCGCTGGGTGGCCCAGGAAGGCGCCATCATCCGGCATTTTTGTCTGGAATTGGACGATCCAAGCGATTGTTTTCGGGGAAATCCCCGGAACTAAAGCCTCACGTCGGTGCCGTCATTCTTTCGAAACGCTGAGTAAAACCATAGGCTCGGGGCATTTAGCCTACCTGCACGACGTGATGCTGAGAGAGGAAGCGAACAAAAATGACAACGACTTCTGCGCCCCCTGATCGGCGGCGGCAAGAAAGAACAAACGTGGGTGCACCGCCGGAGCCGCACCTCGCATGGCATCCTCCGCGGCCACCACGCCATTTGCTAACCAACGCGCGCATGCCACGTCGCCCGCCTATCCCCCCAGTGAGCCTTCGACAGAGTGCTGCACCTACTGGTACTGCTATTTTGCCGAAACTATCCCATTAAAGCCACTCGAGGGGAAAAGGCTCGGCGATAGAAGGAAGAAAATAATTTAAGGAGGGATACAATGGAGATAAGGTCGTTAACCAGACATTGACCTTTGCGCGGGCAGTGGGTGGAGAAAGAAAAGGGGAGGCATCGGTAATGTTGCAGAGAGAGAGAGAGAGAGAAAAGACTTTATTGAACGAAACCGGCGTGCAGGGTTACACCGGCCACGCAGGGCTCGGTTTCACCCCTGTCGTAGACTTAGGTAAGAGTCCTAATGTCTTGGACGTAGACCTCGGAGACTTGGGCCCGGCTTAGCTCCGGCTACTTGGGTTCCTCCGTCCTTCCCACCGTCCCTGGCATCGCTGCCGGGAGGGGTAGGCGGATTGGAGATCCCCTTTCGCCTTTGCTTCACCAGGGCGTCTTCGAGCCGCTGGATCGCCCGTCGCTGTTCTTGGAGTTCCACTGAACCCACGCACACGCGCACTTCCGGAGGGTATGTGTCCGTCGGGCACAGCACATTGTCCCCCCCATCGCGCACAGCACTGTTGCATCCCCACATTATATGGGCGAGCGTCGCTGTCTCCAGTTCACAGACGCTACACGTAGCACTCTCATAGAGTTCCGGGCACACGTGACGCGCAAGCGCCGGCGTGAGCACGGTCTCCGTTTGCAATTGCCGGAACTTCGTTGCCTCGGCCCGGGATAATTCCCTATGCGGAGGTGGGAAAGTTCTTCTTTGGTCGCGGTGCCAGCGGAGCACCCCGCCGTAGTCGACGAGGGGCTTCGCTTCTTCTTCTTTGTCTTCCTCACCGTCGTCGACGAGGTGTGGCGGACGATCGGCCGCGGCCCGGCACGTGGCGAGACCACGAGCCGCAGCGTCCGCCTCCTCGTTGCGGTTGCAGATGTTGGGTGCCAGCTCCCTACCCGCGTGGGCCGGGAACCACTTGATGACGATAGTCTTGGCGCGGTCCTGTCGCGCAGCCCGCGAAGCCTCCAGGGACTCCGCCAGTCGCGCCGTACCGCTCCACACCACGCCGCGCGCGAAGTTGCGCACCGCCGTCTTGGAATCGCTCAGCACCGTGCGGGTGCCCGGTAGGCCCACGGCCGCGGCGATCGCCATCTCCTCCGCCTGGCCGGCCGTTCGAGCTCACACGCTGCTCGCCGTGATCAGCTCCCCGGTGCTCGCCCGAATCGCCACCGTCACGTACGCGTCGCGTCTTCCCCGGCACCTCGCGGCGTCCACGAAGACTGCGCCGTCGTCGTTCTCGTACTGCCGGGCGAGCGCGAGAGCGCGTGCCGCCCTTCTTCCGCCGTCCCGCTCCGGGTCCGTGTTCTTGGGGAGCGGGTAGACCACTAGTCGTCTGACGAGGTCGTCCCGCAGGGGAACGAGCTCGTCCGTCGTCGATGTTGTCGTCGGCTCTTCGCCCGGAGGCAATAGGCCGGCTCTCGCCAGCAAGCGTCGGCCCACGGCAGTACTGCCCAGGCGCGCCAGCTGGGCAGAAACCGCTACGCTGGCGGTCTGCGACACGCGAGCGCATCGTGTTTGAGACCCACGAAGCAACTGTTTTTGAATATCCAGTAAAATTAATTTATCAATACTCCCGACGTTTCCTTCACTTGTAAAATGGTTGATCTCACTGCATTTTTTTTTTAAATTTTAGCTCTGACACAGTCCGAGTGCCCGCTTCATTCGTGAATGCTGTCGATGTTGTAGTCTTCAGAATTTATTGCTGGTATGGATAAAAACTGTCCTTAGGAAGGGTTCACGATTCAATAACTTAATTAAGAGCCAGTGCCGCACGCAAAATGTCTAATATTTTATGCGTCGTGCATGACTACAATTTTGTGGCTACCAGGTCGTTCTGGTACAATGGGCAAAATCGTATCCGATGCGGTGCCAGCGAAGCCCATGATCTGGACTGTACCTTTAAAATTCCGCTTTCCAACGAGGATAGCAAAGCAGCTGCATTTCACCAAGGATGCAAACTCAAGCTGCCTGCTTGGAAGGATCCTTTGAGAAGGTATGCGGCTGTTCGTGAGATAGACTTCGAGTGCGATTTCTGGCATCCGCGGAGTCTGCCCAAGCGCACTGAAAGCGTGCTACACAGGCTTCCACTTAACGTTGCCTACACCCGTTGCCTCCTGTTCAAGCTGGGCTGAGTATGGTCGCTATCGTGTCCAGTGTGCTCTACTACTGAAAATATTATAGGCACATTTTAAGCAGCTTCCGGCGATGTGCTGGGCAATGGGCGACAGCCTCAAAGGCTCTTGTGCAACATCGACGTGGAAGTGCTCTAGAACTTTCCCACTTCCTGGGCCCTGGCACAATATAGGCGAAGCTGTGCTGGGGACAAAAACTGTGCTTACGTTTCTTGCGGAAACAGGGCTGGAAGACGTCCTGTGAACCCTCTGAACATAAACATTTTATGTATGTGTGCATCTGCCGCCCCCTCACCCCTTTGTATATTTATTTTCTTTCGCTCGCTCTAATTCCCTCTTCATCTCACTGTATTCACCCCCATCTGGAGTAGCAAGCCCTGCCGTTAGTGGGGCTGGCGTCCGCAGATTTCATTAAAGGTTTTATTTCGCTCTGTCTCCGCTCGCGAAAAACGCTGAAACCTGCACCGTCGTTTCCCCCGCAGCCTTGAACGTTGCTTGGCTGCAGCAATTAAATGAACACGCCGATAGCGGCGCCGTAGTCTTCAGCGCCAGCTGCGTCATACAGGCTGCGTCAGAGTCACAAATTTAGGTAAAAGTGTCTGAAAATGGCGACGAGGATTGAAAGGAAAACAAGGGAAGAAAAGAAGACATTGTTTGTATATTCGTGCTGCTTCTGTTTACGCAGAGGTATAATTTTAGCCTACGTTGTCGTGAACACGTAGCTTAGCGATTTCACGCTTGAATTCACCACCTTTGGAAGCCTATTTAGTGCCCATGGATGGAGACTGCCAATTCGACTTGTTTTTTCGTGCCACCAAGCAGTATCTCGAACTGTTTTGTTTTTCCCTATCCTTCTACGAGGCAGCACCTCTCCTTTTTTTTTTGTCTTTGCTTCGTAACTTCCAGCTGGGAAACGAAAGAGACAGGCATCGCCCACAAATACGCTGATGAAATTCCAGCCACAAAGAAGGTCACTGCGTGTAGCCATGTCGTCTCCCTGCTCTGCAACAACGTTGGCCATTCGGTGTTAGAACAATCTAAGGAGGAGTTGCCCGTGACATTGCCATGACTCCTTCGAACATATCTTGCTTCTTCGAGGCAGTTGTCTACAGGCGACGTTTGTTGCAGCCGGGAAAAGACAGAAAAATAATAAAAATTGCCCTAAACCGTATCGACCACAGCGTATGTAAGGATAGGGCTGCGTGCGCCGGGCGGTGGGGCGAACTGATGGCGGGAAGAGCGCTCTGACTAGGAATATTCCGCAACACCAATGTTTGTACGGGTGGGCCTAAGCAAATACGATTTCGGGCCGAACATCCCAGGGTCGTTTCCACCAGAATGTATTTCCTCCCAACCTCCGCACCCCGTCCTCTGTTCCTCCGCCTTTGTCTCCGCCCTCCTCCTTCTCTCGGGCGATCTTTTTCTTGGCCCTTTCCGTGATGACTTCTTGTCAGTGACCGGCTGACTGTTCTTTGGCTTTTGGCCTAGTGAGGACAGCGGCTTCGTAGGCTAAATCCTCTTCTTTCACACTTTAACGTATAGGCGTGCATGTGGACTTGAGTGCTGCACGTAGTGCGTGCGTGTGGCAGCCGGATCCTAAATGTGTACCCGTTACTCTGACTGTCACTCAGGTGTCTGTCGAAGTTACAAGCTGCGCTTTGCCAGTGAGGCACGTCGTATAGTGGAAATCGACGTGTTAATTATAGACTGCTTGGACGTTATAGAGCTTATAACGTTGTATAATGACTCGAAATATCTGAGGTTTTCATAAATCTCGTACACACGCGTGCTTTTCTTACGGCGACGTCTGTCGATGCGCGAGGTCCTTGAATGCACGCGGGTACCAGGATGGACGTGTTGACTAACAGCGTGCTCGCCTACCGCAGTACCCGCTTGCCAGCAATTCTATGAAGGGGAATCCAAGCCGGCGTGAGTGTCGCTGATTGTATTTTGCTTCCATCAAGAGAGTAGGCAGTGTTGCCAGGAGTCAAACTAACACCCTCATGCATAGCAGCGCGGGATGTTGTTTTTTGCCGTGGCGTGGATAGTGACTCCCCGCGTTCGAAATGATGCGTAACGCGGCTGTTACCTGTGATTGCTGCGGTTACACCGCTATAAGACGGAGTCGCAGTCGTGTTTAACGCACAATGTCGCAGGGATCCGTTCTGAGACCGGTGGTTTTCTTATTATACGTCCAATATTTCCCGTACATACTAAAATATTCACTACAATAGCTGCATGCTGATGATGCAGCTTCAATTTTCACGGGTTAAACTATGGTTTAGTTGCAAGTAACAACACAGGGCGAAATTCCCAGCGTTTTGGCACAGTTTATTATCAATTAACCCACAGAACATTTAAAACATCAAATATATAGTGTTTCGTTCTGCAACAAAGCAACTAAAAAGTTGGACATCTAAATTTAGTGTGAAATGCACCTTAGAGACCAACATCAAGACGTTTGCTCCAAGTTAGCATACCACAGCTACACTTTACTGTTAGCTCGCGATTAATTCGATTTTCTTAATCACCATATACTTTCATACAAAGTAGTCTAAATAACAGCATGAAGACAAAGGATAACAGATATGCAGATATGTGACATACATTGCGCCAGTAACCAGCCTGCAGAAACGTGCTCTTAGAGATATTGCATATTCAGCATTTAATTTTCTCACGTAAACCTTTGCTTCAATCAACTGGCATCGTATCGTATGGTTCTGTGGATAAATTAAGATGATTCCAAGGAATCTGCAAATTTTGGCACTGAATGCTTCACTCACTGGGAGTAATTCTTGTAAGTTCGGAAAATTGTACCAGGGCTGCAGTCAATACCAAAACCATTTATCTGTGTATCGGTATACTTAAAAAAAGATTGAAAAAAATATATTGGCGCTTTATTCTTTTAAAAGCTTTCTTGCCATGATAAAATGAAACCCAATTTCTTGCCCCCTTTAATACTTTTTTATCTCATCTGCGAACGAGATAGTGTCAAGACCTGCCGCGGTGGCTAAGTGACTACGGCGTTGTGCTGGTGAGCACAAGGACGCCGGTTCGATTCTCGGCCGCGGCGGCCGCTTTTCTGATGGAGGCGAAAAGCAAAAACGCCCGTGTGTTCGAGATGTCGGCGCACGTTAAAGATCCCCAGGTGGTCAAAATTAATCCGGAGCCCTCCACTAAGGCACACCTCATCGCCTGCGTTGCGTTGGCTCGTTAAACCCTACAATCAATCGAGATAGTGTCAAGGTTCGGATAACGTAGCCTCTATCATTAAAGTGATCCTGCAACATATTTTTTAACGTTCCTCTAAATCTTAAATGGTTTTCCGAACGTAGTCAACAAACACATCAAGTACTCAGAATAACGTGATTACAAAGCACATCTGGCAAAAATCACTGCTCTATGCCCATCAGATGACTAGGAAACCTGCTCAAAAAATGTTTATCTCCTTCCTGATTCTCGGCATTCTCTGAGTGGTCGAAGTAGGCCATTACAGCGATTTAGCGGCTATTGCCACTTCCTTTTTGTTTGAGCGATGAGCGCGTTCGATATCCAATTTAAAATAAAAGCCACAAAGCAAAAAAGAAACGGAACGCGAATAGTTTTTCTGCGACGACCAAATCACCAAGTTCCGCTCCGTGCTCGTAATAACTAAAGCTTCTAGACGGGAAGGAACGAGCAAAGAAGTGTTGCGGAGTCTCTTTTAAAGCACTCTCTCTCTCCTTCTCCATTCCTCGGAAGTGCCTGCGGCATGCATCTAAAGATCGACGAGAAATAAATTGGAAGGGGCTTTCGGTCGTTGTTTTGCTAGTGCAGTGCAGTACGTAGTGTTGTGTTAATACTTCATTAAAGTGCATGTACTTAATTTCTGAAGGGAGTATTGGATAAATGTTTGCTATCTTACGTTGTGCACTTCTAAAAACTGGTTTCCTTAGTCGAAAATGCTCTAAATTTTCATGCTTGAAAATTTTTCGCTTTGTTTAGCTGTACTTTGTCTGGGGGTGTTTTTAAAAACTGTCTTGTTCTTGGGCCCGACACACGCCATGTGGCTATCGTTTCAAACACCCCTGTGCGATTGTGTGTAGTGGGATATGGAAAGGAATGAATGCAATGAATTAGCTAATCATATAGCACAACAAAACACAGACCATGATATCTTAAGCTAAATCACAGTGCTAACAAATGAATAATAAATTAAGCACCCAATCAAGAAAACTAGTTGAAATATCCGAATATAAATAACAGGCTCCTTTAGTTGTGCATCCAGTTTTTGGGAATGCGTAGCGAATTTTTGTCTGTGACGATTAAATTGGATCGATTAACACTTCTACTTTTCTTTCTCAGTTATCTAATCTCTCCTTTTGCCTTGTACAGAAAGACAATCCTACGACGTGAAGTCGCTGAGATCGAATTGAAGACGACTGGGATGTTTAGAAACAAGTCGGGGCAAGCCTTTAGGCTGTTGCCGGATCTTTTGCTTTCCTAGCGGCGTTGTTTATTACAGGCCATTTTGACAGGGTCGCCTAAAAGGGGTCCACAGATCCGCGGTATCGTGCGCGTTTTCCAGTTTTCCCTTTCCGCGTAGAGCAAATAAATTGAACTCTGATCTTAGCACAAGTATCGCCGGGGATATAGAAGATTTGAAAAGCGGGCAGCCCCGCACGGGGCACCTTGAGTATTCATGGTGACGGTGTTGGCGACACCGCGGACCCCGAGCCCCCAACATAAACTGTAACCTACCGTGGTGATGTGTTTAAAGGTGAAGGGTAGAAGCCTCAAACGGTGGCCGTCGGAGCCCAGGTCAAGCTCCGGCGGATGGGCTCCCTGTCTGTTTACCAGGCAGGGAGCTCCGGGACCTCTCAGGCTATCAGGGTAAGGTTTGAGAAGAAAGTACCCCCGTCCCCTGCTTCTATACTATGATGTATGGCATTCTCTAAACCCCCCCCCCCCCCCAAACGTGATCGGTCCCTGAAAAGGGGCCGCACCGAAGTATCTTTTCCTTCATCGCCATCTTTGACATTTCCTGAACCAGATAATTTTTCTCGATTTCTTGTCATGGAATCCATCAATCCAAACCACCCTCTTGCATCTCAGTCAGTCTTCTTGATTGCCAAGTATCTTGAAGCCATAGTAGGAAAATCGTATAAGTGCAAAAAACAAACGTCTGGTGAACTCCTAATTGAAATAAATGACAAGCAGCAGTCTGCAAAGCTTCTTGCTCAGACTAGACTGGCTGATCTCGACATCCGGGTCACACCCCATCGGAGCCTCAACAGCTCGCAGGGTGTGATATCCGAGACAGACCTCCTGAACGAAACGGATGCGGATCTCCTTGCCGGCTTGAAGGATCAGGGCGTCACTGCCGTGAGACGCATCATTATCCGCAGAGACGACAAGGAGATTCCCACCAAGCACATTATCTTGACTTTTGACCGTGCAGTTCTTCCACAACACATCAATGCAGGTTTTATCCGTTGCTCCATCCGTCCGTACATCCCGAACCCGCGGCGCTGTTTTAAGTGCCAGCGGTTCGGGCACGGTACAAACTCTTGCCGTGGCAGAACGACGTGTGCGAAATGCGCGGCGCATGATCATCCGAGCGACAATTGTCCATCCGATACCCTGTCTTGTGTGAACTGCGGGGGGCCGCATGCAGCGTACTCCCGCAAGTGTGAAAAATTTCAAATGGCAAAAAAGATAATTAACATCAAGGTCACGGAGAACATCACCTTCCCAGAGGCGCGAAGGAGGTTCGCCTCTTTCCCTCTGGGGAGGTACGCAGACGCGGCTCGCCGGGGGGCGGAGCTGCGTCTGGTTTCCACAGGGACCCAGTTCAGCGAGTCTGACCTGGTTGCTGAGGCAGCAGCGGTTGTGGTGCAAACCACTTCTTTCGGGACCGGTGCCGCTCCCGCCTCTGTCTCCCCGTCCTCCAGTCCGTTGGAGGGTACCGAGGTGATGGACACCACGGGCCCCGCACCGGCTCCCACCGTCACCGCACCGCCCGTGCCACCTCTGGTGCCCCGGACGCCCTCGGCGGTGGCGGCTCAAACGAAGGGCTCCCGAGGGGGGGCCAAGTCCGGGGGGCCCGGTCCGTCGGGCACCCCTCGAACATCCGAGGACGAGATGGATGTCGGGCCGTTCCTGCCTGCAACGCAGCGCAAGGAGCGTCCACCGACTTCCAAGCCTACAGACAGGACTAAAAAGCCTAATCCCAGAGTAACAGCCCCGAAAGACGACACATGAACACATTCACACACTCCATTCATTCTTAAACGTAAATAATGGGAACAGAAAACATCATTCAATGGAACTGCAGAGGCCTCCTTAAAAATGTTGATGATGTGTATGATATCCTTCATGCCAATCAGCCAAGTCTCATGTGTCTCCAAGAGACTCACCTCAATTCCATACAGACAAATTTCTTAAATAGGTACATGGTATTCAGAAAGGACAGGGTTGGCTGCACACACTCTTCAGGAGGTGTGGCAATTGTCGCCCGGAAATCCTTAGCCTGCCACCCGGTCACTCTGAACACTGTCCTCGAGGCTGGAGCAATTCGAAAAATAATAATATTTAATAGGTTGGTAACGGTATGCTCCATTTACATTCCTCCTGATCATGCACTTTCGAGCTCTGATTTCGAGGCGCTGGTCGACCAGCTGCCCGAACCATACATCCTAACAGGCGACCTTAATGCGCACAACTCTCTTTGGGGCTCCTCCAGAACGGATGCCCGAGGTCGCCTGATAGAGAAATTTCTTACATCTTCAGGAGCATGCCTTTTCAACAAAAAACAGCCTACATACCATAACTTAGGACATAATACGTACTCACATCTCGACTTGGCTATTGGTTCTGCAATTCTCTTTCCCTGTCTTGAGTGGGGCGTGGGCACGGACCCATATGGTAGTGACCACTTCTCCACATCCCTAACATACATAGGTAAAGGCCCATGCAGTCCATCTTCCCATAACAGGTTTAATGAATCAAAAGCAAACTGGAGTACATTCACAGAAACATCTAAACTACACCACACAACCACAAAACACCTACACGTGGAGGAAGCAGCCCAACTCGTCACGGCGCACATAGTCGACGCCGCCGAAAAGTCTATGCCCCAGGCCTCCAGTGCGTCCCGCAACCCAAGGAGGCCCTGGTGGAACGAGGACTGCAGGCGGGCGCGAGAGGCCCAGAGCAAGGCGTGGGGTGTCCTTCGCCGGTACCCCACGTCAGATAACCTAATTTCTTTTAAACGGGCAAAGGCTTTGGGGAAGCGAGTGCGTCGTGAGGCAAAAAGGGAGAGTTGGCGCACCTTCCTCACTTCCATCAACTCATACACTGACACACACAAAGTCTGGACACGAATACGAAAACTAAAAGGACAACAGACACACAGCCTGCCCCTGGTTAGTACAACAGGGGACACACTGGAAGACCAGGCTAACACACTTGCACAACACTTTCAACACGTGTCAAGCTCTGCACACTACACAAACACTTTCCTGAAACATAAAGCCTCTTCTGAAAAGAAGTCCCTACGTGACAACAACAAATCACAGACTTCCTACAACTCCCTGTTTCCACTACATGAGCTGAGGGCTGCTCTAAGCACGTGTAAACCCTCAGCTCCAGGCCCAGACAACATTACATATACAGTGATACAGCACTTACACACAGACAGTCTTGTAACACTCCTCCACCTTTACAACAATATATTTCTTTCGGGGCATATTCCAAAGTCTTGAAGGGAGGCCATAGTTGTAGCATTCCTGAAAGAAGGGAAGGACCCTTCCTCTCCTGCTAGCTATCGACCCATTGCCCTGACCAGCTGCCTGTGCAAGCTTCTCGAGAAGATGATAAATCGCAGGCTCGTGTACTTCCTTGAGTACAACGGTCTTCTCGAGAGCTGCCAGGCAGGCTTCAGGGTGGGGCGATCAACGAACGATCAACTCGTAGCTCTTGAAACATATATAAAGGATGCCTTTGTGCATAAACAATTTTGTCTTACGGTGTTTTTCGACATAGAGAAAGCCTATGACACTGCTTGGCGGTACGGCATCCTGAGTGACCTAAAGTCAATTGGTGTTGCGGGCAACATGTTGAACATTCTTTGTAGTTATATGTCAGAGAGAACCTTTCGCGTCAGAGTTGGTCATGCACTGTCAAATGTTCACGTGCAAGAAAATGGCGTGCCGCAAGGTGGAGTGTTGAGCTGCACCCTCTTCATAGTAAAAATGAACTCTCTTGGAAGGCACTGCCACCTACAATCTCTTATTCCATGTATGTAGATGACGTGCAGATATCCTTTAAATCGTGCAACCTGTCCATCTGCGAACGTCAAGTCCAGCTCGGCGTCAAGAAACTTGCCGGCTGGGCTGACAAGAATGGCTTTAATTTTAATCCAGCGAAGAGCTCTTGTGTTCTGTTCTCCAGGAGGCGTGGCGTCCACCCGGACCCAGACATCACTCTTGCGAATGTGCCAATTCCTGTGAACAAGGAGCACAAGTTTTTAGGTATTTTATTCGACGAAAAACTTACATTCATCCCACATATCAGACAGCTCAAACGCAAATGCTTAAAAACAATGAATATTCTTAAGGTCCTCTCACATCAATCTTATGGGGCCGACAAACAACTCCTGCTGCGCCTTTACACGGCTTTGGTGGGGTCTCGGCTCGACTATGGCAGTGTCGTGTATGGGTCTGCTACAAAAACAGCACTGAAAATGCTCGACCCAGTGCTGCATCTTGGCCTTCGCCTCTCATGTGGCGCATTCCGCACTAGCCCTGTTGAAAGCCTTTATGTCGAGTGCGACAAATGGTGCTTAGGGCATCAGCGGGAGTATGTTGACCTGTTGTATGCATCCAAGATCGTGTCTCTGACGAACCATCCTTTTAATCCCACCATGAACGATACATCAAACTTACAACTCTTTTTAAACAGGCCATCTATTCCCTTACCGTTCTCTCTCAGAGTTAGGGAGGAGGCTTCTGCACTCAATGTCCCCCTTTCAGACAGGCACAAGACACCCATTCATCATTTCATCGCACCATGGCATCTTCGTTCTGTATCATGCGACCTGTCATTCACTCTTGTAGAAAAAAATAGGGTACCCAGGAATGCAATTCTGCAGCACTTCCTGTTCCTGCAGGACAAGTACAGGTGCGCAGAATTCTATAGCGACGCGTCGAAAACTGGTTCTACGGTATCTTGTGCAGCGCACGGACCAAATTTTAGAGTAAGCAAAACAATGAACTTTCATAACAGTATTTACACGGCAGAAGCATATGGCATTTTACTCCTTTCAAACCACATCATCAAACATAAAATTCCCAAGTCCATTGTGTACACAGACTCTCAAAGCGTTGTACAGGCACTGTCATTAGGAAGGTCATCTAAAAACTATGTCATAAATGCTCTCTTCAAGGTACTAATGTCTGCTTATGCCTCAAATTTTGAAATAACTATATGCTGGGTACCAGGGCATTGTGGAATCCCTGGCAATGAGGCCGCCGACCAAATGGCTGGTGATGCTGCTCTCATGACTACAGTTGACGTTACAACAGTACCTTACACCGACCTAAAGACACACATCAGACGACAGCTTCGTAACACATGGCAATTACACTGGAGTCAACAAACAGACAACAAACTACACGTAATAAAACCACAACTTGGACGCTACATAACTGACTCACACAACAGATACACTGAAGTCGCCCTGGCTAGGCTGCGGATAGGCCACACACATGTTACGCACTCCCACCTGCTCACTGGAACTTCGGGACCCACGTGTAGCAGGTGTGGAAAGGGCCTATCCGTAGTCCACATACTAATCACATGCAAGGCACTTGACACAACACGACACAAACATTTCCCAGAATTACACAGACGACACATTCCTTTGCACCCATCATGCTTTTTAGCCCACGAACCAATGTTTTCTTGTCAACGTGTTTTTAAGTTTTTAGCTGAGGTAAACTTTCTGCAGCTCTTGTCATATCATGTGTAATCACCCTGGCCCTATACACCAGCCATCTCCATTGTCTTTTGTTTTGCATCACCTTTACTTTTAGTCACATGTTTTAGTATGTACGGTCTCATCATAATTCAGTAACTTCTTCTTTGGCGCTCTTTGCCCATAGTCGGTCTTGCGCAAATAAAACCCAACTATCATCATCATCATGAAAAGCGGGCAGGGAACGACGACCCCCACTTACTCAGCTGATGGCGCGGACCGTCTCCTTGCCGGCAATGCGGGGTTTACCATCCCGCTGTACGTGTAGGGGCAGCACAAAATGCACTCGGCCGGCAGTTTTTTTCACAATGGCTTTCGAGCGCACCTTCTGTGACCCATTAGAACAGACGCCCTGGCTCCCGTAAGCTGCGGTAAAAAGATAACTGCTCCGCAAACGGCTCGAGGCAAACTGCGTTCTCGTTCCTCTCTCAAAGGCCACTTCGACATTTCTCGATTTGCCGTAATGGCGCCGTCTGTCGAACTTCTGGGAGAAATGCCCTTAGCGGACTGCGTAGCAGACAGCATTTTTTCCTGCGCTCTTTTCTCTTCTTTCCTTTGTTTCTACTTTGCTTATCTTTTCTACCGCTCCTCGAAGTGCGTTGTTTTATCATCTCCAGTTCTGCCGCTTTGGACGTAATTAAGTTCCACCGCACTTTCCTTTCTTCTGTGCTGTCCCCGCCTTCTTCCCTATTCTGCAACCAGGGGATATCAAAGTTGAACCTCGCGTCGAAGTTCTGTCAAGAAGATTGGAAATGGTCAGACAGCGAATCACAGTTCCGGTCCGTTGTCGTGCCTGCTGTTCGTGCTGCTACCGTGAGTCGTGGATGACACTGATTCTCACTATTTCCTCCTTTGCTTCTCCCCAACTCGCCTGCTCCTTCATGTGCATACCCGGTAGCAATACCCTGCAGTAGTTTTCTCTGTTTTTTTTTTTTTCTGACGTCCAGTTGGAGCCCTGTTCCGCAAAGAAATTATTAATGACAGGTAGTCCGCTTAGTGCGAGGGCTACAACTTTTGCGTACGACACTGACGGAAAGACTGGAATAACAAGGAAAGGGGCGAGAGGGAAAGACCCAGACTTGAGGGAGAGAAAGACCAAAAATAGATCTGAGAGAATAGCGGGTGATGGAAAGGACGAACGGGAAGCAGCTGGGAGTAGCGGGTGAAAGGAGACCTGGACGGGCAGCCTTATCCATACTGCCTTCCATCCCTTAACTCCGTACATCCGTACATCCTTCGAATCCAACCCGCTCGGAAACACTGGCGCGAAATACACTTCGGCGGATCTCGGCGGTCCATCGCCGATGCTTCCTCCAGGCCTCCTTTCTGGCTGTATACTCGAGAGCGTAAATCTAGGCTTGTTCCGCAATAAACAACCTCGCGCCCCGAGCGTGAGGACCCATCTGTTCAGCAACAGACAAACAGCGGTTTCGACCGAGGACCCGTGGGCAAGCGCATTGGTCCGTGCACTCTCGGAAGGGATAAGTACTAATACTTCCGGAGCGGAAGTGCACGTAAAGCTCCAATGACGCATGCTGCAACCTCATGCGCTGCCTCGGTGGCATTGTTGCTCCGTGGTGAATATAGATGCCGTGCCTCCGCGTCCGGAGATTACGGGTCAGATTTAAGTAGGGATATGAGCGTGGTCATTAAGTAGAAAAGAAGATAGCGTTTCGCCTAACCTCACCTAATTCTCCGGGGTCTGGAGTGGACCGAAAAAAAAAAAGCAACGAAACAGGAAGCAGAATAGACGAGTATTGAATAACGGGAAGGGCACCAACTAAGCGCATTAGCGTGGGTAACACGGATTATGACCTTCACCCGATGAATTCAAGTTTTTATGAGGTGTAGAAGCAGCTAATATAGGACGAATATTTATGACCAATTTTGCGATGGTGGCGAAAGCTTTTGAGGTCAACCACAGATCTCTCTCTTTATGCGTGCTTCCGCCTTCCCTAGGCAACGGACGACAAATTCCGCCTGGGCCACCTGTTTTGTACTTTAACTGCGAATACAGTTTCTTGTACTAGGTCGGCTTTCTTCGTCGTGGGGGTATTAATCTTTGTCGGCGCAATAAAAAAAAGAATAATGATACTATATATCGTGGAAATAAAACTGCAGATGAATGTTTACTTTATTTAAAGGGGCGCTATTTGCCCGCCCATTCTACAGTTTTGTAAACGCGTTCGGTCGCAGACAACCTTGTTAAACGCAAGAAAAAAGGGAACATAAAGTCCGGAGGGAGCAGCGCCTCGCACGAATCCTACCTTTGACTCATTAACGGTAGCCGACTAAAACGACTGACGGACGCACAACTAGCATGCGGACAGCATTCTTAAGAAGGAAGCAGTCATTAAAGAAATATAAAATCTACTGGGGGATGCATTTGGCAACGGAAAACCGGGATCAGATGGGCTCAATGACCTACCCAAGTCTCAAGTGTTCGGAAAGGAGCACTGCTGGGAGGAAGAGAAAAAAAAAGGGAAGAGGAAAAGATGAGTCACACCGTCTGTGCAGCAGTGTTCAGCGTCTTCCGAATCGGGCAATAAAAAATGGAAGAAGTTTGCAATACATTTTAGAAAATTGTGAATTTCCCTACTAATTCCAAATGTTTGTTTGAAAACATTCATGAATGGGGGAATCAAGGTTGCATCTAAAAATAAACATTCTGAATTGAAGGTTCATTTTGAAAGTAAGAGAATTAAGCCCCAGATGCCTGGGCGTACGTGCGTGCGTGTGTAAGTCTGTTTGCGTAGTTTTGTATGTGCGCGGGCGTAGCGTTGCCGCTTCATGTCGGCAGTTCAAGCCAGAAGCCCACGTACTACTAGCTCTCATTTGCAAAGCCGTTGCTCTTTTCATCCTAGTCTTTGCTGCGTCCTTGCGGATTCGCTATTGCAATAATTACTCAGCCAAGCGTTACAAGTCCAGCCCTGCGCAAGGATGTGTGGATTTCTGGCTAGCGGCAGAAAAAGAAATCGAAGGAGAAGGCTGACGATGTACATGAAGAAAAAAAAAGAAAAAGCGAACGGGCGGCTAGGAAAGAGAAGCGGTACTTCCGGCTCGCTCCAACAGCTCAATTCCGGTCGATGGTGATGATGATGATTAGTGGCTCTCCCTTTAAATCGGGCGTCGGTTGTCAGCAACCGACTTGCCTGTTTTATTACGCTTACTTGCCCCACTCCCAGCTAACCTAATAGATTTGCATCCTCCCTCCCATCTCCCCCTCTTCCCTGTTTTAAACTCATCACCCCCACCCCCTTTTTTTTCTCCCCTCGCTGTTCTAAATTCTCATCCGTATGATTACTCCGCCTGCGTACCCATCCCTTCCCTACTTTTTCTCCACCACCACTCCAGTCGCCTCTTCGTCACCTCTACGGCCTTGAAGTTGAGGTTCCCCCTCGCCCCAAATCCCAAAGCCTCCGCCAGCGTCGTTTCCCCCTCACCCCGCGGTGGCCGTATCTCTGTGCTGCTCCTGACAATATGGTCTATAGTTTCCCGATCACTGCCGCAGCACGGACATGTTTCATCCTGCTGCCTGTAGCTACCCGTGTATGCCTGGGTTCTAGGCACCCTGCCCGTGCCTCGAAGAGCAAAGTACTAGAATCCATAGAATCCATAGAAATTGTCATAGAATCCATCCTTCAAATTTCCCGTTTCTCTGCCCTATAAGTCTCCAGGGTTTATTTCGCTTCCATTCTCTGTGCCCACTTCGTCGTCTCTGCTGCCTTTACCTGCTTTTTAACTGTTGTTTAAACCCCACTTTCCCCTACCGAATTTCCGTACCGCTTGGTCAGCTGTCTGGTCCTCCGTCTCCACCGCGTGTCCACGCTCCTCATTTACAGGTACTTAAACACCCTCGCGGCCCATTTTTCGTCCTCCATGTCACGAAGTCGCTCCTCAAACTTTATTTTGCTCTGTGCCGCCCTCGCCTCGAAAGACGACCCGCCAATATCCCCTTGTAGCGCTTCATTTGTAGTTTTGCTGTGGGCCACTAGGGCCAATTTGCCTACCGCCCTCTGATTTACCTCTAGGCCTGCTTGGGTCTCTGTCTTCATGCACAGAACCGAATTTGCGAAAGTTAATCCTGGTACCATGACCCCTTTCCAGACTCCCCTTACCACCTCGTATTTGCTGTATCCCCAGAGGGCTCTATGCTTCATTGTGGCCGCGTTCCGCCTTCCTTTCGTCTTAAGGTGCGCCTCATGCGCCTGCGTGTAATCTTCGCTGTCGTTCAGCCATACTCCTAAATATTTATAGTTTTTCACCAATGGTATTTCTACTTGCCGCCCTGATACTGTTTTGTGCTCCACGCCGTCGTTAAAGACCATGATCCCCGATTTTTCTCTGCTAAAGGATAGCCCTAGGTGGGTCGCTTCTTCACCGCATATATCCATCAAGTCCTGCATACCTATCCCGTTGTCCGCCATCAACAATATGTCGTCTGCATACATTAGTCCCGGAAGCCGTTGTTCCACCACCTGCCCGTTTTTCATGTACGATAAGTCGAACCCCAGCGTGCTGACTTCTAGCCTCCTTTCTAACCCCGCCAAGTAGATCATGAACAGCAGCGGAGAGAGAGGACATCCTTGTTTCAAACCCTTGTACGTGTATACATGCCTATTGTATTTTATCCCCTTCCACACTATTTGCACTTGGTTCTCCCGGTATAGCTCCCTGATTAAGCTAATGAATTCTGCCCCAATTCCCTCGTCCTCCAGGATACTCCATAGCCGCTCCCTCTCTACATTATCATACGCCGCATTAATGTCCAGAAAGGCTAACCACAAAGGTCGGTTTTGCATCTTCGCCACCTCTATGCATTGGCTTACCACAAATAAGTTGCCTAGTCTTCTGTCCTTCGAAACCCATTTTGAAGTTCCCCTAATATCCTATTTTCTTCCACCCACTGCTCTAGTTCGAGCTTTACTGCCTGCATTGCTAACCTGTACAGCACTGACGTGACGGTTACTGGCCTATACGAGCTCGGGTTTGTCCTGACTCCTTTGCATTTGTACACTAAGTTCATCCTGCTCATTTGCCACGCGGCCGGCATTGCCTTTTCTTCTATCCTTGTTCTGATTGCTTGTAGTAGCTTTCCCTTGCTCTTTGGTCCTAACTGGTTAATCAACTCCATTGGTATCCCATCCGTGCGTACCGCGGTATTTTTTGGGACCTTTTCGTCTGCTCTTTTCCATTTCAGCTTGTCCCCATCTATCTCCAGACATTCCGGCCTACCCGTCGCGACGTCTCTTTGTCGCTGCGGGGCATCTTCATCCACCTTACCGAACTTCTCCGTGATTATTTTGTGTAGGTATGCCAATGCTTCTTCTCCCTTGAGCATCTGTCCCTTATCGTTTTCTATAGTACCGCCTTCTGAGGGACTCGTGCGTTTCCCTAATGCCTGCACATGGTTAAAAAACCTTTTCGGCGCGTCTCTATCCCTCCCTGGTATTTGCGCTACCCATCGCTCGCTGTCCCCCTTTATTTTCGCCTGCACAAATTTCTGCACTTCGTGTTTCATTTGCTTATATTGCTCTCATTTCAGGTCCACCTCTTCCTGCTGCCTCCCTGCCCTATTGGCCTGCCTCTGCTCTCTAGACGCCTGTTTACGCCCCTCTATCGCCTCCTTGATTTCTTTGTTCCACCAGCTTTTGGGTGTTTTCTTCCCTCTCCATCGATTGGCCTCCTCTGGCTTGACTATTTTTTCCTGCGTACTTTCGATGAGCCTGTCATATTCCCACTGTTCTCCGGGATTTCTTTCTATGTCAGCCTCTATGCTTTTGGCTATAACCACAATTTGTTTGCTGTTTAACTTTGTGCGCTGCCCCGGCCGACCCGTTTTCTCGCCCCCCAGTTTCCCAAAACCCAGGTTTATGCGCTTGTGGTTACTGCCCAGACTGTGGCCCCCTTCCTCATCTATGGTCATTCCATCACGCAATTCATAAAGTCCCTCTGAAATAAGGCAGTAGTCAATACTCGACTGTCTCCTACCACACTCCTACGTTATTTGACCCTCGCATTTTTGTTCCCTATTTACTATGATCAGCTTTTGGTACTCACACATATCTAGCATAAGATTTCCGTTGAGGTCTGTGTACCCGTCTAGATCTTCAATGTGGGTGTTCATGTCCCCTACCAATAGTACCTCCCCGGAACGTTTCAAATCCTCGATGTCCTTTTTTAGGCACGCCACCAGTTTTTCGTTTTGTTCTTTGCTATCCTTACCCGTCCACAGGTACGACACCCCTAAAGCCATCTCCCTACCCTCCACTACCCCTTTCACCCACACATGTTCTTTACAGTCTTCTTTCACTCTCTTTCAATTAGCCTCTCTTCTCCGCCTTTCCTCAATCCAGCCGTCCTGTTACCACCTTCCCATACATACTCTCTGATTCGCGGAGGTTCTTCCAAGTCCCGTAGGTGTGTCTCGGTCACAGCATATATCTGGATATCTTCCTCTCCTAGCTGCTTAATAATCTCTATCCACTTCTCTCTTTTCCTGCCACCCTGCATGTATATGTATGCGCTCTTCAGTTTCCCCCCTCTCTTCTTTACACGCCATTGTCGTCCCTTTCGTTTGCCTGCAGCAATCTGCACCGACCCCGCTATCTCCCTTTGCTCCTTGCATTTGTCTGCGCCATCTTCGCAAAGGCCTATGGCCCCCCAAAAAAACCCACAGTTCGCGCCGCGTGTCGTCTTCGGATGGCTGCTCCCACCTGCCCGCTGAAAGGCACTCCGTCACACTGGAATGCCCTTTTCCGGCCCACCCATCGGACATCCCTGTTGATGTCTACGACAGCGAAACTCAGCTCCTTGCCCAGCTCCCGTATGTCTCGGTTTACCGCTACAACTTCCCTTTCCACATGTACCCCTCTCCCAATGATCTCTGGTACTGTTCTCACGACAACCTGCACTTGTAGGCACAGCGTCCGAGGTTCTTTCACCCCCTTTTCCAGTTGCTTGCGCACTCCCGCGCCCCTTCCCTGCAGAACGTCATTGGTTCCTCCTGCGATGATGACTAGGTTCTGCCCCTGCATATTTTCCCACATTTTATCCTTTGCCTTTTCTAACACTACCCTGACCATCTGCCCCGGGAACATGCCAACCTGCACTCTCTCGTCCTCTCTCACCAGTCCTCTAATCTCCATCTCTGAGTTGCGCATGTTGGAGTCCCCCGCCACGATCACCATGCGCTTTCTACCTTTTCCTGGCTGCCCACCGGCGCGGCCCCCTGCTCCCGCAACGGCTGAGTCAGCGCCAGTCCGGGATCATTTTCCGGCGTGGCGTTTTTGTTCTCCTCCTTTCCCTTCTCGGGGTCAAGCCCTGTCGACACACCTGCCTCGTGACCTACGTCCTTCTTTCTCGGGATGTCACCCTTCGTCGCCAGTTTGACCTCCATTTGCGCCAAGCCCGCTTCGACTGCCTTCCTCTGCCTTTGTTCATCTTTGAGCTCGTGCTGTAGCTCCCCTACCTGAATCCTGAGTAGCTCCTTTTCTTCCTCGAGCCGGTCGAGGCACGACGCTAGCACACACACTCTGCACCTGAAGTCCTGCCCTTCCGCGTCCTCGACCGACTCGAACCTCGTCTCCTCGAGTGGGTATTCGTGCTCGCACCCCGTGCACACAACACCCGGCTTCTTCTGAGGCATGGTACTGCCCGTCCAAGTCTTGCACAACTCTCACTTCACTGCCGTGTTCTCGCACGCTCCCCTCCAATCTAAAAGTAAGACGCAATGTGCGAGTCTTTCCTACAGCATCAATTCTTTCACGTATTACCAACGCTTACAAACCGCCACGTGCAACAACCGCGCGACACTTCTGATTCGGTCACTTCCCTGCGCCAGCAACTACCGCTCCTTCAACTAGCACTATTGGCTAAAACTACATTTGTCTCTAAAACCTGGTCACTCTTAACAAGGAATATTAAATTTCTAACGCTTATCCGTTTTCGTCGTCGATGCCTCCGCCGCGCTCTGTACATCCGCGCTCTGTACGTCTGAGTGCGGGCGAAAGGCGCCGCCTGGTGGTGACCGGAATAGCGACGTAAGAGCCATTTGACAAATGGCGGTGATCTTGTTCAAAACCGTTGTGAACAAATTGTGGAAGAAAGCTCGGCGGCATCGGGAAGTCTGCCAGTGTATTTTACCCGATAAAGCTGGGAAGCAGGGGAGCGGCGGCGCGACGTTTTTTGCACCTCCGGATTCCGCATTTTTGCCACATTCTAGGCTGACACCCCGTCTTCACGTCTCCCCTATTTCTTCTCAAAGATTTATTTGTATCAGAGTTGGCTATATCGCTTCGAGTGGCCCATTGTGCCCAAACAAGGCGGTTTGAATTACACAGGAAGAACAGAGGTACGAGCATTCGTTCTGCCGGCGGCCCTTAACCTATTAACGCACTCGCAGAACACAAAGCTGAACTAGTTGGTACTTGTATACGTTACGAACTGCGCGATGCGACACCAAACTGGAAAGGAAGGGGACAATGCAAGTTCCAATCGTCTCTTGACACTCCAGCATTATTAATTTTACCCATGCATGCGAAACGTGGGTATCAATCAATGGCGCCATGGTACATGATAGTCTGAGCATAGTATGGTGTTCAGTCGGAACGCGTGCTTGAAGCATTACGTTATAACTACGCCTTTTCACTATAAAGCAGACGTTTCATTTTTGTGACCGTTGTTACTCACTGAACAGTGCACACGTTTTTTTTTTTTTCCTTAGCATGAGTAGAGCCGTGGTAACCCGAGGCCCATGCTACCATTTCCGCACCTGCGGTGCTCCTGAACTGCCTTTTTTTTCTATGGGCTATTGCACCGAAAGTAGAAGCGTACAGGATGCCACAGTAAATACATTATGTTGCTTGTTTGGTATTTAAAAATGACACCCAACCTTCGAACTTTTTCTCATACTTCGTGGTGCGGCGGCCACACACCATATGACGAATATCCCCTGTTAAGTCTACCCCAATCTGTATACGTAGGGAGCACGACCCGTTTATGACATCGTTAACTTTTTTTACTGTCTTTCGCAGTTCTCTATTTCATACCTCATCCGGAACGGACGGTCAGGAGGCCCATAACCCTCATCGCCAATGTTGAAGCTGGTAACGACTCTGGCGGCCGTGCCTCCACGTCCGTTGCTCGCACGCCCTGGCACCATTGGCGAGACCTTGTTGGATAGAGGACCGGGAGGCTCGATCGAGCAGCATCTCGAAGGCACCTTGGGGAGCCGCATTTCACGACAAGAACGCTGCTGCCGCTGCACTTTCCTGCTGTCCGGACAGCGGCATTCCGGAAAACTGTCCTCTCTGGAAACGTATACCGCTGTTTGTTTATAGAAACGAATGACTCCGCCAGTCGGCGCGTGTGTAAGTGTGGTTAGTGCAAGGATTGAAAGCGCCGCTATAAATAACGATCACCCGACGAAGAGGTTGGCTCGGACCTAAATACTGAATCAGTTCTCGCCGGTTCATCTTCGCTCTGGCGGCCTGACAAAAAAAGGAAGGAGGTAAACAAGTGCTAACCTCGTAATTCGTACGGTGGCGCTGCGTACAAAGCTATATGAATAAGGCAGTGGTACTTTTTCAGCAGTATTTCAGGAACACTAGCTGTTCCTTCGTGTCAGTTCCCTCCCTCTTCCCTTCCCTCTCTCTCTCTCTCTCTCTCTCTCTCTCTCTCTCTCTCTCTCTCTCTCTCTCTCTCTCTCTCTCTCCCTCCCTCTCTCATTCCCCCCCCCCCCCAAGATTTCTTTCCTCCGACAGCGCTTCGTCTAGCTCCTTAGAAACGTGAGGACATTGCCAAGGCTTCATCTAACACACGCCAAATCAGGGACGTAGGGTTAAAGTGCTGTCGTTCTAAAAGGCCCTTGTTGTTCATAGGTGCTGATCTTGAATAACAGCTTAACAGTAGCTCTTAGGCCGAGCGTTATAGGAAGTGGCTACATGTAGTCACGCGTAATTATTAATTCAGAACACCTGCTCTACCTCAGCCATTCTACAATTACTTGATGTGAATTTCTATTTAACATCATCAGGCGGTGTTTCACGACGTCTACTCATACGTTTCTAGTTAACTACTAGCGAGTCAGGATGAACAATAACAGCGCCTCTAAAAAATGAGAGATTAAAAGTCAGTTTCATCTAACGGGATGTATTTATGTAGCTTCGCTGGCCATGTACTTCGACAGGGTGAAATGGCCCCTCAATATTTTCATTCGTGCATTCTCGGCCTTAAGGCGCTATTTATCAATAGCGCGTGTATTGTCCTACCATCCTTTTTGGTGCTGATTTGCAGAAGATGAGCAGAGACAATGTAGAACTGTACATCGTCATCCTGTGAGACCACCTGGACTTTTTCGTGACCCACGGAACACTCCATGTTACCCTGTTTTTTACCATCTTCCTTTTTCCCCCTCTATTTAGCCCTGCTTCCCTTAGGGCCTTTATTCCCTTCACCCCATCCCTGCAAATACATCCCAGCAAATAGGCGAATACATGCCTGCAGACCTCTCTGCTTTCTTCTAATAAAGAGCTCTCTCTCTCTCTCTCTCTCTCTCTCTCTCTCTCTCTCTCTCTCTCTCTCTCTCTCTCTGATTGCGGATAGCCGTAAATCTAAATCTGGCCCATATGGTTCTTATGAGCAGCTTTGAATGATACGTGAGTTCTTGCACTTAAAAATGACTATATGATGTGTTGATTGCATGAGTACAACGCCAACAAGCTGTCCTAGCGTACAGTTTTAAAAGGATTCAGAAAATTTCCCCTCGTTATTTAAAACACTCGTAATGGAAGTAACAATTACTTTAAAATAATTCGTTGGCACTTTTTAAGGGGGGTGGCACATTAAAGGTGCCAAAGTTGGCCACATTTTATTCAATTTTGTATTATACCCTTACTCAAATTAGAATTATTTATTTTCTGACCTCCCACCTATGCGAAACAGCCGCCAAATCACTGATCGCGTAATGTCCAGGAAAAGCTTTTCATGTGTTGGCAGATGATATGAAGAAAAAAATGGGAGCTTTTGGGCCAAGTAAATGTAGCTGGGCCTATAACTCTTTCTGCACGGGGGAATATTGTTAGCCGCGTCTAAGTTTCATGCAGGCTTCTTGTGCGTTCATTGGACTCTGTTCCTTTGTGCCCTGTACTTTGTATTTATCATTGTTAATTTCCTATCGCTCCTGTTTTTTCTTCATTTCTGTGTAACAGAGTGATTAGAGGATTGCCCGTCGGGTCGTGAAACACGCGAAGAGCTTTTCGCGGCGAGCAGGAGCTAAAACCTGCAGAAAAATCTAATTTTTCTTAGTCATGTAAAGGTTTTCCTATACAATAATCCACTTTCATACAACATACGACATAGTTAACTATAGTGTCCGTCTCGATATTTCTTTGGTGCAGGATGAGGCTCCTTCAGCTCTTCTTTTTTAAACTTTTGCAGTCCTTTCATTGTCTCTTTTTCTTTATTCGATCGCAACTTTTCTCAAAGGGAAGGAAAATAATCTTAGGAAGGAAGAGGTCATCAATATAATTGTTGGATCTTCAAGCCACGCATTTTTCACACAAATGAAATATCGACGCAAGTGCACTCCTTTTTTTCCTCGTCACCTTCCACGTCCACGTCTGCGTCAAATATTCCTTCACTGCTTTATTTTTGCTATTTTTCTCGTACTTTTGATCTCCTTACTGCTGAGTATTTCGGGGTTCTTCATGGCGGCCACTGCGGTAAAAGCGTCGCATCGTCACTAGATTGCTTCATCAGCCTTGTGATCACTTGACACAAAAAAAGTTTTAAGTTTTAGGAGTTTCACGCAACGGAGCTGCACGTGGGCCATATGGCGCATCCTAGTGGACGGCTGCGAAGTGATTTCAACCACTGGGTACTTCTTTTAACGTGCGCCGAAACCTCAACACACATGCCTTTTTGTTTACGCCTCCATCAGAACAAACGACGTCCTACTACCTGTGTTGCAAAGCGCCCAGGTGTTTTTTCCACATCAATTTTTCTCTGAAACAGTACATAGAAAAATAAATTGAATTGAACAGAGTTTAGGTTAGGTGTGGTTGAATTAAGTTCACTTGAATCATGTCTTTAGAGTCAGCAGCACGACGCTAGCCACTGCGCCATCGCGGTGGGTTACCAGCCTTTTTAAAAGAACAGACTTCGCTGTCGTCTTATTCCTTAAACAACGGCCTTATTAAACAAATACAAACGGGAAAAAAAAATACGGGCACACCCCCACAGAGCCTATGCTTGGCTAATTTTTCATTATCTACAGTAACGAGCAATGACGAATAAAGCTACGTGTGTGTCGTTAATTATCCAACCGAAGGTGTGGTTAGAGTCAGGTGAAGTGTACACGAAAAGCATACTACGTTCCCAACACAATGGCACAGAAATGTGTCGTGCAGCTTTTCTCTCTCTTTCCCACTGGCGTAATAAACGAACTTACATGCATGCGTTCCAAGCAAATCGATTCTAAGCACATTCAGGGCGCATGCTAATGAACATGGTGCTTGCTGCTGTTGATTGTGTTCAGGCAGGAAAGCAAAACCACTTTTTCACCCCTTTGCCAAACGAAGAATGTAGACGCGCGGGCTAAGATGACAAGCGCACGTTCATTTGGCTCGTGTGTTTCCTCCCCAATTTCTGAGAAACGTTCATGGCGCGCAGAATAACAGCTCCAAAGTCATCAATGCCGAAATGTCGATACCCGCTCGACGGTACCCAATACTACCTATGGTGAAACAAATTGTGCCCTGAAACTTCCACACACGGGCATCGAATGATCGCGGTTTTCGTTTGCGCTTGGTGTAATCAGGTTTGTGTGTTTGTCTTGTCGTACATAACATCCGGTATTGGAAGGGAATGACTGAATGACTGCGGGGCATGATACGGCTACCGACGCAGGTGCCTATTTTGATATCTTGCTTTTAAGTGTGTCTGTTTTTCTTACACAGCGTTTTTTGGCGTTTTTTTATTTCAGGGAACACCTTTTCGTATGCGCGCCACAGAGCTGTTGCGTCACAGGCGCGGGCCATGGGCTTTCAGCCAAGTGGTGATTTTCTAAAAAGCCAGATTTTTTGCGCAACGGAACGTTATACGCAAGTTTTGAAGGCTTGTGCGCATCTACAGGGGTTTTCTTTGTGTATATGTGTAGGACACCCGTATTATTAGTTAATGTACTTTTCGGTTGAGTGAAGCTGGAACGCACGCAAGGACGTGAGTGGGCGTGAGCAGAGCAACTCCCCTCCTTCTCCATGAGTGGTTCCTGGAAGCGGCGAAAATGATGAGGCAACCGGATCTCCTCTTTCATCAAATAACGATTACCGATGATTATTTTGCTGTCGCAAGCAACGCACCGCTGGCGAAGTTTCGACGTCTGCCCCCAGCGCAACAATCATTCATTTTGTGATGCGGGTAAACAAACAAAAAGCAATAAAACAATCATGAGGTTATGTAGATAACGCCCAGTGCATCGTGAATACTGTTCTTTTATAGTGTTAAATTGATTGCTTGTTTTGTTTTTACCGCTGCTATTTATATCTGTGCACCACATGTTATCATTCTCCCTTCTTTTCGGAGCTATCCCCTCACTTCCTCATTTTCACGCCGCAATGAAAGGAATTGCGGCGCAGGCCGCCGGAGTGATCAGTGAGCGGACGTTTTTGAATGTGATATTCCAGCCTGTGTAATGATGAACCACCTGCGCTTGTATCCGAGGGAGTTGCATTTCTGGCAAATATTTTTCTGTTCTCTAAAAACAAACAAAAATAAAAATTCCTCGAACTCGCACGCAAAAAAATAAGTAAAAAGAGAACAAAGTGTATAGAACGCATCGTTCGATGTTTGAGCATCTGAGGAGTTTGACACAGGGACTGGCCGTCGGCGCATAGCGTGCTCCTCTTCAAGCCGCCTCATTTAACAGGATTTTCTGCTGCTTTGCGTATTTTTTTCCAGGAGTTTAGAAAGCCTTGTCCCTTCAGTGGATTTTTAAGGAGACTTTGGCTTTCTTTCGAGAGTTTGCAAGACGCTCCTTCAAAGAAAAAAAAAACAAAAGAACGTTAAGAATTTAACACATGAAAGCAAGGAAAGAGACCAAGAACTTTATGCTACGTCAGGGCTGTTGTTGCCTCCCAATTAACACACGCAAGCACGATGTAGTAGCACACGCGTGTTTTATACTCATAAGTAGCGCAAACAAAACCATAATGTCTTAATATTCCAGATATTTGCAAAGAGACTTAAGTGCCTGAGGATGAAAATATTTATCTATTTATTTATTTATATATTTATTTATTGGGTCCACCAACTGCTGTCATGGCGTTTATAGCGGACAAATTATATGTGAATGAAGTTGTGGTTACAAGAAAGTGCGTGAATATCATCAAAAGCAGGTTTATATTGACATAGCAGTAGAAAAAAATACAACAAGACAATGTACCGAGCTTATAACAATATCGTCTACGGCGTTTAGCCATGTTTAAGTTAGGTAAGAATATGAACGTATACATTGATGTGTACATTTTCGGAAAAGGAAAGCATGTTTTGATACAAGACAACGAACACAGTATAGTTGTAAGAAGATAACAGTTGGTAACAGGTAAGACTCAGCGCATATTACACGAAAACAGATGCAATGCGGAATAAGTTTCATATAGATGGGAAGACACGACAGGAGAGTTTCATTTAAAATTCTAGCTGCTTAAGAGAGCCCCTGAATGTTGAAAACTTATCAAATAAAATGTCTGAAGAATGCATGAATGATAAGTCGTATGACCGTTCACATTTGCACACCGGGGATGTGTTATCATCAGCCTATAGATGAGAACAAATATGATGATAGGGCGGGATGGCGCTCGGAAGTGGACAAATTTTGACAACTCCAGACGGTAAAATTTAAAATGTATGTACCTGAACAGGAAAAGTAGGTCACGTCAGGTGCACGTTGTTGGTAGGTTGCCCATGTGAGGGAAAGACGCAGCGGTCTTCCGCCGTGTGCGATAGAAAAATATCTAAGAACTATTTGTTGTGTGCCCGTTATAGGTGCGTGAACATCGATCCGTGCTTTGTTTTATGCCACTTCATCAAACCCTATGACAGCTACAAAGCGCAACGACACGGGACGTCAATATTTTGCACGCGCCTGGCTGCCGCTCCAGGCCCGCGCGGCGGCGCTCGGCCGCTGACGTCACGCTCCCCAATGTGCAGGCGGAAAGCCCTGTTCCGGTGTCTCTGTTCGCATCACCAGCTTCGCTCATACCGAGAAACTCATCCGGTCGCTTTGAGCCTCCTATGCTTGCGCATAGGAAGATTCGAAGGAAACGTTTCTCAACACTCCCCACTCGAGAAGACGAGGTGTTGTTCAGGCTTATCCATATAGCTGAAGCGAAGCCGAGCTAGAAAACCAGAACCGTGCCGGAGTGTCTCGTTGCGCGTGAAATAGCGCCAAGCATACGAAAACGGGGATCGGTAGGGAAGTTTATGGCACACCGAAGAAAAGGTTTGGCAGTCAAGTATACTAATAGGTTACGCGTCGCTGTGGCCCATTGCACCTTCTCAAAATCATAAAAGTTAGTGAATACAAATAGAGAAACGTTGCTGGTGTAGGTAACAACAAAGTGTCTAAAGTATTTGAGGCCTGGTCGTATTTACGCACTAGGGCAAAAAGGTGTTAACGTGCTCTTGGCGTTTATAGTGATCATCCTTCGACAGAACTCCGCGGTGAAGTGTCATAGAGCTCGATATTGAAAGAGGGTGGAGTGTTGGCTCATGAGTTGGATGCTGTTAACAAGCAATTTGAAAAGGAGGCCAAATATTGGCCCTTGCGGCATCAAAGTCGGCGCCGCAGAAAAAAAAGAACAGAAGTAACTCAACATAATTATTTCAGTCTTTTGAGGTAGGTAGCAGACCATTCATTGAACGCGGGCGACAGGCTATACGAGAGCAGTTTGCGTAGCTAAAATTCGTAATTTACCCCGTCAAAACCCTTCGTGCAGCGTAAGTAAATAGTGTCCGCTTGCTCGCGCGCAAGAATGCGGCTGCTTACGTCATATATAAAACACGCAAGCTGAGATTCTAGAAATCGCGGTGGCGTAAAGCCACGCTGATTTCTGTGAATTGCCTGGCTGAGTTTCGCTCAGACAGGGCGGAAAACCACTTTTTCAAATACTTATGAGAAAGCGGACAAGAGCGAAATAGGTGTGTAGTGAACTGTGTTTCTTGACCTAACAAGAAAACAAAAGAACATCCCTGTTTCAAGAAGAAGCAAATTGTCCCTCTTCATGAGTGCGTCGGAGCATGTAGCATATATCGAAGGCGCGAGAACATCAGAGAAATCTTTGACAACAAAGCAATCCTGCAATGAAGCGACGGCTTGTTTAATAAAAGTTGGCGAATAGCAGACGTGGCATCGTCTGCATAGACACATCAGGACGCAGTAATGTCATGCCCGCAAACAGCAAGGTGAATTCATTGCCATTGTCGCAGGATGTTGAGTGTTCGACCGAAAATTGCATCTAAAAAGACCTCGGAAACGTGGAGAGGTTCAGACATGAGACTATCCGTCACCATATTCCTCAGGATGGTACGATGGATCGGGCAGAAGCTGCGTTAATTTACGTATTTCCACAATTCGCTAGGAGAGCGACTATGACGAAATAGGTGGTGATTTGCAAGCAGGTCTTTGTCGCAAGAAGAGAGCTTCTTTACAAAGGATCAGCATTCATTAAAGGTGCCTTAAAGCTTAACCGTAGTGAAAATGTGTAAAATTGAAACGAAAGGGCCGGAAAACAAAAACATTTTTGTAAAAATGAAAATGTAGTGACCGAAATGAAAACGCAAGATATTCGATCAACCAAAACGAAACGCTTTCATATCGCTGACCTTTTGTGCACAGCGACCGCACAGCGACAATTGGCATCGGGAACCTTAGAACAGACAAACTCGCAACTCCACCGAAAGCGACACCCCAGGGCGCTGTCATATCCCTTCTACCTTTCAATTTGGCAATGGAAGACCTTCCAGCACAATTGGATAATATCCCAGGCATCAGTCACGGTATCTAAGTCAATGATATTACAATATGGACCTGCACGGGCTCTGCCGGCACACAGCAAGACGCCTTGCAAGAAGCAATTCAAACCACCGAACAGTACCTTCGCCGACGGGGCCTGTACTGCTCTCCAGATAAATCCGAATTACTGCTCCTTAAAAAGCGAACCAGAGGTCGATCCTTGGCGCCAATTCCTGATATCGAAATTCGAATCAACAACGCTCCAATCCCACAGGTCAAAACTCTCCGCCTACTGGGACTTACGCTACAGCAAGACGGAGCCGGCATGGCAATGCTCCATAAACTTCAAACCACAATTCATCAAGTTCTACATCTCATACGCCATATCACAAATCGCCGACATGGCCTCAAAAAACAGAACACCATTAAAATTGTGCAAGCATTAATAACGAGCAGAATTACGTATGGAACGCCCTGAAAAATAACGAAAAAGAAAAACTCAATATCTTGATCTGAAAAGCCTACAAGTTTTCTCTCGGTTCACCCCTCACTGCTTCTACAGACAAATTATTGTAATTAGGCCTGCACAACACTTGGGAGGAATTGGCTGATGCCCACAAAACTAGCGAATCGGAACGCCTAAAACTCACCAAGACGGGAAGACACACCCTACGAAAACTGGGTTAGGAGTCCCGAAGGAAAATAACGTTAAAGAACGCATTCCTCTACGTGTTAGAGAGAACATCACTGCCGCCGCGGTACCAAGAAATATGCATCCGATCCACAACAAAGCACTACGCAAGGCAAGAGTTCAAGCTCTTCGAACTGCATACGGGAAACGGCCTGACGTTAGGTACGGAGACGCATCACTATACGCCAGTCGATCAGCCCACGCCATCAGCATAGTCAATAATCAGGGACTGGAGCTAGCTTCAGCTTCTATACCTAACAATGACATCGACACCGACGAAAAAGCAGCCATTTCCCTTGCAGCTGCTACCACTGGCAAAGAACATGTCACCATCCTATCAGACTCCCAGACGGCGTGTCGAAACTTTCAAATTGGACGGATTTCATCAACAGCAGCAAAAATTTTATCGGCCCACCCAGATTTACCCGAAATTTTCATCATATCGACCCCGGCTCATTCATCACTGGAAGGGAATGAGGCGGCTCATGCCGCAGCCCGAGCTCATACTCCCCGGGCGCCTCCTTCTGGGATGTCAGCCAGTCCTTCCATAAGCCCAACACAATAAACAATCCCCAGAAGGTACAGTGACATCCTGGCCCACTACCGCTTGGAACGAAGAACCTTTCCGCCTCCGCATCTCAACATGTCTCGCGAAGACGCGGTAATCTACAGACAGCTACAAACTAACACATTTACACATGGTACTTTACTACACTCAATGCATTCGACATTGTACACATACACTTGTAAATTCTGCGTGGAGCCATGCACTCTCTACGACATGGTATGGGAGTGCCGCCAGACACCATCCCTTGCCCCAAATCCAAATCCCTCATTTGAGCAGTGGGAGGGTCGGTTGACCAGCTCCAACTCGGATCACCAACAACATCTGGTAGACCGGGCGAGGCAGGCCGCCAAGACCCAGGGCTTCCTGGACTGAGGTCCTCCACCTAGCGGTCAATCCAACAACATTGACTGCTTAATTAAATGTTTATTCCTCCTCCTCCAGCTCTACCAAAAAATAAGTTTGAGCTTTTGCTTAGTCGTAGGGATGGGATCCAACCAGAGTTTAATCGAGTGTTAGCTAATTTAACGCCGCCTTTTTCAAATGTAAGACAACTTTTTTTGCGCTCAGACGTCAAGGGTAACGTGGCATTGCTTGTCTAAACCAAACGAATCCTTCCGAACTGCTACCAAGCTCTGGTGAACGGGCAGTTTTTGTTTACTGCCCCGCAGTTTGTGACGGAAGGAGGCTCACTTTCCCCGGCAAAGCTTCAATATCTTTCAATGGTGCCACATTCTCACCCGTGCGAGTGTCTCCGAAAGCCTCGCACCTGCTTCCCATAGATTGTTTTCCTGGCTGAACTTGGCATAACCCGAGTCGATAACACACACTTGATTATATCACCGTACTCATCGTCGCTTTCAGGCTCAAAGCTGCCCTCGATAAATAGCTTTACTGAATTTTACACAAGCAAGAAAGCGAAAAATGCACTTAAAGTAGAAACCGTCTGGAAAGTAACTTCGCAGATTCAGAGGTACTGTTTAAAAATATTTCAGGGCACCGTATTTTCTGAAGTCTAACCGACACTTAAATTTTTGCAGTCTTTCTCTGTTTTTTTTTTTTTGAGGCACAACAGAATAAAGCACACCTGCTGCTTTTTTTAAAGTTCCTTCATCCCGTGGGTGCCTTGAACCACAAACAATAGCGGTGATTTACGGCGGCCCCCAATGACTGCAGCAGCCCGCTATTGACGGTGTGAAGCTAGGTGAAACAGGGGAAAGTAACGCTCCTAGGTGTAAGGCATGTTATTTTAAAAGAATGCCTCACCATGTTAACTCGCCCTAATTCGTGGTCTTAAGCAGTAATTATTTGCTCCGCATAAGTAGCCGAAACAAAGCCAGATGCGGGATTGGCCAGGAGTCGGATGCTAAACACTAGTTAGTTGCTAGTTTCGTGCCAGTTTCATGTATTATTCAACGAGTGCGCGCAATTCATTGCGTCATAACGCGCCTACGAAAGCCGTCAGCCCACCTGGTTTTCTTTGGGGCTTTCGATTACCTCGCGTGTCGTGCCTGGGAGTTTAAAGTGCTTCGACGTCGAGTGCGCCAACAGCGTGCAAGCCATGCTTTTTGCGGCTAACAGTACACCAACGACACCGAAGTACAGGAGGCGTACTATGCCAGCGGCAGCCACAGTGACTGCGCCTACAAGCGACGTAAACAGAGCTAAGCGTTCCAAGGATTCCTTTTTTAATATCGTACAGTATACCGCAGTCTAAATGCATTATTGTGGGCGACGTATCTGTGAAGGATTTTGCTGTTATGAATACACTCATGACTACCACGGCTGGAATAACCTTTAGAAGATAACGCACCGCCGAAAAAATAATTGGTTGATATCTCAAAAACCGATACATGTTCAAAGAGCGCCTTTTTTTAAATGCAATTTGTTTTTCGTTTTACTCTCGCTAGCAGTCCTACTTTGTCGTATACGCTCAAGCTTTAATGGTCATGTCTATCTGAAAAGCTGTTCCAAGACCGGCGGAATGATGGGAGCCGGCACTGGCCTTCTATAGTGTGAAGTATTCACTGATCACTGAAAAGTTCAATAACTGTTAAATAATAAGTTGCTTTGCCAGCTCGTCAGGGGTTATTCGTTTCACAAATATCTTTATTTATTTACTTCTCGTAAGCGGGCTCACTGCGGACGCCAGCTGTTCACACGAGTTATCTGCATCTACCTTTCCCTTCACTCAACAAGAAAAGAAACCGTCTGATTGGGTGATTTCTCAGCGCCTTGCTCCTCTATTACAGGAAATCCGATATGTTTTAGGTGAGCGTCGTTTTACAGCGTAGCTGTATTTGGCCAGTTTTCCGCACATTTTTTTTATGCCGTCACATCAAAACTCCCATGGTTTTACGTGCCTTTGAAACGTGAGATGTTCCATAGCATGGGTTTTAACTCGGCAGTAGCCAAAGGTAATGAACAGCGGAACAACACGTAGGAGGCAGAAAGAAGCCGTTCTAAAGCCTATGGCGGAAGGAGATCGCGAAGCAAATCGTGTCAAGCGACGAGAGGACGGAGCGCTTCGAGAACGCACTTCAGGACAAAAGCAAAGCTTCTCAAGTCCGTTCTACATGGTGGGAATTTACCTTTGAATTCGCTGCTGCTTCTCCTGTCGGGCGGCAAAATGACCTGTTTTAGTTGCTGCCGAAGCTATGAATACAGGTAGTTTTGCTGCACGAGTAGGGCTGGAGATGCGAATTCGCAGGTAAATTCGGACTTCGGAGATTCAATTGGACCTGAGTGCTTAGGTGTACTGGAACTGTCCTCGGACCGTAAGTTAGCTGTGGTACAGGACACTGCCCCTGTGGTCAAAGTCGGTGATGGCAATTTTGTATGTCTCGGAACAGAAAAGGGAGTTGTTTACGCGTTTCTTGTGGGAGGCATTTCGCTACAGATGCAATGCCGATCCGGCCCAACCGACAACACAGCGGCACCTACAAACGGCGCACTGGCATCGATTTGACATAATTCAAGAATGCGTATAGTATACAGTTGAGAGTATGCCAATCAGTGTATATCATAGCGGCAAAATATTCTCAGATGGGGACAGCTCCGCTGGTCGTCTACATTCGCCGGCCGGAATGGTCTTGAACTTTTTGTCGCTATCGTCACTCAACAATGGAGATGCACGAGCTTTTCTTTATTTTGGGGTAATGTTTTCTGATAGACCCGCTCTCGGAACGCCTTGCAGCCAATGGGAATTGAACACACACAAAGTTTTGCTTTGTGCGTGTGTTTTTTTTTTTTGTGATGCCTTCGCCGTTAAGGAATGTGCCGCACGCAGTGGGATTTAGCGCGTGGTTAGCTGGTTTGCGGGCGTTTTCTGCGGACGTCAGCCGTGTGGGAGCCCCGCTTTGTGTGGGCCACGCTAAGTTCGGACTCCCGAGGACCAGCGTGAATGCGAGAAGCGGCAACGGGAAAGGAAACAGCAATACAACAAGTGGCGGCGAGCTGGCAAATTTCATGAACTTCGTTCCCAAGAAGCTTGCCACAGGCGCAAAACGAGGGAGGAACCGAGCGCTCTCGCTCAAGAAGCTCAGCGCAAGAAGCAAGCCCGGCAGGAAGTTGTCGCAGAAACCATCACAGTGTACGACAGCGACCGCAAGGCGATTAGAGCTACCACTATTGTGACGTTCGTACTCCACTCGGCAGGTTAGGGGTTTTGCAACAGCTTCGACGCTGTACATCCACTTTCGCAAAGCCTGGATAGCAAGTCAATTTTATTTTTTTTCCAGAGGAAAGTTTATCTTCGGTCAAACCTCGTCTGTGCTGTGATCACATCAGTGCGTGTCTCTGTGAAATTCAGTCACGCTATATCGACCAATTGCCTCACGTTGCACCAAGCGTATTCCGTTTTGCACGAAAAAACGGGAAATGCAGTTCTCATTTGATCGTTCCCAAATATCGTAATGATGGCTAACTTTCAAGATCGAATTGAGTAAGCCTAGTTTCTGCATCGGTCGCGCTTATTACATGTTAGAAAGGGCCACTGCATCAGGGTTCAGCTACGCATGCATGCGTCTATTTGCGGAAAAGTTTCGCTTAGAGACAGCCGCAAATCATATTTCATACCTTTTTTTTATTTCTCGGATTCTTCTCTGTAGCTGTGCTACGCCGAAGGTAGCTGTACTTCGAGAAGTTTCGAACAAAGCCAACTTGCACAATATATACGTTCGACTACGTTATATTGCGGGTTCAACGCGCCGTAGCGGACCACTTGACTCCGAGCACTTATACGCCTTCGCCGCACTCTAAACGCCCGTCGTTGAGAGATGGTCATTTGAGTTATGGGGCAGACAATGACTCAGTGCAGTAACATTTTTGGCAATGAGTAGAATCCATCATTGTCGAAAGGACATGGGCTGCACTTGTGTGCGTATGCTTCGTGGATAAATTGCACGGGGCGACATGGACGAAAAATCGAGCTGGGAGCAAACGACGCGGCGTGTGTACAAAGATAGCCGTAGCCAGCCGCCGGCAGGTGTTGCCTACATAGAGAGGGAGATATCCACTGTGCTTGGAATCCCCCCCCCCCCTCATTTATTAAAGGGGCCATGGCGACAAAATAAAACTTTGTTCAATTTGAAACAGTTTGCCTATGGTAACTTACCTAGCTTCATTTCATCCACGAAAGACGTTTTCTGAACTGCAGATAAATTACCATCCCTGCCTTAAGAAAGTTGAGAGAAACGCGAAACATTCATTTTATCAAAACTGCACCGAAAGTGCGTCAACACCTTCGCTAAAAAGGCGTCAAAATAATTGTCAACCCTTCAAATTCCCAAATCGCAAAAAAAAAAAGAGCGAACCCTTGCAACAATTTTTCGCGCACGCTAAGTAAACGCCTCTACGAACCATCAAAATATACACGATACGTGCATGGGTTGTGAGAAAAAATGTATATAATTGTACTCCTTCCTAATTGTCGTTGAGCGCGTTTTCTCAGCCACAACCGTTCGTCTTTCGCAATTTTCAAGTAACCGTTTTTGCAGAATCGAAGCCCGGTTTCACGCACGCACCGCGTGTCCATCGATCTCATCAGAGCTTTTCAAAGGTCAGCCAACCAATCAATTGGGAAATGCTATATTTTCAGCAGGACGCCGTCGTCCCACCAAAGAAAGCTATCGATTTAGAAGCTTCCAAATTCTGCGCTAAGCATGTTCCCCATGGTGAGAATTTTCGTACGAATTCGCTGCTGCGGAGCCCCTCGTGCGGCAAAAAGACATGTTTTTTTTTTTTTTTTTTTGCTGCAGCAAATTGCGAAATTGGAAAAGGTGTTTCCAGGGGAAGTTGCACAGTTGCAAACATTTCATAATTTGCCGCACCAGCTCGCAACATGCAGAACGGGCTTTGCATTGCCGTAATGTGGGCAGGAGAATGGGCCAGAACAATAAACATGGTTATCAGTGTCTTAACTGGCCCTTATCATTCAAGGGATACGGTCACACGGAACTAGAGGCCCATACACAATCTTCCAGTAACGTTTTTATGCGGTGGCTTAGTTCGGCAGACATCAATCCCACAAACAAGACTCTGACATAATTGAGAAATTGTCTCAAAGTGGAGGGAGGTCACCACCTCTTCATATATTTTCTTTATTACCTCGAATATTGGTCTTAGGTTTGCTATAAAATTGGTCGTTGTTTTCGAGACAAAGCAGTCTTTTTAATAAACCAAACTGCAGTTTGTTTTCATTGCCACTTTGCACTGTCCCATAAATGCCACCTGAAGGTTCCTCAATCTGCCTTCTATTGTTTCCCACCTGCTTCCACTCCTTCAATCCCACATCATTCCCAGCCGGTTTTCTCGTATGATTCAAAAATTTTCATCTGGTATGTTCACCACAGCAGCTTGTTCCGCAATGTGTGCTGCTTGTTACTACAGAGACCCTGGCCGTTTAGAATACGAAATACATACGGCAAATTTCCCTACTATTAAAACTCTCACTACAATAAATGTGATTTAACCTCTGCCTTCAGTACTTCGATAGCCCACGCCTCCGTGGGTGATGATGTTTCATTCCGGGAATTGTAATTTTTCCCTTTACCTGCCAAAGTCAATTCCGATTTTGTTTTTATAAAACAATTTATTTCATATTCCAGAGACGTTGCTGTCAGTTTGCTGCTCCTTGAAAACACGTGCACGCAATATTACCTTACCTCTGGCTGCGACACCAACTTCGTCCAATGTTACATCTCCAAGTCCAACACCTGCGGAAAATGATTCGGTCTTCCACACACAACGTTTCTCTTGCATCTTTTTTAACGGCACCTCCTTGTAACACCCTTTTTTTAGTAGCATACTGTGCTGTTAAACACTTGAAAACTTAATAAACAGCACACACGCGCGACTCCACGCACTGTCCGTTTAATACCTTACAGATTTGAACAAACTTTCCTTCCCTTCCATTGATTTCCTCTGGTCGTGCGCGCGCCCTCGATTTCATTTTATATACAAGACGAGCAAGGCACATACCATCCCATTTATTTACATTCATTTTGTTTGTTATTTTTCTCGCCCGACATCTATGCTTACATCTTTTAATACCGGAGGCCACGCGAAATATTGCTGGGGAAACGCGAAGCCTCGCAGGCGTGTACACGAGCTCTGCGGGGCCCGTCCACGCTTCGTAATACCCGCTGGCCCTGCGGCCCTTTGCTTTAATCGTTTCCGCCCTGTTTATGCGGCGGGCACGCAACAGCGACGCGCTGCGGCCCCACTTACGTGCAGCTCGCACATTCGCGCGTTTTTCTAGCGAATCTGAAGGGAAGCGAGCGCTCGGGCTCTGCTGACCGCCTCAACCACGCATTCCTTCAACGTGGCCGCGTGCTGTAGATGCTTCGCGCTGCGACGGAGGAAACAAATTAAACTCTCTTCCTAATTTGGGCAATAGAGGAAAACGTGTTGCAGCCGGTCTCCGGGGACAGGGATGGGGACAAGGGAAGAGAGCAGGGCAGCCGAGCACGGGAGAAAAGACGCTGGCTGCGGCATGACATGGTAAAGAGATGGGTTGAGATGGAGGAAGTTCTGGGATGCGCAGGAGGGTTTAATACGACGCGTGGGTGGAGCTTCCCGGCATCTGATTATTCAGCCGTAACAACTCGTCGTTGCTTCCTCGGAAGGACGCGCCATGAAAGAGATTGTAATCGCACCTCCAGCGTCGTCGTTTAAAATGACGATAACCGCTTTCCGCGCCGTTTTCCTCCAGAGATTGGGCTTGGCTCGTACACGCTTTTGTTTGGGCGCGTATGTGAGTGGTAGTGGGTCGGTTTGTGTTGGACGTCCCGCAGGGTGCGTGCCTCACTCCGCTTGGATTTCTTTCGCTGTGTTTGTATTTGAGGCGTCAGTTTATATTCGTGCACGCTGGGTGTCAGCACTTTTCTGGTTGAGACCTCTCGTAACTCGGTCTAACCTGTGTGGGCACCGCGTATTCGCCTGAGGAAAGCCATCTTTTGTGCGACCGTTCGGTGCATCTGATTGATCAGCGCATAAGGATAGAAAGGTTCGCGAGGGTTTTATTCTTTTGCGTGGTGTCCAAATGAAATCCCAAGAGGTCCATGTAGGTGTCGTATTCTTATTGTGAGCAACGGTGCCATAGGAGCGATCCCCCCCCCCCCCTTCCCCCGCCCTTTCCCTCATTCTGTACTTGCCTCTCACGCTCATCCGTTCCGTTCTACAGCCCTAACCGACATGCATTCAGCCCAAGAGCCTCGCAGAAACAGATAAATATTTGAGCCTGTCTGTATTTCTTCCTGTGATGCTTGTGTGGCTTGGTCTGCTGAAAGCACAGCAGAGTTTTGAATAGAGATCAAGTGATATGACGGGCGCGATATCAAAATACTGTTATGAAAATTATAATTAATTCCACACTGTGAAGGTGCATTGCCAGCGATGCTGAGGGGACACAGAACGTTTGTCAGAGGTACAAACTCGGGGCAACGTTAGATTTTTTCCCTGATGCTGAAGTTGCAGGTCTTCATGGAACGACCTGGCCTTTACCGCGGCACCACGCGGTCCATGCAACTGTGAAAGTTACCAGTACCTACAACGAGAATGATGCAGCGCGGTTGTCGCGTGCCAACTGATACCTAACCAATGCGCAGTTCATAATGCCATACGAGCAGGGTCGGTGTGGTTGACCGCAGTGCAAATGTTTATCTGTATGTATGCCACATCTACGCACTGTACTGCTAATTTATTCTCTGGAGATAATACTGAAGTGATTAAAATGTGTTTTTTTGGGGTGTTTCAAAACCTAAAAGTATTTTGCAACAGCTGGCTCGGACCATCAGAACCAAAGTTGATAAATCTGTACGGAATCTTCCGGTAAAAAAAATAAACACGCAAGAAAAGACACCTTATTTTACTATCACGTCGTGTTTTTACTTCTTGTGTATGTAAGCAAACATTTTTATCGACGTTGTTGCTGCCCGTTACATGTTTTCACATTCGCTAAAATGTCACAAGCCAAGCCAAGAAGCGAACGAGAAACGGACAGCCTGGAGCTGATCACAATGACGCTAGCGCCAGTATCCTCTCTCGTATATGTAAGAAACATTATGGCTGGCACCACAGAGAAGAGGAAGACGTCAGGGTAGGGAAACAGACATTATTTTCCTGTATAGGTGAAACCAAATTATCTGTTGCTTAGCCATGAATGAATGTTGCTTAGCCATGAAACCGGTATAAATTTGGTTTTTCTAGGCTGGCTTTTCCACATAAGGTGTTTTACAGTGAAGCATTGCATCAACAGAGGGAGTATAATTACAGAAAACGAATCTACCTCTTTTGTTATCGATTGTACCTCCAAGCAAATTACAAAAAAAATATCCGCTAAGGGCCGGCTTTCTAAAAACTATTAAGCCGAGTTTCATTTCCTTTAAATTAGTCAGTTCAGAGTGAAGTTGTAAACGTCCCAGAGTAGCTGTCTGCTGTCAGTGCATGGCCATCTACGGAGTACGGTTACAGAAAACGGCTGTAACTGTTGTTTACCTGAACTATACGCAAACAAATTGTTTGAAAATTTTTTCTAAGACAACTGTGACATTTCCCACCATGGCTTAGCTGGCCATCCTTCTCCATACAGTGGAAGAGTACTGATATTTTTAGACGTGAAATTATTACGTAACTTGGTAGGTCGAAAATTGGGCATGGTGGCCTAAGATGGCCCCAAAAGTGGCCAACAGCTCAAACAAATAAACTTGTGAAAGAATGCTCGAAGTGGTGCCCAGCTCCTATAAATTGAGTAGAGTGATTGAGGTAAAAAAATGCGGAGACAACTTGGATCTGAAAATCGAAACCGGGGCCTCCAGAATGCTAAACCAGCGCATCTCTCCACACAACTGCGGATTCGTGGTCCTAGCTGACTAATGGTAGACCCAGTAAACACGTTGTGGCCTTCGAATTACAAACGTATGTCATCTAACAATTGAACGTGAGTTTTTTTAGCACGATTATTATAGAAGTAGCTATTGAGCAAGTAATAAAGTACGTTTTCATAAAATGTCCGCTCGCGTGTTGTGCCACGGTACGCCATCATGCAGCACCCACTGAAGCATCCAATCGGATGGCGCTGTCCCGGCAGAGAGCGCGCTGGCAGTGTGAAAGTGGGTAATTGATCAATCGATCGATCGATTGATAGACAGATTGATTGAATAATCAATTAATTAATTAATTAATTAATTAATTAATTAATTGATTGATTGATTGATTGATTGATTGATTGATTGATTGATTGATTGATTGATTGATTGATTGATTGATTGATTGGTTGATTGATTGATTGATTGTTAGGTTTAACGCAGAGAAGCTACACCTGGGCTATGAGGCGTGCCACAGTGGAGGGCTCTGGATTAACTTTGACTACCAGGGGATCTTCCACGTGCGCCAAAATCTCGACACACGGGCGTCTTCACTTTTCACACCTCACCAGGAAAGCTGCCACTGCAGCCGGGATCAAACCCGCGTCTTTGGGCTCAGCAGCAGCTGGGAAATTAAATGGAATGGAACGAACTTTATTACAAAAGGGATCCCCTGTGGCCTAGGAGGGGGGAAAGGGGGTTGGATGAGAGGGAGTCTGCGTGTAGAGAAAGGAAGAGGCGCAAAAGGATGATGGCGATGAGGAGGATGGTGCGAGGACACGTCCCACAGTTGGAAACTAACGCTTTCGCATTCACTGCATCGTAAGGAAGGGTTAAGGGATATAGACATATTTTTTTTTTCACAACCGGCCGCTTTTACTGAGCCCAGTGCTGTTCCTTACAGGTTAATTTAAGGTCGCTGGCATCAAGCGTGTCACGCGTGCATCGAGGTTTAAGCCATAGAATGACGCCAGACAAAGAGATGATCGGGGAGATGGCGAAGGGAGAGAGAACTACGCACTGACTATTGCTATACTCCCTAACCAGAAATTTGGACGCAGCGCGATGTGCAGTCTTCTCTAATTCGCGGCGCATATCTGCTGCTTCTCAGTAAGTGATCGCGTGATTAGCGAACGCACGGCGGCGCGCGCTACTCTGCTGTCATCTCGCAGGCGGTGGCCGCCGCCGGCCAGCGTGGTGTTGCAAATAATGTTTGAACTTCCCGCACAAATGTCACGTGGTTCTCATTAGCCACGCACGGTGAAGCAGAGAGCCTGTTGTTGCAAATCGTGGTGGAACCTCCCGCGTAATTGTAATCTGGTTTGCATTAGCGGCTAACGAAACAGCGTCTGAGAAGGGAGAGGGCCTGAATGTCGTTCATGGGCGGCGACGCATGATACGCGAGAGTAAGGGGGTGGCAGTCAGAGAGATGATGTCGTAGCTCCGCGTGCCGCCCTCCCCCGCCTCATCCTTCACCGACGCCCCTTACCGCTTTCTTTCTGCCGTCGCTCCTGCACTCGGTCATTCGGTTACGTGGACGAATACGCCGCGAATCCCGGGTAACGGCTGCCAGAGGGCTGCGCCCTAAAAAAAGGACTGCTTAATCACCTTGTAGGACTCGCGCCATCTTTCTAAACAATCCCCTTACGGGCAAAGATGTTTTAAGTTGAGAGCACAGGAGTTTGCTCCAACCGACCAGTGTAAAAGGGGACGGCGAGGGCACCACTGTCGTTTGCAGTTCGCCGGCGTGACCTAGTTGATTGCGCCTGTTCGAGCTTTGGTTCAGTGCACCGGGTAGCCGCAGGGCGACATCCTCCTGCGGCAGTGAGGGGGGAAAAAGACGCCGGGAGAGTCGTTGGCAAATAAAGCAGGGAAACTAAATCATAGAGTGAAATGGGGAAGAGAGAGGGGGAAGGGGCTACGGTGGGAGAGAAGAAAACTGGAACTAGAGGGAGAAGACGGTCCGCGGCAGCTTTCGTGAGCCGTTAGACTCAAAGGAGAGGGCGCTTCACGGAGCTTTATACTCTCTGCACATAATTGGAACTCACACAATGGTTTTCTCCTCGCAACTCCCTCCCTGTTCTTGTTCTCCTCCGTCAATGGTCAAGAAAAACGAAGATCGCTGGGGCTCGATTTTTTTTCGCCGACCCGGGTGCTCGACGGACGGCTTCAGCAGCAACGCCTCCCATCTCGGCCCATTAGTCAACGTTAATGTCGCTCGCGGAACACGCTGCCGAGGTTCTTGTGCTTGAGCGCGCGTGTACGTCGCCGTTCAGTTCTTGCGCTTGTGGCGACGACGTACCCGGCCGAAAGTGGCAGAGCCCGGGAGGCTCTTGATTACGACCGGCGGGGCGGCGAATACCACGTTGCTTCCTATGGGGGAAAGTGTCGCTTCACTGCTAGCTCCTTTTCGGATCTGCGTTCATTTGACGGCGGCGTTCTCGGATGTAGCGGCGTATAACGGCCATTCCGCTCCAGAAACAGAAAACGTACGAGTGGCCAAAGTGAGAGGGCACCGGATGAAAGTGACGAAACTA
The DNA here is from genome assembly GCF_048455015.1 of Haemaphysalis longicornis. Classification (NCBI taxonomy): domain Eukaryota; kingdom Metazoa; phylum Arthropoda; class Arachnida; order Ixodida; family Ixodidae; genus Haemaphysalis; species Haemaphysalis longicornis. The sequence goes on along the minus strand of NW_027526295.1, from coordinate 199,058,991 downwards.
AGCGCCCTGCGGCGTCCGTTGTTTGGATGAGTGCGCTGCGCTTCGACTTGATTTGTACAGTCGGGCGCCTCATTTCGTTGTTTTTCTCTGTAGTTTTTGTTTTTGTTTCTTCATAGTACTGTCTCCTGGCGTATTTTCGAAGCGCTTGCTGTCTTTGTACCGGCTCGCTCTCTCGTGCCTGAGAATAAAAACGCGCCACGACGTCGAAGGAAGGATAATACAAACGGGCAAACTACTGCACATTCAATAAAACTGGTATACGCTGATTGAGTTGCGTGTGCTTGGCGCTATCGGGAAAAGGCCTCGTTTACGAGAAAGAGGGCCTGGCTGGCATCAGACCGTTTGATGGGCGCAATACAGTGGCTGGTGAGAATCAGAAGAGGCGCTGAACTGGGCTATTCTGTTCTGACTGTACGATTTTCCCTTAAGGGTTACGATGCGGGTTTCGCTCGATCGCATTCCAAGAAACACGAAACAAAAATTATTGCCTCCCAGCAATTTCTACGAAACCTTTACCAAAAACTTTTCTGCCGCAAAAAAAAATGTTTTGATATCCTTGTTGGTATCGCAACTTATCGAAAAAACTGTAAAGGCGGTCAATAAGACCGCCACCGCTAGCTTTCACGTCATTTCTCAATTCAGCTTCTTAGACAAGCCACATTTTTTAAAACCGCGTTTTGGCCCGCATTCTAAACGCGGTGCCTTTGGCCAACTAACTTCACTTCCCGAAGCCTTACGCAATCCACGGAAAACGTGTATTGTGTAGGGCAGTGTGAATTTACCGTAGAGTATAATATACGCTCTTCTGCGACCGAGTAAAGGCCGCGGATGAGTTACGCCCTGCTCCAAGCAAACAAAATTTTCCGATCGTTACACTTGTCCTCCGTGTATAACGCCGCTTTTGCTAGCCGTAACCTTTGCAGCGGGAGAGCCACGACCTGGATCGCTATTTACCGCTGTAAACCAACACGCAATGGGGAACATGAACACGTGGACGGACGCCTAAGGCTTTTTAACAACGACTTTAATCAGGCTTCTTGGTTTGAAAAAAAAAAAACAATGTTTGAATCTTGATTTCCACCCCTTCCGTCAAAAGGGAAGGCCTGAACGTTTTTTACGGCGTCCTGGCTTTGTTGCTTAGTATTGGGCCAGGAACGTTGTTTACGGATTTCAAAACCTATATATAATACATGGGCGACCTCGCAGTGGCAGCAATGTTCAGAGTTTTCAAAAGACATGGAGAGAGAGAGAGAGAGAGAGAGAGAGAGAGAGAGAGAGAGAGAGAGAGAGAGAGAGAGAGAGAGAGAGAGAGAGAGAGAGAGAGAGAGAGAGAGAGAGAGAGAGAGAGAGAGAGAGAGAAAGAGAGAGAGAAATAACTATTATGTTCATTGGGCATTGCGACGTGTTAAGTGCCACTAGTCCTGGGCTCCAGCCTCCAGGGCACCGGTGGCTGCTCTGGTGACACTGCTCGTCGTAGTGGGCGCTGGACAGTGCTCACTTCACTACTCCTCTGTTAGATGGCGCTGGTGAATTCTTTAGCACACTGCTGCCGTATGGTAGAGGGTGGCTACTTGCTTGCACTTGGGCACAGCTTCGAGTATTGGATTGGATAAAGGTTGTGTAGTCGGGTCGGGAACGTTACTCAATAGCACCGGTGGCAACACTTGCACACTATACTTACGAAGCAATGGGTCGTAAACGCTTTCGCCTAAAGGAATAGCAGCGTTGTTCTCGTTAAGTGCCTCCACAAACTCAAGCATTGTCGTTTTAGGCACGCAGCCTTCTTCCTGTTCCTGGTGTGCGGTAGAAGCTCAAGCCCTAACCCCACGCAGTCAAAGTGTGAAACGGCGTGACCAGCGACTAACCAAGTGTAGCACGTAAGCCATCGGACGCAGTCGTTGTTGAATCACACGTTTATGGCTGGCCGACCAAGTGTAGCACGTAAGCCATCGGACACAGTCGTTGGTTGAATCACACGTTTATGGCTGGCCGAAAAACTTCGCCTACCTCCCGGCAACTAGCATCGGCAGCACTACTCTTCCCTTTGCATTCCGCTGAGGCGGGTAGCATCGCTCGGACCTGTCACTGCGTCAGGTTAAGGCTTGTGCTTCTGCTGCACACCAGCAACGGTGTTGGAGGTGTGTAAACTACCGCAAAAAAATCCAGGTTCCTGCGGGAAATCTGTCTGCCTAACATCACTAACACGGGAAAGCAGCGTAGATGAGTGTAAGTGCAATCCTCCTCCGTTGGAGTATATGACTCCTCACCAGAAATTCCTCCCTTCACAAGCGGGAGAATAAGAACATCATGACGCTCATCTCAGCAGAAAATTGCGACTACACAGACGGGTACCTAACATTCTCCCACAAGTGTCGTAATGCTTCCAAGTTTAAAACGCCCGACATGCACGTGCTATGATCCACGCAGTTATAAGTAAAGCAAAGGACATTCTTTATTCACTCATTGGGAAACTTGTAGTGCTGCTTTCTTTTTGACATTTATTTTTTATTCTATCCCCGTGGCCGGTGCAGAATATACACCAAGGCTTTTATTTACGGGCGTCGTTGAATGAATAATACATGCACGGACAAACATTAGCTCCCTTCCGCTTGGGCAAAGCTCGCAAGTTGTGCCAAACCATCTCAGCCCCGTATGGTGAATCCTCCGTGAGAGCGTACGAAATACGGACAATAAAAAACAGACATGAGACTTAACCGATTTCTCAGTATTACTCACGTACTCGGTGCAAATCGAGTCATCCTGGAGTCTTAATGGGATGCTTCGACGTTCCGTCCGCTCCATAGATCGCCCATGTCGCAAGTACTGTTCAATTCCCTGCTTGTTCCCTGCGACATTAGGCTTTGGTCCGCAAGTGCCGTATCGCCACAGTCATGCCACCAATGTTGCTTCTGCTGCTGCCGCCGCCATCGTGGGCTCTCGGGAAAGAAACGACCTGCCCGTTCAAGAAAGCAAGGAGGCAGTGGTGTATATTTAATGCTCGCTGCTTGCATAGGCCCCCTTCATTTCTTGGGCGCCGCAGTCTTGCTCGAGCGCTCGTTTTTCCACGTATAATGAGTTCCGTTTATTATTTTTTTCTCACTCTTTTTCAGGCCGTCTGCGGCATCCGGCCGTCATTTAGCATGCCATGTTCTTGCTCTTCCTGAAAGAGATGTCGGCCATGATCCGACGAGTACTAAAAAAAATAAGTATAAGGACGCTGCTACGTGTCTTTTTTTCCCTCCTTATTCAATTAGGCAGACAGAACGCTGTTTTTTGTCAACGCAAACTAAGGAGGAAAAAGTACGCAGTTCTCCACGCCCGCGACTCCAGAGCGACCCGCGACCGACCCGCGACCCACACCAATAGATCGCGGGTCGCTCAAAAGTGCACGTTTCCACATTCCTTTTACGCTATTCCTAAATACTTGTACTGCGTCATGGTGCCAAGACATCGCATTCGTACACCCGGAAGCAATGCTGGTTCATCGTGCTTGTTGGTTGATTGTAGGGTTTAACACACCGGCACAACTGAGGCGATGAGGCGCGCCGTAATGGGGGGCTCCGGATTAATTTTGACAACCTGGGATGTTTAACGTGCGCCGAAATGTCGTACACACGGGCATTTTTGCTTTTCGCCTGATCGTGCTTGTTACATAAACAGCTTCCGAAAAAGAAATTCGCAAATCTTCTTCGCATACAGCCACCAGGGCGTCACTTTTGGTACGAAGCGATTACAATGCCACTACTAGAATGCATTATTTCGCTGCCTTACTCAAGATTTATGACGTATTAATCTACATGATAAAACAATTAGGCAACACGGAAGATATTCTTTCAGCACTTGTTAGCTTCGTTCAACACAGGCGCTTTCACGGCCGAAGAAATGCGGAGCATGTTTCCAAAAATTGCACTGGCATATAGCCTACTCACTTACTCCGCTGTTACATTAAACCAATTAATGATGATGATGGTTGGTGTTTAATGGCCCAAGGCCAACAAGGGCAAAGAGTGCCAGAGAAGAAAATAATCGTTGATGAGACCGCAAATACTGAAACATGTGAGTAAAAGTAAAAGTGACGCAAAAAACAAAAGACAATGGAGATGGCTGGTTATAGGGCCAGGATGATTACACGTGATATGACAAGAGGTGCAGAACTTTTACCTCAGCTAAAAACTTAAGAACACGTTGACTAGAAAACAATTGTTCGTTGGCTAAAAAGTATGATGGGTGCGGGGAAATGTTTGTGTCGTGTTGTGTCAAGTGCCCTGCATGTGTTTAGTATGTGGACTACGGAGGATAGGTCCTTTCTACACCTGCTACACATTAAACCAATTGAACCACCCACATTTTCAGATAATAGCTTCGGGAGTGAGACAAGGGGTAGGCGGGGAGGCAGCGGGGTGAATAATATAACAAAAATAGCAAAATAAGTGCCAACTCATACGAGAGGGTCCCGGAAAATCTGGCGCGCAATCAAAAAATGTGTGCGTGAAACGCAACTGCTCTTGTTTGGAAGCTTTGCCCTGCTACTCATTGTTCACACATATGCAGTGGTTGCAGGGCTATCGCACTGATGTTTACTAAGATGGCGTGGTTTTAAACTAGCTGTGAATTTTGAAATAGTCTGTAAAATACGAAATGCAAGAACGAATTTTTTAAAAAAAGGAGCGTTACCTGGCAACGACAGTAACGCCATAGTCCTTGGATGTCATTTGCAGCGTTATAAACTCGAATATGGGCTCTGGTGTCCCTGAAGCGCCACAAAATAAAGGAAATTGTCCCTAAACGCTGCCCCACAATTGAAGAAAGCCGCCGTGCTTACCCAGACCTGCGGGCAAAAACGGCGGCGGGTGGGTACCTAGAGCCAGTAACACTGCCCAGAAACAAAATGGACACCATGGCTCACCCGCGTGAATGGTGGAAGCCTATTTAGCGGCTGTAGGTGTCAGGTATAAGTCTGTAGCGTATTTATTCATAAAAAGTGAAAAGCGGCTAAAAATGACGGATACTTTAAAATTGAGGCTTGCTGAAGGAGAGTCGCAGAAACCGTTGCATGTTTCATGTTATCGAGTGTCCTTGCGATAGAAAATTCGGCAAGATAAATCAAAATTACACTTCGTTGTCAGCGAGGTATGGTCAGGTCGAAGTAGCACGTGTCATCTGGCATATAAGAAAGCCAATTCATTCCTACGAAAAACGTATCTATCAATGAAAGGGGTGATATGAAGTTCTGAAGCACTAAGTTCTCAAAGGAACAAGTTCTCGACTCGAGGAGCTTTAAAAATTTAGCGTAGGCTAAATATTGTTACGGGGCGGCAGGACACGGCACATGAGCCAAGGATGGTGGGAACGGTGTTTTTACACTATTTATAGTTATACATGAAAGAGCCTGGGCCAGCTGCGCTCCCCACACAAATTCTTTGCCAGAGGTTGGGTCCACAGCGCTATGATGCATTGCCCTCTTCTTCTTCTTCCTGTGACAATACTCAACGCGCAAATAGGTTACCAGCTGGTATAGGAAGCATCGGTTCGCCAGTGCACTGAGGAACAGAGGGGAGCATGTCCGCAAGATGTTGAGTATTTCGCGCGATCATTGGTATGTTAGCAAGTAGGACAAGGAGGAACGTAGGCGGTGTCTCTCTCCGATACTGCACATGAACGAAATGGGGTCCGAGACCTCGCAAGATCACACAGCCATGCTGATTGTGGGTCTCGCGGACGGACGGGCAAAGAAGCCGGCGTTTTCAACATGGGTTGTTCGCCGATCAGGCTGAAGGGAGCATCGATCAGACAACGACCCACCAAACGGCGTTAAAACCTCAAATGAGGCCATATGATGGCGAGCACGTGTGTTCGCGATGTTTCACTTCGCATAAGACCTAACGATTTCTTCGTCCTGCGGCCTGCCGGAGTACCGCTTTGCTTTGTCCGCAATACCCGGAGGCGTATAGGCATTTCCTAGTCAGCACAGCCAAGCGACGCATGGCGCCATCCAGGGGCATGGTTGAAGCTATGTCCAAGAGCTTGTGGCCCTCAAGCGCGACCCGGAGTCAAGATGAAGGCGTGCAGTACGCCCCGTTCACTTTTAAGGCATGTCCATTTGGGCGCTCCCTAATGGCGTACGGTGGGCCCCGCTGTTGTTAGTAAGGCTGTGTTTTTTTGGTTCTCTTCTTGATTCTCCCACTCTGCTCTTAAATTATTATGCCGATCACGCTCAAGGCAGCCGCCTCCCTTCCTTGCCTCTCTGCGGGCGTTAATGCAGACATTTGTCTTAGAGGGTGTCTTCCGTGCCCAGAGGGGTGCTGGCGTAATCGTATCATCTGGCAGGCTCATTCGCTCGCTCGCCATCCGAGCTGCGCGCTACTCGGTTTTGGACGCTTAGCGAAAGTGCCTGGTCCACACTGCGCTTTGAGAGCCTTTTGCTTCCGTCTTCATGCTTCTTCCTTCCAATTTGCGCTTTTTAGTCGTCCCAGCATACAACGCTGTCATGATCCCTGGGAGAACTCGTGCGCCGATGGTGCTCGCGCCTGCCGTCTTCAAAGCACTCTGCTATCACACTAACTCATTATATTTTTGGGCCGGAAACGCGGGAGGCAGGCACAGGGAGGGTTCAAAACTTTGTATACGGTTTGGGTATGACTCCATTCTGTCCCGAGGCTAATGGCTGATAATGGGAATAACTCTAACTTAAAACTGGAGGTCTTACGCCCCGAGGAACTAATTGCTCTGTTTAGTGCGTCATTGTGGAGCTGTGCGGTGTTGTATCGACCAGCTGAGGTTCCGCAGCGCCCACCCATATATCTGCTACAGAAGTACCTTTGTATTTCACTCATATTGGAGCTATTCGAATAAGGGGCCTCGCACAGAGCAAGCCAATGCTTCAATCATTTCGGTATTATCATCAGTTTAAAAGCATCTGTTTAAACATCGTGGTAATGATAATGTAGAAAAAAATATTTCCAGCAGTTTCATTTTGTGAATGGGCGTTTATATGTTGTCTGTGTAGTGTTTAATACTGTTTCGCTTTTGCTCAGCTTTAGGCAAACAAATATTCTTCGGGAACCAGTGTTTACCACTAGTAAATACGCTGGACGTTGACTTCTGAGTGGATACATCTCGTGCTCGTCTTTTTAAAACGCACTTTAAGGAAGCTTGCACACATGCATTACATCTCTAATGATACCGTACAACCTGCGCGACTACTCCCTCTACCGTGGCTATTCCCAACCGTGTTTTGTTTTTCGTGTTCTCGCGAGAAAAAAAGCCTGCTATTACATTTTCAGCAATGGGAACTTTGAGCGTAGCTGTTGAGATAATTTAATTTTCCGATTCTGTGCACCAAGTAATTTGAGACACACGCGTCAACGTACAATCATGGACCACCCTTCGCGTCTACTTTTGTCATTTTGGATGATAAGCAGCTTATGGTGGCGCCTGTTCCCTCCGCCATTGTGTGGGCGCCGTTGTACGGCGTCCCCACCCCCACTGCGCATGCCTGGCCAGGCACCGCTGATGAAGATTGTGACCGGATGCCCCTAGGAATTGGCCAACCAAAGAATCCGTCACGAGATAGCTTCGCGTTCAACCACTGTCGTCATCTTCCCATAGGGGAACCTCCTCCCGCAACGCCGCGATGAGTGCCACGAGCAACGCCGCCTGTAACGCCACCTGCAACGCCAGCGTCAATGGCAGTGTCAGCGCCGCGGAGAAGAGGGCACAACAAGAAGAACAAGACGAAGAAGGAGCAGCACCTCCTCCTGCCGTGATCACCCGAAACACGAAGACGCCGCCCTAATCCCGAGCCAAGACTTGGTGCGCCTGATCAAACACGCGAGTCCGTGCGCGGTCGTGCGAAAGCGCCAGGACATCATGGACCGGGACAAATACTACAACTTGATGAGGATGACAAACGCGGAACAACATCAGCTACTGCGCGAGATCATCCACCTGCAGACGACGCCGTCAGCAGCTCCGTTACGGGTCTTCTTCACCGGACCGGCCGGTTGCGGCAAGACGTTCGTCCTCCGGCTAGCCATGGACCTCTACAACCGGTACAGCAACACCAGCAACAACACCGCCTACAATGCGTTCGTCAACTGCGCGAGCACCGGAAAGGCGGCTGTGGCAGTGGGAGGAACCACGGTGCACGCAGCTTTCAAGCTCTCTAGGAAGACCACCGGCCCCAACAAGGACGGAGGCCTCAGCGCCAGTGAGTTGAAAACCTACCGCGTGGCCTTCACTCTTAAAAAAAAAAGTCGGCGCACTTACTAACAGAACACTAACCAGTTACTTGTCCCAATATTGACTAGGTACTTAGTTGCTTTTACTAACTGGTCGTGCATGACCTACCAAAAAGCTACGCGTGACAATGTGGATCCGCTGAGTGCGAAGCGCGACATAGACACATTCATCACGCACATATCACACGGGGACAATCAACAACTGAATTGAGCAAGAAAGCCAACGGGATGCACGAGGAGAGCGAGTATTACTTAGTTACCTTAGAAATACATCTTCTCTTCTTGCTTTTATAGCCAGCAGCGGAAAGCCCCCGGGAGAGTCGGTGGGCTGGTCATAAAAATGAAATATTTTAGCGATAATTTTAGAATTACGCAGTTTAATGTGAGCATATATAAGACAGCATGTGGATTTGCAAAAACTTTTTAATCGTGATTTGGTGTGGAAAAAGAGCTGTAGTTCTTATGTTCAATAATTCATAGAATTTGTTACTTCAGTGAATGTTAGTATCAAACCAGCAGCAGTTACTAAGTGCACGGTCTAGACTAGTAAGGGTTCCACACTTAGTGGTAGGACCTACGTACCGTATTTGGGGGTAGCGAACTCCGTAAAAAAGTTAGTAACTACAACCGTTACTACCCTTTTACGAGCTTGTTTGTTAAGAGTGTTCCGCAACGTGAAATGCGGGATCATAGACGAGGTGAGCATGATGTCTGCGGACAACCTAAACGCAGTCGACTTGAATCGACCCGATGGATGCTTCACATACTACTCAGGGTTCCCCTACGGGAAGATGGTGAAATTTTTTGTGCTGCGTCTTTCTTTCGCTAGTGCTCTCAGGACAACCTGGACTGCTGTGGGGTGAAATTTGCCTCAAAGTTTCTTTTAGCCGATTTAACTTCTATGTCGCAGGAAATCCAACTTAAAAATCAATTTTCACAAAGGCACATCAAGCGCCTCAAGGATGACAAAAACATTCCGCGTGGTCTGCAATGAAACTGGATCCCTCGCGTTATGAAGTGGACGTACCTCCCACTGCGCCATTCGTACATAGTCGAAGTAGTTTGGATTTTCGACATTGACTTTGAGCCATGTTGCATGGAAGAAGTAAGGCTCTGGATCGGGAGCGTGGAATCGAGCGGAAAGCTCCGGCGGCCCAGTCGAGATCTTCACGAAGCACGTCTCAGCGACGGTCCAGCAGCTCAAGGTCGACGGCTCCTATCCCGACAACTACCACATCGAGGAGCTCCCAGTCTACATCCAGATCCAGATCTCGGAGAAGGAAGAGCAGCTCCCATCCACAACCAGAGAATGAAAAGGTGAGCTGGGCTGAAGTTCTTTCTCTCACTGCTCACGCCCCCAACTCCGCGTGTACGAAATGTAACCAGATAAAAGCTGAAAATGATAGGATTAAAGCTGAGTGCTCTAAGCTGGAAGCCGAACTTCAGAACTTAAAAAAAGAATTTGTGTCCTTAAAGACTTCAGTAACCCAGTCTGCAGAAACTCAAAACCACTTGGGTGCGCCTGAGAAACGCCGCAAAGTGGACGAGAACAAAGGACACGTTCAAAACTCACCAGAAATTCAGCAGCTAAAATCAGACATGAGAGAAGAAATTAAGCAATCCTCAGAGGCAATCACCAAAATGGTTGGCGAAATGATAAAAGAACAAGTAGCTAACCTCACAGCGGAGGTTTCGGCGCAGATAAGAGCACTGACACAACAGGTGGCCGCCCTAGCGGCTACCGCAGCCCAGCTTCAACAGTCAAACGCCGCTATAACCAGTCGCGTAGAAGCCTTAGAAAGCCCAGGTGTGCAGTCTTTGACCAGACATTCGCGTCGAGATAAACCGTACGCGCGACCATCACTGCAAGAAACTCAGGACAACTGCGACATCGCCAACTATGGCAAATGAACGCAAGAAGAGGGAGGAGCTAATACTATGGCAGTGGAACTGCAGGAGCATAAAACCCAAAATCGCTTCTCTAATGCAGTACATGGGGTCCGGCTGCGGAATGCCTGATGTCATTGCACTTCAAGAGACAAACGCGCCAGCAAAGCTACCGGGCTATGTTACACACGGGGACAACGAAAGACATAATTCAAGCACCCCCACACGGAAAAGCATAACTGCGATTCAACACTCCTTAATTCAGCAAGAGCAAGTAGGAATCTTGTCAGAACTGATACCGAGAAACGCGGGGAAGGCCAACAGTCTTTTCATACTAAACATGTACTGCAGACCAAAGCACAGGACGTCTGAAATCCATTCTATTAATAAACAGGCGGTCACCAAATCTGCAGGTAACCCGCTCATTGTGGTCGGGGACTTTAATGCCGCACACCCCCTGTGGGGTTATGGCTACACGAATGGCAGGGGTACAGAACTCAATCTCGCCGTCGAGGAGGCGGATCTCACGCTAGTGACTGACCCGTCGGTACCTACGAGAACGGGCAACAGCGTGACCAGAGATACGTGCCCAGACCTCACGCTCATTCGAAACCTTAACCAAGTTCGATGGTGTAACACTGGAGAGAACCTGGGCAGTGACCACGACATAATCTCCACCGTAATCCTTGCGGACAATTACAGTGCTTATGTCGGGGAAGCGAAACCACAGACTGGAGCAAATTTCGAGAGCGTCGAGAGACTCAGTCTCCGAAAGAAATTGAAAGTATAGAGGAATGGGCCAGCGAAGTCAGGGCGGACATTCAAGCCACGACGAAGAAGGTTCACCTCACGACGCAAATACCGCATGTCGATCCCAGGCTACTCCACATGTGGGAGGCCCGGAGGAGTCTCATTCGTCGTTGGAAGCGACAGCGACATAACCGGAAATTAAAGAGACGCATTGCCTTGCTTACTGAAGAAGCGGCCCGGTACGCAGAGCAGCTCAGTCGAGAAAATTGGCTCTCACTCTGAGACGAGTTAAGGGGGACTCTCAGTACCTCCAAGACATGGAGGTTGTTGAGGTACCTTATAGACCCGACAAAAAGCAAGGGTGAGTCCGCCAGAGTAATGGCCACTGTTATGCACTCGTTCCCCGGTACGCAGGACGACCTCCTTCAAGAACTTCAAACAAGATATACACCAAAATCTTCCACTCCACCCTTCCCGAACTACACAGGACAGCCCAACCCCAATTTGGACAACGACATTCAAATCTTCGAGGTCAAGGCAGCACTTGCAAAAATTCGCAGGAACACCACTCCCGGACCAGATCAAATAACAAACAAGGCATTGGCGAATCTTGATACGTCCTCGGTGATTGCGCTAACCGCATTTATGAATACTTGTTGGAGGGACGGTACGCTCCCCGCGGAGTGGAAGACGGCCGAGGTCCATTTAATTCCGAAAACGGGGAAAAAACCAGATATCGAAAACCTCCGCCCGATCTCCCTCACCTCTTGTGTGGGGAAGCTACTCGAGCATATCATCCTCGAAAGACTTCAATCCTACCTGGAAGAAACAAACAAGATGCCATCAACCATGTTTGGTTTCCGCCGTCACCTTTCAACCCAGGACATCCTCCTGCAGATAAAAGATGTAATGGGCCAAGCCAACCGCCACACTCCGAAAGCCATCCTGGCCTTGGACCTGAAAGGGGCTTTCGATAACGTCACTCACCAAGCGATTCTGACCAACCTGAACAGCCTTGACTGCGGAACACGGACTTACAATTACGTCCGAGATTTTTTATCAAATAGAAAAGCCATCCTCAGGCTTGGTGACTTGTCCTCCGGTCCCATTGACGTGGGTAGCAGAGGCACACCACAAGGAGCGATTTTATCTCCCCTACTTTTTAACATAGCCCTTATAGGCCTACCTACCATCCTGGGGGCCATCCCGGATCTGCACCACGGCTTATATGCCGATGATATTACAGTGTGGACAGGCAAGGGTTCGGTAGGCGAGATGCAGGACCGTCTCCAGCTGGCCGCTGATGCTGTGAGTGACTACGCAAGGACGTGCGGGCTTTCCTGCTCACCACACAAGTCCGAACTTCATATGGTCGGGAAGAGAAGAAGGAAAAAAGTCCAAGATCCCGGCATCCAGATCACCCTGGACGGCCATACCATCCTACCGTCACCTCACATCAAAGTCCTCGGTATGACTTTTCAAGAGGACTGCTCAAACACCATTCTTCTTAACCGGCTCAATCACACAACGGGACAAATTACCCACATGCTCCGAAGAATAACCACCAAAGCGAGGGGAATGAAGGAGGCGGACACCCTTCGTCTGGTAGAGGCCTTCGTCATCTCACGCATTACCTACGCCATTCCCTATGCTATATTAAGCAAGGGCGACTTGGCCAAGATTGACACCATGATCCGGAAAGCCTATAAGCATGCTCTGAGGCTCCCTATTAGTACCTCGACCGACAGGCTTCTGAAATTGGGCCTACATAACACGGCCGCCGAACTAGTCGAGGCCCACCTCGCCAGCCAGCGTCTGCGACTAAGCACGACGCCATGCGGGAGGAGTCTCCTCACCAGACTGGGAATGGCGTCCCCCGAAGAAAGATCCCAGCAAGTACGCGACGTACCTCCAAAAATAAGAATAAACATTGACGTTGCACCTATACCCCGCAAAATGGACCCTACTCACCACGCCGGGAGAAGAGAATCAAGAGCGCGCACTCTCGACAAACGACACAGGGACCGAGACCGCACGGTTTACACCGACGCCGCCGACTACGCCAGAAGGGGAGCCATGACCGCCGTGGTTATTTCAACAGAGAACCACCTCACCAGCATCACCTTGCCCTTCACAACCACTACCCAGGCAGAGGAAGCGGCCATTGCTCTGGCCATCTCCCAGACAAATGCGGATACCGTTATTACGGACTCGCAACAGGCTTGCCGAAACTTCCTTCGTGGTAGAATTTCCAAAACGGCTCTGAACATCCTGCTGCAAAAGCCACCCGAAAGAAAAGTAAAGATTATTTGGACGCCAGCCCACTCAACCCTCAAGGGCAACACGACCGCCCATGACATCGCCCGAGATCTATCCCGCCAGGCGACACGAGGGTGTAGGTTAGAGACTGCGTGTCCTTTGGTTACGTATCAGGACATAACAAGGTACTATAAGTGCCAAAGAATGATATATCCCCCCGGTCATGCATCCCTAACCAAAGAGCAGGAGCACTGCCTCCGGTTCCTCCAAACAAATACGTTTCCTCATCCGTCAAAACTTCACTTGCTCCATCCCACTCAGTACTTCCAGCTGTGCAAATTTTGCGCTTCCCCGGGCACCCTGTACCATATGGTATGGGAGTGTTCGGCAAACCCCAAAATTCCAAGAATCGCGCACCCTTCCCGTGAGCAGTGGGAGAAGGAGCTGTCCAGCTCCGGTCTTGATTCCCAGCTTAGGCTGGTGGAAAGGGCCGTAGCGGCAGGTGTCTCCAATGGAGTCCTGGAATGAGGGCCCCACACCACATTACGATGCTCCCAGTAAAGTTTATCCTCCTCCTCCTCGCGTTTAACCCCTTTCGTCTAAGAAAGAGGCTATGATTTTTGGCGACGTGTCTTCTTTAAATCGAGGAAGCAATTAACTGCAAGCGCATTTTAGAATAGCTGGCAATGGCCACCTCGGAAGAATAACGTCTTCAGATGGTTTAAGATATCAGCGCAAGGACCTGGGTTTTTAAGTTGACAGGTGCTAAGGTTCTTTTTTCTTTTGTTCTTTTTTTAAAAGACCAACTTTACTGGTAGTAACATTGATACTACCTCAGTAGTTATGTAAATGTTATCAGGGCGCTTTAGGAAAACGGGACGTGTTTACTTCGCTTTTTATCATAGCTGCGTCAGCGTGACTGCGCATGTTCTGCATAAAACGTTCTTTGAGAGCGCATGCAAAATTAGCTACCGTCTCGCTCGACGAAACGGTAATCTTGTAACACATGCTTGACGTTTCCGCAACTCTTATCTAAGGGAGCCCTTTTTATCTTCGCCGGTGTGTTTGCCCTAAACTGCACCAGTGTTCCCGCACATACGCAACGACTGGAAGACAATCAAGGTGTCGGCCGACTACACACCTAACTCCAAATGGTCACTAAAGTCTGACACTCGCGGAACCAATGGCGTGCTTCCTCATCGCACTAACTGATACTGGTCTGTTTAGTGTTCCTAGTATATACACTAACTCTGTCTCTAAAACACCTCAGCTGCCATCAAGCGGTCGTTTTATTGCGTGGCATTCTTTGCCAATTACGCCCACAGCCAGGAGCGTGTAACGTTATTCATTTCCACAAAAATGCAAACATCGCCCAAGTTCCACCTGTAATCGCATGATGGCGTAAATGGAGATAACTGGTTGAACAAAATAATGAAAAACAAAAAAATAAGAAAAATATAAAAAATACGGAAAATAGCGAAGTCTGTAACGCCCTGCGTTTCCACAATAATGCAGATTTCGCGAATGTTCCGAATGTAATCGTTATAATAACGTAAATGGAGATAATTGGTGGGAATAAATTTTGAAAAAATAAAAAAATATAGACAGAAAATTTCGGCAAATGACAAAACGTATAATGACAATAATGACATTTAATGACATGTATAATGACATTTAACAATATAGCAGATTTCCCAAAAGTTCTACCTGTAATAGTTTAAATGACGTAAATGGAGATAATTGGTGGGAACAAATTTTGAAAAATAAAAAATATATATATAAACAATTCCGGCAAATGACAAAACGTATAATGCAAGGCATTTAACAATATAGCAGATTTCCCAAAAGTTCTACCTGTAATAGTTTAAATGACGTAAATGGAGATAATTGGTGGGAACAAATTTTGAAAAATAAAAATATATATATAAACAATTCCGGCAAATGACAAAACGTATAATGCAAGGCATTTAACAATATAGCAGATTTCCCAAAAGTTCTACCTGTAATAGTTTAAATGACGTAAATGGAGATAATTGGTGGGAACAAATTTTGAAAAATAAAAAATATATATATAAACAATTCCGGCAAATGACAAAACGTATAATGCAAGGCATATCACAATATAGCACATTTACCACAAGTTCTACAAGTAATAGTTTAATAGCGTAAATGGGGATGATTGGTCGAACGAAATTCCGAAAATGCCAAAATAAGAAAAATATTAAATAATTACGGAAAATGGAAAACCGTGTAACGCATGCATTTTCCAAATGTAATCGTTATAATAATGTAAACGAAGATGATTGGTCGGAAGAAATTTTGAAAAAATAAAAGAAATAAGCAAAATATAAAAAACACCGGAAATGGCAAAAGGTATACTGCATGGCATTTTTGCAATAATGCAGATATCGCAAATGTTTCGCCTGTTCTCTTTATAATAGCGTTAGTGTAGATAATTGGCGAACCAATTTTTGAAAAACCTAAAAAATAAAAAAATATGCAAAATAAAATGGATAATGGCGTACCTTGAACGCCCTGCATTTCAACAATAATGCAGATATCGCGAAAGTTACAAATGTAATCATTCTAATGCCGTAAATGGAGATAATTGGTCGGAAGAAATTTTGAACTAAGAAATCAGAAAAACATAAAAAATTGCGGAAAATGGCGAACCGTGTAGTGACCTGCATTTCAAGAGTAATTCAGGTTTCGGGAAAGTTCCTCATGTAGTCGTATATAATAGCGTAAATAGAGATAATAAGTCGAAGGAAGTTTTGAAAAGTAATAAATAACGAAAATATAAAAATACAGAACATGGCAAATCGTATAAGGACCTGCGTTTCCGCAATAATGCAGATTTTGCGGAAGTTCCACACATAATCTTTATATTAGCTTAAATGAGATAATTGATAGAAAGAAATGTTAAAACACTGACGAAATCAAAATTTAAAACAAATACGAAAAATTGAAAACAGTGTAATGCCCTGCATTTCCAAAAAAATTCAATAACCTGCAAGTTTCACTTCAAATAGTTATAATAGCGTAAATGGGGATATTTGGTCGTACAGGATTTAGAAAACCCCCAAACTTTGGCTGAAAGGACTCATACTCAAGACAAGTGGCATAAGAATGCTAAGAATTAGTATATATTTTTTTCTGAATTTTTAGAGAATTTTTGTTTAGTCGCCAGCGGCGCAGAACCCACTGCAGAAAAGAAATGCTCATTCATCTCTAGTTATAGTGTACCCCCCCCCCCTCCCAAAGTTGGGTACTTGTGAACGCAGTCCCGAGTCTAATAAAGACACTGCAGTGTGTTTTTCCTTTCCTTTGTTTTTTTTTCTTATGGCCAGCGCCGCCATGGCCCAGGGAGGTATGGGGAACATGTACTTATATATGCCGTCGAGTTCTCCAAAATGTGGTAAAATTGAATTTTGTGGTTATTATTTTTTTAATTCACCTCCCGAAAATGCATTTAGATTAATTGTAAATACCGTGTAATGACACTTTTGTACTATGAACTTTGACTGAATGTTGTGTAGGTAATATCGACAAGTTGAGTGGGCCACTCTACCTGCTTTTTTTGTGAAAATTTCGTTCCGAAGTTTCATCCCCCAAATATATGGTCGTCTGCAGCACGTACATTCATATAAATTGGACCTCAACATGTCCGTAATAGTTTTTGTGTCCCCTTCCTAAGGAGTTACTGTGCAAGCACTGAATTTGTCACAGATACTTTGTGAAACTTGCGCCAATTTAAGGACCTGTCCTTGCCGGTTAATTTCATGGAGGCGCAGAGAGAAGACAATTTCTCTCACCGATGTTTTAATAAAACTGTTACAAGTTTATACAAGGACGAGGGTTTGATTACCGGCCGCTTTTCTGATGTAGGAGAAAAGCAAAAACGCCCGTGTGTTTGAGATTTCGGCGCACGTTAAAGATTCCAGGTGGCCAACAATAACCCGGAGCCATCCACTACGGCGCGCCTCATAGCCTGTGTAGCGTCGGCGCGTGAAAACCTCATAATGAATCAGTTGCAAGTTTGTTTGTCCTCCAACCGGTATTGATAAGGCTTTCTGCAACTGAGTCGGCTCAGCTTTTCGCTCCTTCACTTTCGAGCGTCAGCCTTCCCCTCAACAAGCATCAGCTTGCTACGGAGCTCCCTTTACAGGCAAATGTGGCACTTCGGTTGAAGCGTGTTACTGGCTCTCTGTAACTGCTCGTGGGTCCAAAATGAAGCTCAAATCAATGTACAGGGGATCACCGAGCACCCTTTGATACTTTGATACATCCTTTGATAATAAGGCAGAGGTGAGTTCAAGGACGTCGCTGTAGCAACTAGTTTTTTTCTTTCCCTTTTTTTTTTTTGAAGTGGTTGTGACGATTTCTTGTGCAACCCTATTCGGGCAAACATGTCTTCTCGTTTTGTCATACGTCCACAACTGAGACCATGAAGCGTCTTCAAGGGTGGGAGGTAAGGAGGATGAGGAGCAGGTAGGGAGGAGGTTAAGAAGAAATGGAGGCTCGGAGCGAAGCGGGTGCACTACTACTGTGCCATCAAGCATTCTATGTGTTTTTACCAAATTGAACCAGGACACAAATACCCAGAGCTAGAGAACTTAAACAACGCGGAAGAATGCACAGCAGTAACAAGGCCAGTAGGCAGTCCACCTCTGTTCTATGCAGCGCGACGCCACGGCGATGTCTTGGTAGCGGAAATAAGGTTGTGTGTGCCTTTGGTTGTGCCGCTTGTCTTTTTTACAACAGTGGTTTGATCAAAATTACTACATTTCTGAGGATGTGCTGTTCCCTTCACATCGCAATAGTGCACCTGAGGTTCGGGGGAAAATCTTTTACGGGTTCTCGATTTTTGAACACCGCTTACAGAGAGCGTCTTCAGTACGCCGACAAGCAGCGGACGGTATGCTCGAGCTTTTCGACTTGGGACACATTAACGGTATCACCCACGCATTTCGTGAGTGGCAGCTATACAAAATCGCGCATAATATGACCATTAGGCGGTCTGCCTTGAATACTGCGGTCGACTCTGAAAGGGGACACGGGAGTGCGTGGCCCGTGCCGCAACATAGCAGTTCGGGAAGCCGGAGACCATGCACCAGATATTCCTTCAAAGGAACGACCGGAGACGTTGTCCTGCATCAGCGCAGTCACTTGTTCACGCCCTTGGGACAAGAAGCGTCGCCACGCACTTCTGTGTTGCCTTCGTCAGTCATACGATCGTATGTTTCAGTCAAGATTTTAAGCGGAATGCCTTATATGATCCCATGAGCAAGAAAATTCCGCGAGGCGCCTAACTCAGCTTCCATATGGAAAACCAACTCGCCCAAACCCAAGCAATTCTGCAGCTTCTTTCTAGTTCGGTGGGCTCGTCAACTCCTATTCTACATTTACGTCCAGCTACTCTATGTTTACTAATTGCGTCCACGACCTGCAGGGCCAGACCAGCACTGTGTCCGTGTTTCCTTCCTAAATCCTGTCGTTTTTTTGTTCAAGCTGAAATTTCAAGTCGATATGGAAAACCAACTCGCCCAAACCCAAGCAATCCTGCAGTTTCTTCGGCTCCCATGCTTTAAATGCTAAGCATTGTGGCTTCCCTTGGTGATACCATAAAAGATTATTCTCTTTCTTGCCTTTCTTTTCTTCGTCTTCATTGGTTATAAGGCCGCAGCCCCTTGGGAACTCCGTACGGAGAAGGTACGAATCAGTGTTGTGGTGGCGTCATCAAACCAGTATGACACACGCAGGATGTAACAGTAAGGAAGTCTTTGATAAGTGCCGCCAGGGAAAACCAGAATTCTGTCGCATTCAAGGCACGTAAGCGTTGCCCCGAAAAGTTGAAATTTGCTCGCTAGTATATTGACCTAAAGCAAATATCGACGTACGTAGAGTGTGCGGTGTGTAAAGTTAGACCTGCCGCCCACCTTGATAGTCTTGTTTTTTTTCTACCCTAGCGTTTCATTATCAGCGTTTGTTGCCAAAGCAGCATTCTGCAAAACTGTGATTCACACACGCAACACTATCACTTGTGTCGCTCTGGAGGCGTTATACAAGAGTTAGTTAGTAATAAACACGTTCACAGCACCTTGAGTTGGTTGTACCCCTTCTACGCGTGCCAATGATTCGGACCACAGATTTCGCTTCGACCACTTCTCGCCTGATGCATAGAAATTTAACTCGTTTTTTGTTGATTCTTAACACAGGCTTTCCCCCGAGTTGTAATCAGAAATGGAAAGAAAAACAATACCATTTGCCCCGAAAATTAGCGACGACGCAAAAGGAAGTAAACTCGCAAGCGGCTTTGCGTAGACTGCGTACGCTTCCGTTACTCTTCGAAGACGTGTTTTCTTTTTCCGCAGGTGGAACATTTGAGGAAACTTCTTCGTTTGCATTTTCATATAATCCTGGTGCATATCAACCTTATATCGAGCGCATAAAACGCCATTAAACCCACAGCTTGTACGGCATACGCCGTGGGACAGAAGGGGACACGCCTCAACGCTGAACCCAGTGTTGCGACGGTATACCGACAGAACAGCACGCGACGAAACGGCACGCGACAGAATAGCACCGACATAACAGCGCGGCGTCAAAAGGGCACGCGTCAAAACAGCACGCGTCAAAACAGCACAGCGACAAGAGCGCACAGCGACAAAACCGCACACGACAGAAGAGCACGGCGCCAAAACAGCACGGCGTCAAAACAGCACGCGACAGAAGAGCACGGCGACAAAACAGCACGGCGACGAAACAGCACGCGACAAAACAGCACACTGCAAGAGATGAGCACTGTAAAAGTTGGGTGCGGTGGCGTTGCTAGGTGGTATGGCATAGTGCACTCGCCGGAACGGAATCCAAATTCTGCGGCAAGTAAGGAATAGAAAAGCACATTCATTTGAACTTATTTTTACAAGACTTATCTGTGCAGGAACATATCAGTACATGGACATTTAGGCACCCGCATATTCCAGTGGAGGGCGATTTCGGTACAGGAAGAGATTTAGGTGTGCCTGTGATAGGTTGAAACAACAGAACATAGTGAGCCGTTGATATCAATTACAGATTTTACTTGTTCGTATTACTTTCTTTTTCACGCATGGTTATATGTGCAATTATTTCTATGAAACGACTACTCCAGTAATTGCCTATTAAAGGTGGTTCCTCGATCCCGTTGTATTGATTGGTTTTTGGTCATGAATTCGGGGATCTATTTTTATGAAGACGGCATCTGTGCCCTTTTCGTGGTAATTTAACGCAGAGCCATGAATCTGCATATTTCGTGAACACTTTTTCCTGTGTTAATTTACTGAGGATTGTTCCTGGATCCTCTATTATTTAATTACTTTTCTTATAAATGTTGTTTGAATTATTCATTTGCTCATTTACGCCATTCTTTTGAAAACTTCGATGTATAGTGACGGTCTTTTTCACTAAAGTGAAGAATGTGAGCTGCCGGGTCACCAATGAGCCACGATCCACAGTAGCTCATATTCGCGGACGCTGCTTTGACGCGCAATATTCTTGCGGAAATATTTCTTACCCACTAAGAGCTCCTCTGTGCTGTTAAACAAATTAAACCCCCATGTATAAATTAGAATTAAGTGGTGTAGGACTTCAGTAAGAAGCAAATTATCCGTCAGAATAGTAGCGCTTAAGGATTACACTTCGGCTTTTCGCTTCCATCATATTCCAGGTGATTTGGGTTGCAGCGGCTCATGATAACCTGAGGCATGCCTATTGCAACTGGCACTTGTTCTTTTTTTACACTTTCGATAAAACAGCAGAAAAAGAAAACAGCAGCAAGATAAGATCTTCTTGTGGGAGCCGAAAGATCACGGCCGCTGCAAAGCATGCCTCGGTACCGGGTTAAGGTCTTTTCTTGCCTTGATGCCGTTTTTTTTTTGTATTCGCAGTGCGGACTCAATAAAAGAAGCGCACAAAAGCTTTCATTTCTCAGCTTTTTTAGGCTTCACAACCAGAATGCTAAATTTGGAATATGGGATGCTCCGCAGTGAAGGACTTCACACTTCTTCGCGTGCATTTAAACGGCGATACTCCGGCGTGTTCGCTCTTCTCCTTCATTTGAAATGCAACCACCATTGCGGGCATCTAACTCGCTTTCTTTGGCTCAGCGGCTCAACGCTATCCGCTCTTTCCAGCCCCTACAGGTGGCGCTGCGGAAAACGGCAATAGGAGAAGCGAGTTTAAAACCGGTAGGCGGAGGGATAACCCGTTAGGGTAATAAAAGGTAGGTTTAATGAGTAGAGTAAGACAGGCAAGTTGGTTGGTGGCAACGGACGTCCCGATACAGATGGAGGGCTTCTAATCATCATCATCATAATCATCATCTTAATCATCATGGCGTACCAGACTGTGATCCGGCCTTCATACCAACATGCGCGCCAGCATCAATAGAGGCCCAAAAGCCCGTAGCTCTGCTAGAAACAATTACTTTATTTAAGATAAACGCAGGCATATGTTGCTAAATGCGAGAGAACGTTAAATTTGTTTCAGGGTGCCTGGTGCGGCGTAAAAAGAGCCGCGTTATACGCAATCCGCTGTGCATGGCTCCGGCCGCACGGAAGTGGTTCGCGAACACCCGCCTTATTGCGAAAAAAACTGCTATAGGATGTGCAACGCTAATCTCGTGGGGTGTTTGCAGTGTACGTCATCGCAGTGTACGTTAAACTTGAGGCGTGTTTGTTTTTTTCCTGTGTAACTGCTAAGCAGAAGACCATACGCACGATGTGCGGGTGATATGGTCCCGGCACAAATGGTCCCGGAGCTACTGGCCCCGGAACTGATAGTTCCGGAACAAATGGTGCCGGAAAACATGTCCCAACTTCAAAGTAGGAAAAAAATGTCCCACCACTACTTCACCTATGGAGGGGGTCAGTTTATTTGTCTTTACATGTTTGTATTTGTGCACAATGTATTTGCATCGGTCCGTACATAATATATTTGCTAAGGCTGAAATTATTTGAAATAAATGCTGCATGCGAATTTGTTGTCGTACGAGTATGTTCTCCCGTGCTTCCATTGCTTGTATCCTTTCGTTTATTAACGCTTGAGAAGCGAGTATCACGATTCAGGCTGTGCAGTGAGCGCTTTTACAGGCACAATATTATTTAGGTTACATGATGTATCGAAAATGGGAGTGGGCCGGCACCACTGAATATCAGACAACATAAAGCTGTACTAGCGATCACGCTCGCCGATCTCTCGCTATTTAAAAAAACGAACTTTACCCGATGAATGGTTTATTGCGTTACTTAAGCTGCGATACTGTGCTCTTCATCTGAAATGCTTCGATATCTGCAGTTAGAATCAAGCGAAGCGGCACTAAGGTTTTGGACCTTGATACTTTTGCAGCTTGCAGCTTCGATACTTTTGATTTTCCCCGAAAATATGACATATAGCTATTATCTATGACGCCTATCATCTTGCTGCAAGGCTTAGAAGACTGCTGGCTAACATGCTTTGTTCAATTTGCCGGCGTGTTGCGGGAGCCTAACAATTGCTGACGGCAGCAGGTGAGCTCATAAAAACAGGCCACCCACCATAAACAACAAACTCTGTTGTTGGGAACCGCATTTGTGCAGAAACATATGCAGTTCATTCGCTAAAATACATAAACATGTTCGTGTGCATCTTTCTGACGGCTTTACTTTTCCAGAAATTGCGAGAATCAAAGACTGTCACTTGTCATGGTACAATGAAAAGCCAACGATTGATGCAACGATTGATGCAAGAAGGGTGGACCACGAAACAACCCGAACGCGTTTTGCTTGTTTCCAAGTCCCGCTCTCAAAATAAACTGGCTCGTGCTCAAAATCCCTCCACTCAATGCGCATGTTAGCAACTGCCCCCTCTCGTTTCCCCTCGACCTCCTCTCTCTCCTCAGCGAAAACGAGGGTTGGGTCGGCTTTTGTTGCCGCCAAGACGAACAAAGGGGCAGTGGCTGCTGTGGAACGCAGAGCGTACAATGCGCACGCGGAGACGTACAATGCTTCGCCCCGAGCGCGAACACAGTCGGCCCCTGGCGGCGGCGGTACGAACCGCTCCTAGTGTGGACGGCGCTCTCGCGTCGTCTGCTTTTGCGCAAGGCGCGTGCTGCACACGACAAAACAACCAATATGTGTGCTCGTTTGGCAGTAAGCAATAGAGAGTTTTAGCATAGCGTGCTCCGTCCGCTAACGCTACGGCGGCGGGTAGCGGGGCGCGACTGGGGAGAGCAAATTCGTCACGGTGGGGTGGATTAGTTCCGCGCGGCCTGCCTTCGCCATGCCCGCTCTTTCCCTCCGCTGAGGGGCAACCTCCTCGCACTCCCCGCGCGCGCGCATGCGCAGTCCGGTCCCGCTACCCGCTAACCTTAGCGTAGCGTACAGGAACCGCTATGCTAAAACTCTCTAATGACATAGTAACCTCTGCGTGCTCGTTTCCTCTAGAAACGCAATAATCAGCGGCCGTTGCGGGTTAATGCGCTGGTTTAATTCCACGAAACATCTTCGTTGTGGTCACCGCTTGAGTGCGAAACGTGTTATAAACATTGCTTCCACACATTGCACTTTTCTTATTGTTGAGTGCAGTCGTCTGCCGTTTCGGGTACGTCGAAGGGTGCTTTTTGAAGGTGGCGTGGCGATTATTTAAAGGATAAAAGTTTAGTACGCGAAACGGGTAAGAAGCGACAAGACCTGTGCATACGCGTGCAAATTCCACACCCTTGTAAAATTGCGCTGTGTCCTTATAGAAAGAAGAAACAAACAAAAACATTTACACTGCACACGACCCGTGCGCTATCGCCCATACATTACCGGACACGTATTTTACACCCGCAAGCGTCTGTGTGATCGTGTCCTTCCCGTACCTTTTCTAAAATAAATACCATTTTTGGACCGTCGTTGGTTATACTCAGGAGGAGGAATAAACACTTATTCAACTGTATCGAGTTGCTAATTTTACGTATTATTTAAAATACGTTTCTATGGATGCGCAAGAGTATTTAGGGGGAATGTTTCGGTAAAATTAAGCAGTTGTGAGTTTGCGTCAGTCATGTGGAATTTTGTGTGTCATTTTCATATATATCATTTTCAAATCCGGCATGAATCACCTTATCCAGAAACGTGTCTCACTCAGCATAACCAAATGCCTAATTTGGTCACGTCTTAACCTCTTAAGGTAGACCTAAGTTTAAAGAAAGAGGAGAAAACGCGTAATATATAATGCACGTTGTTGCCCACATGTGTGTGGGGTGTGTGCCATGACTCTCTGTTTTTTTTTTTTTTCATTTTTTCCCACAATGCTTGCTTTCAATACAATTTTGAAAAAAGGCATACCACAATTTCTGGACAATCTCGGACCAAAGGGGGGTTATACATTTTGGAAAATACGTGTACTGCTTTTTCACCGCTACAGAACACGACGCCTAGTGTAGTTTCGATTGTAAATAATACTGATAACCATAGTTTGGCTTTTCGCGCGCGTTACATGCGTTATCTTCTCTCTGCTCTTGCAACGTTGGCAGGACCCCCCCCCCCTCCCCCTTCCCGAAAAAAAATGAAATGCGCAGAATTTAATTTTTTACCAATCCTCAAGAATTAAATGCCAAGACAAAGGCGATATTCAGTTTACAAAACAAAGTAGTTACCGGGAACCCGTTACGCTGATTTGCAACGATAAATAAAAAGGAAATGTTTTACTACATCTGCAACAGCGCAACTTCGTTTATTGCCGTCTTTAGGGTTCGTAAGCGACCTTATACGCAAGAATGCAAGCACATCTCGCTGTTGCAAGCACCTGTTAGATTCTAAAAGAACGCAAATCTTCAACAGAGCAGCCGTCACAGAAAATTTGTGCTCACTGTGAGGTCCCAGAAGCTTGGTTTGCACACTGTAAGCCTGCTTGTCACTTTGCGAAAACCTAGCTAAACATGAGATGTTGATTGTACTGCGTGCGTTGACAATTCAATTCGCAAGTTCACTTGCGACGAAAGCCGTAAATAGGTGATCCGAAACCGTTATTCATGAAACCTTCCTTCAGAGTCGCTAAAATTTCATTTAAAAGACCCCTAGAGCGGTTACATTTATATCTCTGCGCTGATAAAAATTCAGTAATTTTATGTTGCCTTTTGAACACACAAAAAATATCGTAAGCTCTTAGAAGGAATTTCGGGGCAGTTAAGTAGTGTTACCATTTCAGAGCATCCCACAATGCAAGAATGCGTCACGCTACCAGTGAAAGCGATTGAGATTGCCGTTGTAAACTGAATTTCAGAGATTGAGGCTTCCTGATTTGTTTCTATTTATGCTTTTATTGAAGGCTCAAAGCCATAGCCTGGAAAGATCGAGCTTGCTACGAGCCACAGCGTACAAGTTTATTGTCACAATTACGGCCATTCTGAGATTCCCGATGGGTCGTCGCGTTTTTTGGCGTAATAATTAAAACTGACTGCCGCTTCCATGCTATACATTGAACGTTGAGTAACCGAACCACAGCATACCACTCTTGTTTGCACCTGTCGTGCGCACATACGGCAAGAAAAAGGCACGAAGCGCGCCCATAGTGTGCATTCTTACGGGCCGCTCAGCGGAGCATCCAGACGCTGTCGCCACCTACATGTCGAGCTCGCGGCAGGGGCGATCAAAGTTCACTGATAAGGCATTCCTGGCTTTCCCTCCATCTTAAGGCGCGGGAGCACCGGAAACACAGGCTTCAGAGTGCTGTACAGATGAAGTACAGAAGTGACGAAGCAATTAGGAACAATAGTATCGCAATAAAATTATTCTTCTTCTTATTATTATTATTAATATTATTATTATTATTATTATCATAAAAATTGTAGGGCTACCTAAAAAGGAACAAAAGTTTTACCAAATGTCGTCCCTGGCTTTTGCTTCTTTCATTTTAGATATCCCACATGCTGTAATAATTAAAGCCGTAGTATTTTTCCCGAGAAAGGGTAACGAAACGTGAAGAGAACCTCAGCCTGAGAGAGCAGTTTGCGCCCATCAAAATATTTGCCCATTTAGGCGTTCCATAAAATCGTGCCGTTCTGTCGCTGTGCTGTTTTGACGCTGTGCTGTTTTGTCAACGTGCTGTTCCGTCGCGTGCGCTTTTGACGCCGTGTTGTTTTGTCGCGTGCTGTTTTGTCGGGTGCCCTTTTGACGCCGTGCTGTTATGTCGGTGCTCTTCTGTCGCGTGCCCTTTCGTCGTGTGCTGTTTTGACAGCGCCCCGTTGCGACCGGGCTTTCTTTGACAACGCGCTTCCCCGTAGCATGACTGGCGTGCTTCTTGCATGCGAGTTGGTTCAGCGAGGACGACGAGGGAACTGTTTTAAAGGACCATCACTATATGAAAAGCATAACAAGGATACAGCAAACTGGGTTGCGACAACGATTACTGCATGAGTGTTCACTCCGACCGCATAGCAGCACTCAAGCTCTCTACAGCACGCACTCACTAAATCGAAGCAGTGGCTCCATACTTAACAACGGGAAAATATTAGGGAGTTGATGTTCCGTATTGAACTACAACGCAAACAACTGAGACGAGGACGAAAGATGGTCGAACAAACAACTGACTTACAACCGATTTACTTACCCGATAAACAAAACCATTCCTCTCAATTTCTTTCATCCTCATCTCGGTTGTTTGAGGTGGGATTCAACATATATATATATATATATATATATATATATATATATATATATATATATATATATATATATATATATATATATATATATATATATATATATATATATATATATATATATATATATATATATATATATATATATATATATACACAATGAGTACGAGGGTGTAGCGAACCTCTGTAACCGGAGCATGGAAGGGGCCTTTAATGCGAACTGGTCTGCTGACCGATGGAACTTGGTGAGCCCTTGTAACCTTCAGTCTTGGGGGCGAGAGTGCAAGTGCAGAGCCACCGGGAGTTCCTCAGAGGATCCCTTTTATCCGGAAAGATGGTATTTGTGGAGCAACTATGACTCTCTTGGCTAGGGGAAGTAGCGAGCCCCTGTAATCCAGTGTGGAAGGAGGCCAAAGGGGGGGGGGGGGTGGTAACGCGCCCCTGTAATCCAGCGTGAGAGGAAGCCAGCGGGTCAATGTTGCAACGTAATCACTGCGCTCAAGCGGTACAGTTCGCACGTAGTGTTGGCGTACCATTGCTGAAGCAATGGGCAGACCACTACCGAGCCGGGGGCGTGCACACCCCTGTAACCATAGCTTGGGGCTCGTTCTGTTGAACTTGCGAACTGGTCTGCTGGCCGGGGGTTGTCACAAACCCTTGTAACCTAATGTCATAGGGGCCAGAGCGTGGAAGTACGGTAATTCCACGAGACCTCCTCGAGGAATCGGGGGGGGGGGGGGGGGGGCGCACAATCCCTGCCCTGGGAGCGTGCAAAACGGCCGCCACTGCGGAGGTTCCTGGTACAACTGGAATCAGGTCCTACGCGGAGGTCGGGCGGTCGGGTGTCAACCCGGCACTTGGTGATGCGATTGAAGCAGGAAAGCGGATCGAGATCGACCAACTATGACTTTCTTTGGCTGGGGGAAAATGGCGAACCCCTGTAATCCAGCGTGGGAGGAGGCCGGGGAGTCAAGTTGCGAAAGTAGCAAGTGCTGCAAGCGTACAGTCGTTGCATTGGGAATACCGAGTAAATTCGGGAAACCTTGCAGGCCGGGGGACTGGCGACCCTTGTAACCGCAAGCTTTGGCGGGGCCAGCGACCTGATCGCTATAAGTCGGGGGGAGTGACATACCCCTGTAACGAAATGTCATGGGGCCAGATGTTGTACAATCCGTATGAGGCCGGGGGGGGGGGGTCGCGCCCCCCTGTAACCTTGCTGTGAGGGGCCTATAGATTGATCTTCTCTGGCTGCCACGGGACGTGCTACCACGAGCTACTGGGTGTTCCGCACGGGGAAAACGAGGAAAGGTGCGGTTAGTACACCGACCGGGGAAACTCTCCTGGCTTAGTAACGGCTAGTAGGCCCGGACCGATCTCCTCTGCAGAGCCGCTACACCACGGCAATGCCAAAAGACTCTTGTTCCATTGAGCGAAAGAGTAGGCACAGAGGAGGACATAAGAAAAGGGCCCGCAGACCCAGTGGGACCCTTGCGAACGTGTGTTGGCCTGCCAACATGGGTTTCAGTTCACGTTCGCATACAAACTTCCGGTGTCCGGAGACCGTGAAAAGCAGGTGTTGTAAGTACCCGTGTATAGTGGAAAGCTTCACTGGTGATTCATGAGTACCTTGTGCGGGACAGTTGATCGAGGACGTTAGTACGCATCGACCGCAGAGCTGGGGGTCGGGAAGGACCTGACCGTCGCCACTAAATAGGGTACTTCCTGTCTCCGACAGTTGGGGCCCAGTTATCGGACCCTATGGGTGAGCGGTAACTCGTGGCAGGGACCGCATATTTGGCAATTGGCACTGTCTGATGCCCTCGCTGAGCAATCAGTCTTGGAAAAGAGTCAGACAAAAGGATTGGAGCAAAATTGCTTCCCTCATTCCCACCCTTTTTCCCACAACCCATTCCTACGTCCAAATTCCCGTTCCCAGCAACCCACCCCATCCGGCTTTTTCCTAGGGGGGACAAGAGGGGTCCCCCCGGGCTCGTTCCCCTGGCGGTGGGTCGCAAGAAAGGCTTTCCCGTTGATTTCTCTCTACTTCGTGTGGACAAAATTCTCTTTGCCGGTTGGCCCTATTTTTGTACTGTTGCTATTGGGTATAACCGGTTATACTCCGTGTGGTACCGGGGAGCTATTGAAAGCTCCATTTACTCGATGTACATTACACCGAACCTGTCTCGAACACCCGGGTAGTGCGCTTCGTTCTGTTCTAGAGTGCTGGTTTGGCAACTAATGTCAGTCTCTCCTGTACGAGTGAAGGTTTTGTCATGCTCCAAAACTGGTAGCTCTGCGACAATGTGCGCTGGATTAGCCTTGCGCTGTCGGCGCTTGCACGCAAACACAATCACATGCTCAGAACCTGAAAGTTTTGTTCCACTGAAAGCACTCTATAAATGCATTTTATGCAGTAACTATATCGTGAGGACTACCGTCAAAAACGGTGAGAAACGTAATCAACGACAGCTACAAAATGCATCTCTGCTACGGATATTGTTAGCCAGCTTTAAGACAAAACGACGAGGAAAAACCAATACATTACGTGTTTTCTGGGACTTCAAAGGTCTAAAGTAACCTTCTTGTTGATATTTTTGTATCTTGCACTAGACACCATGCTTTGGAAGCGATGACTTTCCATCACCACCGCAGAAGCGAAAGCTTTTTGTTTGCGTAACAAAGGGGTCCCGGTGAACGTTTGTTTCGCACACTTCGCCGATCGTGGTGTACACGGCCGCGCAGAGCTACGGCCACAACAAACGTGTTGGAAGGCCGTTCGATCGCACGAGCCACCGACCGTGCACGACCGACGACCTTGTGCCGTGGCGTGGTGACACGGGGCGACGTCGTTGTTCGCTACAGTGAGGTTGTGGGGGAGGGGGGAGGGGGGGAAGGGGAGGAGGGGGAAATTGCCCGCTTTCCACTGCGGGATAAAAGAAAGGCAGTGCAAGGGCGTTATTAGGAAAATTGGAATAACGTAATTACGGTGTTGTAGCAAAAAAGCTAGAAAAAAGTCAGTGTAAGTTGAATACATTTCCCCTAATTTCTGGGAGATCGTAATGGTCGCGAGATGCTTTTGTTCGTCCATATTAGTCACGAAACACGGCAGAGCAAGGCACGTAGAGTGTGATTATTGTTCCTAGGTTCAACAATCGCCCTCTGCCTGTTTTGTACGCATGGGCCATACGTGGGGAAACTTACGTAGTATTCAAGTGTACTTCCAATTCCCGCAACCCTATATAAATACTACCCGGACACATACCCAAAACCACAGTTCCTGCACTGTGACCAAGCGGGAGATTTACTTCCCACGATGTGGTACTGCACACCAAATTTCAACATAAAGAACATAACACCGAACAACAGATCCACGACAAATTGGTAGGCCACCCTGCTCAGCCGGCATCCAGGTTGCCATAAATGGCTCACGGAGCGGGCTGAGAGAGCTACCCGTCGGCCAACGGAAGCCCTGGATTACAGGGCCCGACCATGGCTCTGAGCAAATAAAGTTTTATCTCTCTCTCGCTCGCTCTTTCTCCGGTGCACTATGGACTTTCATTTATTTAAAAACCACAGTAAGTACAGGTATTTTGAACGTTGTCTCGATAAGTTACGACTCGTCCACCTGGAGAAGAGCATATATATCAGTTAAAGGTACGGGTTCGGTGGCGAAGAAAAGATAGACCAGCTTCTCTCTCGAAGTGCTCATGAACAATACCGGTGCGAAGCATTACTGCCTGCACTGTTATCTAGAGATTACCGCGCCCACGGCACGTGCACAGCGCCGCTGGTGTATACGTACCTTAAGGAGGCGCCTCTGGCCGTAACGGGACACCACCAGTGGAGGGGTGGGGCCGCTCGGAGTATTCCGTTACTTGTAGTAGGGCTCCGCTGTTGGTGACCGCCGAGATGGCAGAAAGGAACACAGGAGAGAACGAATCCGAGGGGCCCAAGATCGATCATCGCCCCAGCGACTGCTCGAATTGGATCCAACGAGAAAGCTCGGAATAAACACTTACACGATGAAACGAAGTGCTTCTTTTGTGTTTCTGCAAAACACCTTCGACGACAAAAAAGTATTCTGATGAGAAGTCTATCGTGTTTCCACTAAATTTGCAGGGAAGTGAGCAATACGCGGCCAATCTTTTTCTTATTGATTTATGATTATGCATGTCGTCTTATACCAAGTGCTACTTGCTCGAAAACATGCTGTAATCACATATTTTTGTATTCGTTATTGCTTTGCAACAAATTGAATTTGTGCGAGAAAGAAACTGTTCATGAACAAACGCGAAGATTCCTATAGAAGAAAAACAGACATTCTACTCAATGCGTCTCCTAAAAGCTTGTAAAAAAGCAAATACCACGGGCGTGCTTTCTGATTGTAGCTCTTCAAGCATTGTTTGCAGGTGTTCTGCAGTCTCACTAAGTAATCCTATGTCGTCCGCAAGCCTAAAATGTGCCAAGAATTCTCCGTTTATCCTTACTCCTATGTTTTCCCACTCAAGCTTCCTATATATATAATTACCCCCTACATGCATGCTGCGAATAGTTTTGGAGAGATTGTACCTCCCTGTCTTACTCCCTTTCGGATCTGAAGTTTATCGCTTTGCTTGTGGTGGGTTACCCTGCCCGTGCATTCCTTATGTGTGCCTTCTCTAAGTAATATGTAGGTTTTCTCTATTCCCTGGTCTTTTGGTGCTTTTAAAACAGCTGCGAGGAGTAAGGAATAAACGCTTTCTCCTAATCTATAACTGCCATGTAAAGGGGGTTTAGTGTACATTGCGGAATTTCCTATCACTTGATTGACGACATGGATGTGATCCGTGGTTGAATACACTTTCCTAAACCCAGTCTTCTCTCTCGGTTATTGGGAATGCCGGCTATCCCTACGCCGCTATCTATAACTTTGGTAAATAGCTCGTAAACAACTTATAGTAGGCTGATAGGTCTGTAATTCTTGAGGTCTTTGGGATCTCCCTTCTTACGAATCAGAATAATGTTGGCGTTTTTCCAGGCTATAAGAACTTTTTGAGTCTTGAAGCATTCCGAAAATAGTACAGCAAGCTTTTCCAGTACAATATCTCCTCCCTCCTTCCAAATATCTATGGTTATGTCATCGTCACCAGCATGCTTTCCTAGTTTAATGCCTTTGATAGCCTGTCTAACTTCCTATTTAGTTACTAGTGGGGCATCGTAAGTTGAGCTTGTAGTCTTAGTAGTTTCCCCTGGTCTAACGTCACCGATATACAGCCTCATGTAGAATTGTTCTGGTTCCTTTTTTTCTCTTCCAAGCTGTACGTAATGTTTTCTGCACATCTCTGAGTGCATACATCCTGTCTTCGCCAGTGGATAGTTCCAGAAAACTCGCAAAAATCCTTTATGGATACCTTGTGTTAAAATGAGCTTCGGTCTCACTGAACGTACCTCTCGAACATGTCTCAACGTAAGCTTAACGTATTTACTAGTTACACCAGTCCCTTCTGTTGACGCATAGATTGACTACGTGCCGTAATAAGCTTGCAAACATACGACAGGCTTAAACGCAATTCGCCCTCCCGAAACGCAGGCACACTCCAAGTTTCCCTACTTCGCTAAAGGAAAGTACGGTGGGGAAAATGCTGTGCAGAACCAAGGGTAACACGACGCAGGCTGCAGGTTGCGCGCATTCTTTTTGAGGATTCAGGAGCGCGGTACGGTGTGCTCGAGAGTTGTCTATTGCCGCTGCAATTCCCACTCTGTGTCGCGAGAGTTGTCTTGAACACTTATGTCACTCGCAATCGCTTCTATAGCCAGCTCTAGAACTCCAGGACGGCCGCCATCGCAAGACGGTCTTTTGAAGGTGGCACCTTGTTGCGGAGATGACGACATCGCAGTGGAAAACACGTTCTTCCAAGACGTTGAATCGTGTAAAGTATACCAAGTGGTCCTGACCTGGTGTTTAGAACTGCTTTCTCTGCAGCGTTTCTGCGAGGTTTCTTATTTCCTATTTATGGCAGTCTTCATCTGTCTACAGTGTTGAAGCTGGTGTGCATCTTCCTGGTTAACGACAGCTCAGGAAAAAAACAGAAGAAAAACTAATGAGTACTAAGGCTATGCAGTGAGTGTTTTATACAGAAGTACAAAGAAAAGTAAAATTTCATCTTCAAAGTCCCGTTTCCCTATGCATAGGGTGCTTTATTTTTGTGTTTTATGCTGCTTTTTATATTACGGCAACACTGCTTTCAAGATAAAATCGTATTAGGAGTGCGTATGATAACCAGGTGCGCTTAGGTGAAACAGGTAAGGATTTCCTGGTCGCCGTTTATTTATGCACAAAGGTCTTCGAAAAAAATATTTCAGACATTAAGTCACACATAAATATCGGCGCCACATCTACGCACGTCAGTTCGTCACCCAGAAAATTGCGCAGAGATTGTTTGTGAAAAAAAGTGAATAAGAAAAGTCTGTTTTGGATAAATTATCAATTTTTAGAAGGGCTTTTTCGCGTTTTTCTTTCTTTTCTCCGTTTGTGTGCGCCCTTTTGCAACAGAAGTCGAACCACAGCGTTTCGCGTTCAGCAGATCACCACTCCTGGAAAAATTCTTTTAATCGTCATTTTTATAAGATTGCACCTACAAAGACGCTGTCTCTAGCGAGCAATGAAAAGGACAAGAAAATAACTGAGGTGATAATAACGCAATGGTATTTCGTAATCACAGCAGCAAGGACTAATGTTTTCATGATGTTTACTTTGCAATAAAGCGAAAACAAATACTGCAAACGCAGAGCGCATAGGTGTAAGAATACTTCCACATTTTGTTGGGGTTCTTTTTGCATCCTCTTCTTCCGTAGTGCCTGAAAGTATGCTACTTCGCGTTAAAAACAATTTCAAATTTGACGAATTTATTCGAGTCTGAATTTTCATGCTCCTTTCGTTGTTTGTTTTTTGCGAATGACCGATTATAAATATAAAAAACGTGCCTGCAGCTGCTTATCATTCTTTTTCTTTTTTTATTGTTAGGTGGAAGGAAGAACCACATGGACTCTGCGTAGGAAGAAGTGCGGAGGGCGCTTAAAATCGCGGTGTACGCAAAATGAATGCCGTTAACGTGCACAACAGAAGCACGTTTGCATCGAGTACATCAGGCAGTAAGCAAAACGAAAAAATCATGCACCTCTCCGTCCAATGACGATGATGGTTGAACGCGAAGCTTTTTCGTGACGGATTCTGTGGTTGTCTAAGTTTTTCAAACCGCTTCCCCCATGTCGAAATGGAGCAGTAAGATAGACACCGGCTTTATAACGCAAGGGACCCAGGTTCGATTCCGGCCACCGCAAGCGTTTTTCTCGTTTACTTCAGCCACGATTACTCATCACAATCGTCAGAGAAAGTTTGCTTTCCTGCAGGGCTTATGTTTTCGCGTTACAGTCGCATAAATGGGAACACTAAAGCTTCGCTTTATTGCTGCCGAACTTACCGGAACAATCAGTGGTTACGGAAGGAACGGAATCCAAAAGAAACGCACTGATGGAGGATTCCAAAATTTGGAGTCACGTCTGTAGACATGCCCCCAGTAGTAATGGGCGCACGCAACTGCCCCCTCACGTCACGCCAGCGCTGAAGGTTCAGAAAGAGCGAATCACTGGGCCGCTAAGTAGCATCATCACAAAGGCTGAGAATGGGAAGCAAGCAAAGACAAAATGATTCTGCGCACAGTTCAGTCGAAGTCCAAGTGCAAGTTCGTGTGCTGGTGTGTGGCGCGGGCCGTTGCAGCGGTCAGAACCTAATCACGGAATTCACGTCCGCCTGTCTAAACATGCGGGCCGGCCCGTATACAACGTCCGATTGATGCTTGGCACTTCCTTTTTTGAGCTGTCACCGCGTGCGATTACCAAGTGTGGCGGGTAGGAGGCCGAAAAAAGAAGAGGGCGAGAACAGCGGCGGTCACAGTGCGCAGCCTTGCGGCACGCCAAACTTTTCCAAGAGGAGCACTACGCGTCAAAACGTTCAGAAGTCTGGTCGGATCATTTGCCTTGTTGATTTCTAAGTATTGCACAAGGGAGGAAAGAAAGTTCAGGGTGAACGGTTTCAGCGCGCCGCGCAGGCTACCGGACGCAGAGCAACGTTCGGCGCGCGCGTCTCTCTCACAAGGCAGGTCTGATTTGCCGCCGTAGGGAAGAAGCGGGTCTCGGCTCCGGCCAGACCCGCTGCGAAGGTGGCGGGCCTGGCGGCGCTCGCGACGCACCGTGGCCGCCGCCGGCACCACCCAGAGCAGCCGAGGCACGTGGGATGGGGGCGCAGGCACTGAATGCGACTGCACCCGAGCGTTGGAGAGAACCGCTGCTACGGCGGCTATGCAGTGTCATATACAACTGGGCAAAGGGTGGATGATAATAACAACAAAAATTAAGGAATAATGGAAAGTACAGAGGCGCTACATTCGTATAAAAATAAGGCTTCTGGCGAGACGAACATTTGAAAGAATGGGGGAATAAGGGAAAGGAAGAGGAAGCTATCCCAAACGCTGAGCACGTCAGTCGGCTGGCAGAGAAGAGGTCTCTCAAAAGCCGCCACTCTGATCGGCACGCGAATGGAACGTGCCGGTGGCGGCCTGACCCAATCAAATGGCTCGTCACTACGAGGAATCGTGCTGCTGTCGTTGAAGTTCGCGAAGCAGTTCGGACCTTGCCAGTTTTAGGGGGCTGCGAACTTTCGTTTTCTATACATGCTTATAGTCATAAAAGCAGCACAAGTTATGGGCGACTACTTTTTCGGGAAGAAACTAATTTTCAGTTGCCAAAGAGAAACCCAAATACGAAGAAGGGGATATTCGTGGGGAGTTTCCTGTTCATAAATAGTGCGCCTCGGTGGAAGAGGCAGAAAGAGGTTAATAGACCTCTCAGTGAAACCAAAAATAGAAACGTTGCCGATATCCACATAAACAACAAAGAATCGAGAGGGAAGATATCCCAGTGTTATCCTAAAATAACGAACGTTGTTACACTACGACTTCTTGTAGCAGAATAGGCCTACACAGCCTCTAATGAGTACAAAATAAAGGAATAGTTCTTTGTTTTCTTGAACTTTGCCTGATGCGTCCGATGTGATTATTTTGGTGTGTTCAAACTGGAACTGGGCTAGTGTGAGACAAGGATAGTGGATTGTCGGGTTCCCGAAAACAGACCCTATTGCTTTTTTTATCGTTTCGCATGTTCATTCTCTTCCCTTGCATTTTTCTTCTTGCAGCGTCCGTTGTCTTATCTCTCCTATTCTCGCTTCTCTGAATCACGGCAGGTATGAAGATAGCAGTCAACTCTGAGAAGCACACGTGGGTGTGCACATCTGTCCGTGGTTATCTAGACTGCCGTAGCCGGATTCTTGAATTTAAAACCAAAGATAGAGTGTGGTCGCTAAAACTGTGAGAAAAATAAAGCGGGATTAAACTGTTCTGGGGTCATAAGTAATGATTTTGCAAATGGAAATAGCCTTCTTGGATCGGGGAATTGCTGGTGTGCTGGCAGTATCGCGACCCAAACTATGGTTTGGGAGTTGTATTTGCAATTTGCTTTGTTAAAGCGAAGTGTCAATGGCAAGGAATTCGTGCATTTTTCGCCGAACCCTGTGGTGAACCGAACTTTATAGCTATTGCGAATGTTCAACAGAAGGTGATTGTAACTCTATCTTAACAAAACTTCCCCAAAATATTTATATGACAATTGGACACTAAGGCAACTCTATCGTTACTCCGAGTTTTATTTACTTGACAGATTTAATTAGCGCACAATGGCACGGTAGACGTTAAAGAGTTCCCGTCTCCTGCCAACGCACGGGAACCTACAGGAGGACTATTTACGAAAACGGCTGTAACTCACATTTTATCAAAACTGTCCTAACAAAAAAAATGTGATAATTAGACACTAAGGCGACTTTATCTTTATGCAAAGTTTAATTAAGCTGCCATAATTTGATGAGCACAAATGACTGCGTACCTTTGCTCAAAATCCAATGTCCATCATAGACGTGTGCTAAATATTCTCCCTTGTCATCCGACTTCACAGAGTGGAATGGTTGATGTTTTTCTTTCTGTATTTCTTTCCTACATGTTGTTAATAGGAACCTTTTTTGTACGTGTGTAGTATTTATTCAGGCACCTGAAGTAAAATTGTCGGATGGGGGTCAGCGGTTGTATTGTGTACATGTCTCCTTCGTGTAAGTAAGTTCTGTTCAGTCTTCACTGTTATAGTCACCAGATAGCTCAACATGGTCTTTTGTAGGGACTATCGCTAGAAAATATAGGTTCTTGATGTAAGTGATTTCACCTTTCACCATCAAAAGGGATGCATGAGTTACCCCGAGAAAAATTTCTCCGCACGTACATGTCCCACAAAAGTCCTCAAACTCACCTGTGATACACCCACCGTGGCGACGTGGCTAGAGCCAAAATGAGAACTACCGATGAGAGATGCGGCCGTACAAGTGCTTTTGGAATTCCTGTTATACCACTGCAATTGACCTTCTGGACGATGATTTTATTATGACCATCAATACAGCGCAGATTTTTAGGAATCAAAAATCACATTCTAGGCACCAAAAACAGGCAGGCAAAACAAGATTAATGGCACTACAAACTCAGGCACCATGCATTTTTAGATTAATGCAAATAATTTCATACGAATACGCGCCACCGGTATCTGCGACAAGAAAACCAAAAGTGTTATTATTTGTGATGGCGCAAATGCGCCAACAGTTGAGCATAGCGGAATTATTGTGACATAATACTGGTAAACTAAAAGCGAACCATTGGGTTAATTCAGCAAGTGCAGTGTTCACATTTATGTTCACCCGCCACGGTGACTCCGTGGCTCAGGCATTGTGCTGCTGAGTCGAAGGACGCGGTCTCATTTCCTGGCCACGGCGACCGCTGTTCTTATGGAGGCGGGAAGCAAAAACACCCGTTTGTCGAGGTTTCGGCACACGTTATAGATTCCCATGGGGTCAAAGTTAATACGGAGCCCTCCGCTACAGCAAGCCTCATTGGGTGTAGTTTTGATGCGTTAAACCCCACAATCAATCAATCAATCAATCAATCAATCAATCAATCAATCAATCAATCAATCAATCAATCAATCAATCAATCAATCAATCAATCAATCAATCAATCAATCAATCAATCAATCAATCAATCAATCAATCCTCACCATAAATGTTGAATGGCCACTGTCGCTTGCCCGTGCTTCGCCTATAGTGAAAAAGGCAAGAAAAAGAATACTCGAGAGAACTGGGAATACTTACTTAAAAAACGCTGGTATATGTCAGCCTGACGCAATTTAATTCCCACGCAACAGAAATAACCAAAAATAATACACCCAATAGAGACAGCGATTAATCAACAAGTTAATAAGACCTTACTTGGGGACTGCTAGGTACAACCTAAGCAATTTTCTATGTACAATGACATCCGAATTAAACAATAAAGACGTCTGAAATCTGCCGAATGCATTTACACGCCCTTGAAGAGCATTTTTCGAAGGGTGCTTACAGCCAAAGATATTTTTGCTATAAGTGCGGGTTTCAGAGCCTATCGGCAGTGTGAATTTTAAAGCGTGAAAAAATGCAGGAGCGCCGTGATGTTTCACCGTTGGCTCTTCAATATGGGAGTGGTCTACTAACACAAGCGTGTTCGGTGCTGAAGCGTTGAGTAGAAAATGGAGTTTAATTTCAGTATGGTTCTAGAAACAAGCATGCGACCGCTCATATTTGCAGAAATCTGTTTCGTGAGCACGCGGAACGTAGTCCAAGAATGCCTGTTAAAACCGTGGAAACAATAGCAAGCTACCACGATGCCCCGATTTGTTTATTCAAAATTGTGCCATTGTCAATAAGTATGAGCGTCTCATTCTTCTGCTGCTAGTGGTTTTTTTCCTGAAGTTGGCTGAACTAGACAACAAGAGTGCACCGTATAGGGTTCTGAGTAGTCAATGGGACCCGGTAACATGAACAACGATCCCAAACTGGGCCCGAAAGTTTACATAAGGCTAAATAGTGTTCATATTCGTGCAGAAATAGAAAAAAGGAAGCAGCTGACCTGGTGCACATGTTATGGCAGTGTCCGCCGGCAATCACAAATGGCCGCACAGTCTTTAACAGTGAGCAGTGGGAGACCATGCTGCTCATCTCCTGCCCGGAAGAGCAATTCTGGGCTGTCCAGCTGGCAGAGGACGATTCCAGAGCCTAAGGGCTCATGGCCGACGACTGAGATAAACAGTTGCCAAACTAAATAATGTTATATCTCTATTTCTCTGGCCTTCACGACGGAACACGAAGCAGCTTCGTTGCACTTATACGGTTGATCACGAGCTAATCGGCATGGTTATAGTAGCGAAAAATGTGAGCCATAACACAACCAGTACTACTTATAATACAGCCTGTGTAGTGTGTGCTTCGAAGCGTGTGTAGTTTGTGTTTCGAAGCAGACATTAACCAGGTACAAAGGCCAAAGCTGGTTTCGTTAACGGTACTTTACAGCGAAAAGTTTTACAATAAATTTGCTCATTTAGAAATATTCACCAGTTGTCAGAAGATGCGCACGAATCCTGAGTATTAAAAAAAAGCAATGACTACTATCTCAGGTGTTGTTCGGTATTCGTTCGTATCATCCTATCGGCTGAAAGCGGTTTTCTGCGTTCTGAAAACAGAAAAAAAAATTGTTCGATCAGACAAAGGTACCTCATTTATTAAACGACGATGAACCTACCACCAGCAACAGATTTAAATGAAATCTCTTAAAATGTTCCGGCCGGCTGAGAAAGTTTTATAATGCAGAGTTCCTCTGAAAACGGCCCACGGCTTGTGAGGTGGATTCATTACCGTTCACGCCACTTTTTCAGCAGAGATTTCTTTAATTTGGTTTTCCTCTCGAAGAAATGGGATTGCTAAGAAGGTGTTTGGTGAAAGTAGCTGGAAGATATTTGGAAGGCATTGCTCGAGAAAGGATAAAATCTTCTGCTGCAAAAAATAAAGGTTTGTATTTTTATCATTCACTGCACATTGGTAATTTGATGGATTAATGCTGCATAATACTTCGGCGCAGTCGCTGTAGGGAACTAATGTCGATACTTATATTTTCGGGTTAGTGTACTTTATTATTATATGCTTCTCGTAGACCTGTACGTTTATATCAGTTTATCGTCTTCATAATTAAAAATCGGGATGTAAGCGCGGCGCCTTCGTACTGCTTGTGGGAGGTGCTACAAATGTTAGCATAGGCCGGTCGTGGTCAAGAAACAGAGAGTAAGTTTGGTCGTCTTCTGGACGGGCGATGATAGGGACCAATTTGTGACGAGCCCTTAACGGGCTTGGTCACTGTTTCCCGTTTGGCTAGGTCGACGCAGAGTTGAGAGGAAAATAGACACAGACACGAGTGGGTATCAACAGCTGACAGTTAAATTTAATTAATAAGGGCTTAAACGGTGCCGGCTATCCCTCACCGGCCTCGAGGGCGGGGTAGCTTCGGTGTTCGTCCGGCTCCTGGTCAGCTACAAGCGTGCCAGGCGGGTGCCTGGTTCCGGGACGTGGGCGCAAGATCATTCGCTCTCGCACTGAGGTGCACGGCAGGGGCACGTTAGCCGCAAGACCGGGGGCTCGAGCTCTCCAGCCGGGGAACGCATACTCCGCTCGGCTGTGGAGGTGATCTCGGAGTGCAGCTGCGGGCCCGCTGCACCGTGTTGGCGCAAGGTGCAGGAAGCGACGTTCTTCGCCGTCTTGTTCTCGGGCCGGGAGGCAGGAGCGCGCTATCGGATTTCTACTACGGTGGGTGGGTTCCTCCGGCGGAATAGCTTGGTGTCGGGTGGAGAATGGGACCCTTGGGGCTTGTTTCGACGCCTTCTTATACCCTCCGTGGGTCGCGTGGAGAGAAGGGATGGCGCGTTGGGGAACAAAGGAGGTCAGGCCGGTCATTGTTCGCTCCCTGCGCGTACGTGACGCCTCCACTGGCGTTGCGGGTGCCTCAAGGTCGGCTTGGACTCGTCTCCGCGAAGGACGGCATTGTACGCCCTTGGGGTGGTACGAACTGTGGCACGGTGAAAACGTCGGAATGTCCCACCTTCCGGGCCGTAGAGACGGAAGGTTCAGGAAGCGGCGTCCTTCCCCGTCTCGTTCTCGGGCCGGAATGCAGAGCACGCTATCGGATTTCTGTTACGGTGGGTGGCTTCCTCGGGCGGAAAAGCTCGGGGTCGGGGGGAGAAAGGGACTCAGGGGCTTGTTTCGACGCTTTCTTATACCCTTCCTGGGTTGCGTGGAGAGAAGGGATGGCGCGTTGGGGTCAAATGAGGTCCGGCCGGTCATTGTTCGCTCCCCGCACGTACGTGACGCCTTCACCAGCGTTGTGGGTGCTTCAAGGTCGGCTTGCGCTCGTCTCCACGAAAGACGGCATTGTACGCACATGGAGTGGTACGAACGATGGCACCGGTGGCAACGTCCGAACATCACAAATGCGTCCTAAGATGGGCTCTACTAGACACGGCGCACTCATACTGCTTACTATAGGTGCTAGGCCGGTATGCTATAGTATGCCTGGGACGGTATGATATAGCGCCCACGAAAGGGAGTAAAGGTTTAGTCGTCTTCTGTGCGAACGATGATCAGGACCAATTTTATTTTATTTTATTTTTTTATTTTTGATTGCCCTCCAGCATTGTAGAGGGGAGTGGGAAAAT
Organism: Haemaphysalis longicornis; assembly: GCF_048455015.1. Taxonomy (NCBI): domain Eukaryota; kingdom Metazoa; phylum Arthropoda; class Arachnida; order Ixodida; family Ixodidae; genus Haemaphysalis; species Haemaphysalis longicornis. Next base: position 199,017,492 of record NW_027526295.1, on the reverse strand, counting down.
ACATAACAACAAATAAAAACTAGCAGTACAAAGAACGGAATATTAGCCCATATCACCTCTAAAAACAAACGTAAAAGAAGCAAATAAGCTTGCAATCATTCTGTTTAAACATAAGAAATTCGGCTAAGGTATGCATGCTGTAAGGAGTAATACAAGAGATCAGTTGCAATTTCGTGTCAGTTTTGTTATTCCTGGCCAAACTCTTGAAAATAGAACAACAAAACAAGTGGATTGGCAGGAATTAATATATAGCTACGCACAATAGACAAATTTAGGTGATAACGTTACACACAGCGGAACGAAACAACTCCGGGTTGCTAATCGTAGCGACAGCAGAAGGAAGATGATTCCAGTCATATGAGGTACGTGGAATGAAGGAATGAAAAAATGCTTTGTTGTTGCAAGAAGGCATGCCAACTTTGCGAATATGGTCTAAATGCGAAGAGACGTATAATGGGGGTGTGGCGCCAATCTTAGGAGTGCTGTCCTAAGATTGGCTCCACTGGGAAGGTCTGATCAACCGTCTGGCTCCGCTGAGTAGCAAACTCATGTATCTGAAGTGAATTAAGGGGGGGGGGGGTATGGTACGGGAGGTGCAGGTAAACAGAAAGTACTTAGCGACAGACGACCACACAACAGACGACAGACGACTAAGCATGATGACAGAAAGTACTTAGCGGTACACCCAACCGTCAGAAAATCTAAAGTGCACTACTGTAAAAGAAACGGTTTGCACTGTGCAAGGTTATAAATTATCCTGTAATAATGCCAGTGTACACGTGCAATGATGATCATTCAGTGCGTCCGTGCTGCCAGGTTTGGTTACTTTATCTTTCACTGAAGTTCCCGTCAATTTAGGCATCAATCTCCTCTACCATGTCTACATCACCACACGTGGACAATTCTCTAGTGAAGCATGATAAAATAAAAGGTATTTTTTCCTCCGCTCTTACCATTCCCGTCCTGTCACCCCTTTTGCTACTCGCCACGGGCAGTTGATCCCAGAGCGCGCTCATAATTGATTTCTCTCGGCCACAGCGCCACTGCAAAAGGGCAAAGGTGACAGTATACAAAGTGGAACATGGGCATTGGGGATGACTATGAGGGGTTTCAGGGCGAGAAGGGGGAAGCAGTGTTCTCTAAGCCCAGGAGAGGCCCACGCATCATCGAAAAAGGACAGGCCGCGGACATCAGATAGGTTATCCCGGAGAGGAGGAACAGGGAGGCGTACGGAGCTTGTAGGCAGGCATATAGGGGCCCAAACCGGCGACCTCTTAATCACCCGGCACAGAGAAGAAGGCTCTTGGGAACCGTGGCTTCATGATGAGGTGCTTAATTAGACGCGCATCGCTGCCGAATCCGGTCCGGCGCCCCTTCCGCTTCCTCGCTCCACCGGTTACGCGGCCGACGTTCGTGCACCGCGATCTCCAAGTACGGAAGCGCGGAGATTTACAGATGCGCGCATCAGCCGTTGGTAAAGCCGTCCAGCCGTTAAATATCCCTACTGTCCGTGAAAAGGCTGTGCCTACATTATCGCGCCTTCATATTTTGTTTCATTTTTGTCTCTAGCCGCAATTTTAAGGAGGAGCACGTCTTCGTATTTGTAACGAAGGCATGGGACGACATTGTGCCCGAAGTGCAGTGCGCTCCTTTTCCGCAGCTGTTCCTCTTCTACTCCCAGGTTCACGGAATGCTGATTCGCTTTCAAACTAGGCATGTGAAGGGCCAATGTGTCTCCACATTTTTTACATGTCGCGTATTTTTTTTTTGGAGAGGTGAAAAACATCCCTGTTTTTCCTGAGAAAAAACATTACGAGAAAGCAAGGAAGACTAAGGACGTTGATGTTGCAAGACATGCGCTCCCAAGACAAGATACGGCGGGACTGCTGGATCGCCCTCACCACGATTACCCAAATCCTTGAAGAAGCCCCTCTGTGTACGTCGGCCTGAGATCCAGAACGCCCTCATAACGAGCATGCGCCGGAAATAGGATGGGACTTCGACTGCGGTGAACAAAGACGTCCATACCACTCGTTCTAAAAATGGCAGCACCGATGAACCGAGGAAAGTGCCGTAAACAGGCCAGTGGAGGTCTCACCATGGCAAACGTCTTGTAGAAAGTTTACTTTGTGATGTAAGCAGCTGGTATATAATCCACTAGGCATCCAGTCATATAGGTACTCAGTAAGTAAATATTTTTTGTGCCGATTGCTCTTTTTACCCACTAAAAGTAAATGTACAACGGACTTGAATAGTTTAGTCAAAGAAATTCTGGTTCTGTGCTGGCCTAAAAGGGAAAGAAAAAGAAACCACTGATCATTCTCAAGGACAATGCTAGTTTTAAGCATGATAACAGCCACGTGCATCATGCAAACTCCAACTGTTATGCGGAGGAGGCGGTTAGTGCAAGTGGACGGGGTGGACTTGATGCGGAAAATAGGGAGCGACTCTTAAAGGGGCCCTAAACAGGGTTCCAAAGGTTGAGATTTTACGTGCGCAATCATCGGAGTACTATACAAAGAACATCCTGTCGCAAAAATGATTTAAAACGGTTCAGTATTAGCCGAGCTATCGTTCATTAAAAAGGGCCAGCAACAAGGCCTGGCTCATTCCCTCTTTAACCGCTCCTCCAAAGCACTGTGGAAGCGGAGACGCCACCGACCAGGCGCAAGACCTGATCGGTGACACCTAGAGAACCAGGGTGGCGTCGAGAAGCGCGCAGCCATTGGCTCCGCTCGGCGGTACGTCACGCTTGTAGCAGACGACGGCCAAGCTCCGCCTACTACCGAACGCTCAGCTGGGTCGGTCGGTGGCCGGCCCGCATCGAACGGCTCCTCGCGCCGGCCGTGCTCGCGTTGGCGGAAACGAGCGCAAACGAGCGTTTGAAGACAAGATAGGGGGCTTCCTAACTCAACATGCTCGCTAACGACAATAATTGAAGTTTGCTACCGACGACTATAGCGGCTCGCTAGCGGCTCGCTTGCGTTAGCGTTTCGCAGTGAACTCGTCCCACCGAGGTCGGTGAAAAGGCTTAGCATCGCCGCAGTTATCCAGACACTGCTTTGCGAGGCCGCGATGACGACGACCCCCCGCACAATATTTCACTGCACTATCACCCCCTTTCGCGTATTTGCAAACTGATTTTCAGCAGTAGTCCCGCACTGTCGGGCGGTGACAAGTTTTAGCTGCTGCAGTGTATGCGTTATCGTGCGTACACCGCACAGTGCGCTGCTTGCCGACCTTGCTCTGCTGCTTGCCTTGCTCTGCTGCACAGTGCGCTGCTTGCCGATGCTTGCCGCGGTCGCGCGTGTAGCGGCCGTTTGTGCCCGCAGAGATTTTCCGTGTTTTTCAGCGTTATTAATACCTTGTAAACGACTACAAACTCAGCTACGTTCGTGTAACGGATGGCGACGATAAACATTCGTCCGTGCCACCCGTGCAGGACGAATACGCCGTGCCGCCGGTGAAGGAGCGCTGCGTTTCTCCCAGAGCCGGGAACGCTGACTGGCTATAGCACTCAACGGGGCCCACCAATAGCGCAGCCGTACTGTTAAGAGCTACGTGCGTCACACGGGTGCGCCACAACCGCTCTGTCGCACGTCACAGCGAGGAAGTGTGGCGGCAAGGAAGCGGTAGGTGAGCAAGGAAGAAAGAAAGCATCTTTGTTGCGTGTTTGTGCGGCCCCTGCTTTACGAAGAGGTGTATTATTTGGTATACATTGTCGTGAAGGGGTACTCTAGCGATTGCGCGATTGAAATGGCGACCTCAAGAAACCTATTTAGGGCCCTTTTAAGTACCGGGGAAAATCACCAAGGCCGAAGAACCGCTGCGTAGCTTACGCGCTTCACCGGCTGCTAGGCGGGAACTCAGATGCCTTATGCGTAGATGCTGTGGAGTATCGCAGCCCTTGCCGTGGTGAAACAGCAGGGTGACGAGGTACATCGGATACCATCCTGACAACCCACCCAGAAGTGGCCATTGCGCTCACAGTGGCTACCACGGAAGCAAAAATGATCGTGTAGGACTCAAAGACTGCTGCCAGAGACTGCATTCCTGGTAGGAGCAACATCCCTGCAGTGCCCAAAATTCTTTCGACCTGAAATTGTGACAGATGCAGGAACGTTCACCTTGTATGGACACAAGAGCACTCGGCTTTGCCGGGGTATAAACTGGCTCACGTGGAAGCCCAGGCTGATCTCGACGAAGACATCAAGACTACGTTCAGAGGGAGCAGATACGTGCTGGTCACGTTCAGGGAGATTACGCATGACTACAGGCCGAGACACCTCAAAAACCGTGCGCCACACTTCTTTCTCAACACACTCCTTTCTCAATGCCTGTGACAAACCGCAATTTTCAGTTGGCAGTTGAACGATCACTTACATTGTGCTTATGTATTTATATCGGCAACCGATAGACAATTAGTTCAACGGCCTTCGAAAGGTCTTAGAAACTCCGTGAAGCACAAATACAAAATCGAACACCTTTCCCAGTCCTGCCTTCTATAACTTATATTTCCCTGACTCATAGACAGAGACATGCAATTGGTGTACAGACAACGCTATATCTACCCCAAACTACCCTACGACAAAGCCACCCTGCCCATGGAAACGCAACCCACGTATTGGCTTATTCCATTTTCTTCTTCCCTTTTCCCTCTGCTTAGTTTACCCCTCTGAATAAGATCTGCTACTAGCGTAACTAATAGCCTCGCAGTCACTGACAATTTATGCGAAATCATGATACGCAGAGGAAGGTCAATAATTCCGCGTAATCCTGACTACGAGATTGCACAGAAAATGGGCGACGGCGCAAAGAACAACAAGCAGGCCGAACATTGTTCTGATCAACGCGAAATTTTTTAATAAAGCTTCTGTAAACAAAGGAGATTATTTAAATCGGAAGTGAAATGCAGTAAATGTGGGTATGCTGCTGAATCGAACCCTGGGGTTTCAAAATGTGATACGACCATGATGATGACGATGGTAATAATAACTTTATTTTGCCCAAAACGGGGTGAAAGAAGGAAGGGGAAGTGGGAGCCTTCCTGAATTCCTCCTCATCAGATGGCGGCATGAATGAAACTTGAGTTTTTTTAGCGAATTAGGAACCGGATAATTTTCATGGATAAATTTGCAGGATACAGGGAACAGACAAATAACTGTGCATGCCTATCAGCGCATTAGTTCTGCTACGGGTGCCGCTCGTTTAGCCTTCTCTTTTCTGTTTTAGTCGCGCCGTCTCTAATTGGAGGAGGAAGAAGAAAGAGTAGCGAAACAGGGCACCGTAATTATCAAAATTCAATCAAATCACTGAGGTTCTTGGAAACCAATACAAACTGGCTGGCTCGCAAAATTATGTTGAGCCACAGTAAGGAAAAAAAGGCATATACAGTCTAATGCAAGGAAGAAGCATTGAGGTAGTAGGAAGTCATTACAAACTGGCTGGTTGGCAATGTAAACGCGACCAACGTGAAAAAAAATGTAGAGGAGATAATTACACAGACTTGTACTTCTGTGTGCCACACGGTGAATGCTGGTTTTCGTTGTTGGAAGCTTTAGACACCGAAGCACGTGTTGTTGGATTGTATGTAGCACGACGCAATTAGTCTGGGACGGGCTGCAGTGCTTGCTCGGCGTCCGCTTGAACATAGACTGGTCGGGTGTTCGGTACCTGACGGTTTCAGCACACTCAGTGGTCTGCGAATTCCTTTTAACTGTAGGGCTTTATTCATATGGCCAACGCGGGTGAATGCGGTGGGGAATGCTAGGACGCCCCTGACTAAAGGTAGACCTGATAATGTGTGGCTACCTTCGTCTTGGAAACGTGGGCTACAGCCTTGTGGTGATGCCTACACGAGTAACTTGAGCGTGCTAATTATAGAAAAGGAAAACTGTAACACCAGTAAAAAAATTACACCATCTTCCCGTAGGGGAACGCTGAGTAGTATGCGAAGCAGCCATGGGGTCGACTGAAGTTCCCATTAGTTTTTAGTACGTCGTTTCCGTTGACGTTCAGCTTCGCGTGCCTTCGTTGTATCAGTAGCTTCTTGGCGTAGTTTGAATGAGTGAAGGACATAAGGCGCGTTGGTAGCACATGCTCCCGTCTCGGTTTGTAGCGCGGTGGGAAGAGCACCACGTACCTCCCGTTGCGGCCAGAGAGTCGTGGGATTGAAACTGGGCGCCTCCTAATTATTTCTTTTAATATTGGACTGCGCTGACGTCAGCTCAAACAATGACGGGGCTGAAGAGACGCGCATGCGCAGTAGAGTGCGGACGGCGGACAACGACAACGAGGGAGTGAGGGACACAGCCCAGAGCATGAGATGCTTCGCATCTAAAAAAGTGGGAAATTTCCGATAAGCGCCCTCTTTGCTTGACGTGCAACTGTTACGCGGGGTCGACTGAAACCTGCGATCACGTTGCACTGACCCAGAAAATGGTACGCGAGCAAAGTCAAATAGATGGCTATGCGGACGCAGGTACGTTCCGGCCTCTCGTTAGGCGTAACGTTGCGCTTTGAGTCCCAACGTTGTAAAGTAGAATACGCTGGCTAACGAAAATTGCGTTTGACGTTGCTCAGCACGTCGTTGGACTTAATCCTACGGCTACCTAAAGTTGAGCTTGGATAGAGGTCTGATAATGGTGATCTACAAAGGCTCTCAGTCATACTTAGAGAACTCGGAAAACGTTGAAAGAAAATAAAAATATAGACGACGATGATTATGACAGCGACAATGATAAGGGTTTGGGTAATGGCGGTGATGATGATGGGAAGACACTTGATTTTTTTTCTTTCTGACTCTTCTATTACATTCCAAGGTTTTTTCATTATCTTTTTCTTTTGATTAGTATTTTACTTATTTTTGTTTGAAAATAAACTAGGTCGCAACCTAATCATTACAGGCAGCTCCGTAGATATGTGCCACGATCTGAGGTTGCCAACCAACCAAACCGCCCGCACCGCTACCGCACCCAGCGACGCAGCAGTTGGCGATCCAAGAAGCTCTCAGAGGCACTCCCCTTCACTCAATGTCGGTGATGATGATGATGGTTGGTGTTTCATGGCGCAAGGCCAACGAGGGCAAAGAGCGCCAGAAAAGAAGTTATATAATGAAGCGAAGTGATTACCACAAAAAGGTAGGTATAAAAACATGTAAATGGGACATAGTAAAATCAATTAAAGGTAATGGCGATGGCTGGTGTATAGGCCCAGATTTGATTATGCGTGATATGAGATAAGGTTCAAAAACTTAACATCTGACAAATAATCAAACACACGTTTCATAGAAACACTGGCATCGTCTGTAGAGTTCTCTGAAGTGTTTGTGTCGTGTTGTGTGAAGTGCCTTGCATGTTATTAGTATGGCGACTACGGATAGGCCCTCCTCGCACCTGCTACACATGGGTCTTGGAGATCCCGTGAGCAGGTGGGAATGTGTTGCATGCGTGTGGCCTATCCGTAATCGAGCCAGGGTAACTTCGTTGTGTCTGTTGTGAGTATCAGTGGTGTATGCTCCCAAGAGTGGCTTTATAATGTGTAGTTTGTTGTCAGTCTGTTGATTCCAGTGAGCTTGCCATGTTGTGCGAAGGTGTTTTCTGATGTGTGATTTGAGGTCGGTGTAGGGTATTGTTGTTATGTCAACGGTAGTTGTAAGGGCAGCAGCGGCAGCCATTCGGTCTGCGGTCTCATTACCTGGAATTCCAGAGTGGCCTGGCACCCAGCACACGGTCACCTCAAGGTTTAACGCATGCACAGACATAAGAGTACTAATGAGAGCATTGACCACATGGTTTTTAGACTTCTGTGAGGATAATGTACGCACAACACTTAAAGAATCAGTAGAAATTACAGATTTCGGAATTCGACTTAGAACAATATGTTGAACTACAAGAAGTATGCCATAGGCCTCAGCCGTAAAGATACTTGTATTTCTATTCATAGTTGTACAGACATTAAAGGTGCCACCATGCGCAGCACAGGAAACAGTTGTGGCAGTTTTTGAAGCATCCGTGTAAAATTCAGCACACTTATATTTGTGCTGCAAGGACAAGAAATGTTGCACGATCGCGCTTCTCGGCACTCTGTTTTTCTCGACACTTATAAAAGATACATCACATGATATCGGGCGAAGCTGCCACGGTACTAGAAGTTCAGTAGCGGAGGTTTTGATGGTGTCTGAGAACATGACATCAAGTTGCGACGCTTCTTCTCTTACTCTGAAAGCGAAGGGAGCAGAGACTGATGGACGATTAGTAAGAAGTTGTGATATGGATGTATGATAAAAAACTGATGTAAAAGGATGGTGAGGCATTGATGAGATTTTAAAAGCATAAAGCAGGTCTGTGTAGGCTCGCTGACGTTCTAGGCCCCATTTGTTGCACTCTACATACAGACTTTCGACTGGACTAGTCCGAAAGGCACCACATGACAAGCGGAGCCCTAGATGAAGCACAGGGTCCAGCATTCTGAGGGATGTTTTAGTGGCTGACCCATAGACAACGCTACCATAGTCCAGTCGTGAGCCTATCAAGCTGGTAAAAACACGTAAAAGTTGTTTGTCAGCACCAAAAGAAATGTGCGACAGAACCTTCAGGATAGTCATTGTTTTTAAGCATTTATGTTTTAGTTGTTTTATGTGTGGGATAAATGTGAGCTTTTCGTCAAAGATTATACCTAAAAACTTGTGTTCTTTCTTGACAGGAATCGAGACACCATTGAGATGAATGTCTGGATCCGGCCGGATGCCACGCCTCTTGGAAAACAAGACACAAGTGTACTTCCCTGGATTAAATTTAAAACTGTTGCTGTCTGCCCAACCAGCTAGCTTGTTAACACCAAGCTGGACTTGGCGCTCGCAGAAAGACAGGTTACAAGACTTAAAGGATAATTGAACGTCGTCTACATAAATGGAGCAGGAAATCGATGGTGGCAGCGCCTTCCGAAGAGAATTCATTTTTACAATAAACAAAGTGCAACTCAAAACTCCACCTTGCGGCACGCCGTTTTCCTGCACATGAACCCTAGAAAGTGCAGTTCCAACTCGCACGCGAAACGTTCTTTCAGACAGGTAACTGGCAAGCGTGTTCATCATGTTACCCGACATGCCAAAGATGATGATGATGGTTGCATTTTAATGGCGCAAGGCCAACTGGGGCAAAGAGCGCCAAAAAAGGTGGTTAGCTACCACAGATTAAAGTCATACTAAAAGTGAATAGCACCAGAAGTAAAACAAATAAAGACAATGAGGATGGCTGGTGTAGAGGGCCAGGTTGTGATTATGCATGATACGATATGAGATTCAGAAATTTAACTTCTGATAGATAATTAATAACACGTTTGACAGTAAACATTGGTTCATCGCCTAAGAAGTGCGATGGGTGGAGTGGGATTTGTTGTCTGTAGATTTCTGGAAAGTGTTTGCGTCGTGTGTTGTGGAGTGCCTTGCATGTGATTAGTATGTGAACTACGGATAGGCCCTCTCCACACCTGCTGCACACGGGTCTCGGAGACCCAGTGAGCAAGTGTGAATGTGTTACATAAGTGTGGCCTATCCGTAGCCTGGCTAAGGCTACTTCCTTGTGTCTGTCTTGTTTGTCTGTTATGTATCTACCTAAGTGTGGCTTTATAGTGTAGAGTTTGTACTCTGTTTGTGTGTCCCATGTTTCCTGCCAAGATTTGCGCAAGGCTGTCCGTACCAGTGGCTTCAGGTGGAGGTAGGGAACACATGGTACATCTATGCTACTGCGGAGAGCAGCTACAGCGGCACTCTGGTCAGCAATTTCGTTCCCCAGAATGCCACTGTGACCTGGAACCCAGCAAACAATTATTTTCAGTTTTGAGTGATGAGCAAAGGTTAAAGCTCTAATTAGATGCTGGAGGACAACGTTTTTTGTAGGTCTGAAGCAATGTAAGGCTGTTACCACACTTAGAGAGTCTGTAAAGATAATGGAGTGTTCTGTTTTAATTTGTGTAATGTGTTGTACTGCTAATAAGATACCATATGCTTCGGCCGTAAAAATGCTGCTATTTCTGTGTAACGTCTTCTTACTGGTAAAGTTTGGGCCGTGTGCAGCGCATGCGACGGCTGAAGAAGACTTCGAGGCGTCGGTGTAGAAAGTGGTGTGGGGGTATTTGTGTTGTAACTGAAGAAAGTACTGTAGTATAAGTTCTCTAGGCGCATTTCGTTTGTTGATATGTTTAAAAGAAATATCACACGAAATTGCTGACCTCTCCCAAGGCGAAATGAGGTCAGCAATAGAACACTTCATGCTATCCTCAAATGAAATCCCTAGTTCCTCAGCGAGGGCTCTCACTCGGATAGAGAAAGGAGCGGGTATCGATGGCCATGCTGCGAACAACGGATCGGATGAGGTGTTGCTTATGATAAAACTACATGGGTGGTTTTTTACAGAAGTCGTCTTAATAGCATACAGCAATGAAGTATACGAACGCTGGTGTTCAAGGCTCCACCTATCACACTCTGCATACAGACTTTCAATGGGACTCGTCCTGAACGCTCCACATGCAAGACGGAGACCCAAGTGCAGCACTGGATCCAACATTTTCAGAGCCGTTTTACATGCGGACCCATAGACGACACTCCCGTAGTCCAACCGTGAGCCAATAAGGCTGGTAAATACGCGGAGGAGTATTCGTTTGTCCGCTCCGTAGGAGCAATGCGAAAGGACCTTCAGAATATTCATGGTTTTGAGGCTCTAATGTTTCAGGTGTTTTATATGAGGAATAAATGTCAGTTTTTCATCTAGCACCACGCCTAAAAATTTGTGTTCCTTTTTGAGAGGGATTGAGACACCTTTAAGCTTAATATTAGGATCAGCATGGATTCCGCGCCTTCTTGAAAATACAACACAGGTACACTTCTCTGGATTAAGCTTAAATCCATTCCTGTCTACCCAGTCAGCGAGTTTGTTGACACCAAGCTGGACTTGCCTCTCGCAAACGGACAGATTACATGATTTGAAGGAGATTTGAACGTCGTCTACATATAGCGAGTAAGAAATGGTTGGTGGCAATCCTTTTCCCAGCGAGTTCATTTTTATAATAAGCAGCCTGCAGCTCAAAACGCTCCCTTGAGGCACACCGTTTTCCTGGACGTGAACTCGGGAATATCTATTGCCCACTCTCACACGAAAAGTTCTCTCCGACATGTAGCTTGCAAGAATATTTAACATGTTGCCTGACAAACCAAAAGACTTAAGGTCGCTAAGAATTACATAGCGCCATGCAGTATCATACGCTTTTTCAATATCGAAAAATACTGTCATACAATACTGTTTATGAATAAATGCATCTTTGATGTAGGATTCTAAGACAACGAGTTGATGATGTGTAGATCGCCCTGCCCTGAAACCTGCCTGGCAGCTCTCGAGAAGTCCATTGTACTCCAGGAAGTACACAAGCCTTCGGTTAATCATCTTCTCGAAAAGCTTGCAAAGGCAGCTCGTCAGGGCAATGGGTCGATAGCTAGCGGTAAAGGAAGGATCCTTCCCCTCTTTCAGGAAAGATACAACTATAGCCTCCCTCCAAGAGTTTGGAATGTGCCCCGAAAGCCAAATCTTGTTATATAGGTGGAGGAGTGTTAGAAGAGTGTCTGAGTGTAGGTGCCGTATCATTGTATATGCGATGTTGTCTGGGCCGGGAGCTGAGGGTTTACAGGTGCTCAGAGCGGCCCTCAGCTCATGAAGTGAAAACTCCGAGTTATAAGAGGAGGTTGACTTATCATTATCAAGTAAAGGCTTCTTTTCAGCCAATTGTTTGTGTTTCATGAAAGTGCTAGTGTAGTGTGCTGAACTGGACACGCGTTGGAAGTGTTGTGCGAGTGTGTTAGCCTGGTCTTCCAGTGTGTCCCCTGTTGTACTAACCAGGGGCAGGCTGTGTGTCTGTTGTCCTTTTAGTTTGCGTATTCGTGTCCAGACTTTGCGAGAGTCAGTGTAAGAGTTTATGGATGTTACGAATGAGCGCCAACTCTCTCGTTTTGCCTCACGGCGCCCACGTTTTCCCGTCGCCTTAGCCCTTTTGAACAATAAAAGGTTTCCCGACGTGGGGTACTGGCGCAGGATACCCCACGCCTTGTTCTGGGCCTCTCGCGCCCGCCTGCAGTCCTCATTCCACCACGGCCTCCTCTGGTTTCGCGGGGCACCAGAGGCGTGGGGAATAGATTTTTCGGCGGCGTCGAGGATGTGTGCCGTGAGGAGTTGGGCGGCTTCATGTACGTGTAGGTGTGTTATAGATGTGTAGTGTAGTTTGGAGATTTCTGTAAATGTATTCCAGTTTGCTTTTGCTTCATTGAACCTATTATGGGAAGGTGAACAGGTAGGGCCTTTGTCAATGTATGTTAATGAAGTAGGGAAGGGGTCACTACCGTATGGATTCGTGTCCACGTCCCATTCAAGAGACGGAAGAAGTACTGCCGATCCTATAGTCAGGTCAAGGTGTGAGTAGGTGTTGTGTCCTATATTATAATATGTTGGCTGTTTCTTGTTGAAAAGGCATGCTCCCGACGATGTTAAGAATTCCTCAATGAGGCGACCCCGGGCATCGGTGCGGGAAGAGCCCCAAAGAGAATTATGTGCATTCAGGTCGCCTATCAAGATGTAAGGTTCAGGCAACTGATCTACCAGCCCTTCCAAATCCGAGCTCGAGAGCTGGAAGTCAGGCGGTATGTAAAGGGAGCACACTGTTATTAATCTATTAAATATTATTGAACCGATCGCAACTGCTTCAAGGACAGTGTTTAAGGAGATGGTATTACATGCCATGCATTTTCGGGCAACAATAGCCACACCACCCGAGGAGTGTGTGCATCCGTCTCTGTCTTTTCTAAATACCATATAATTATTCAGTAAGTTTGTGTGTTTGCTGCTCAGATGAGTTTCCTGCAGGCACATTATACTTGGCTGCTTGGTGTGCAGTATCTGATATATATCATCAAGATTTTTGATGAGGCCTCTACAGTTCCATTGCATAATATTTTCCCTTCCCATTATTTGCAAAAGCGACTGGAAATGTGTGAGAATGAGTGTTTACGTATTGTCTTTCGGGGCTGTGACTCTTGGTTTTTTGGGCTTATCGGATGGTTTGGACGATGGTACCCGTTCCTTCCGCTGCACTGCAGACAGATAGGGTCCAACGTCCATGTCTTCGTCCGACGTCCTCGGAGTGCCCAACGGATTGGGCTCCTTGGACGTGGCACCCTTGCGGGTGCTCTTTTCTGCAACCGCCGCCACCGATGGCATCGGCACTGCCAGAAGTGCCACAGGCGGTGCGGCAGGGGCGGGAGCTGCTGCGCGATCCCCCATCTCCAACTCCATATCCGTACCCTCACTTGAGCTTTGGACAGGTGGAGAAGAAATGGCGGATGCAGCAGCGCCCCCAACTTACTCAGTTGCCACCACAGCGGCTGGTGACTGAACAAGCGGTGTGGTGACGGGTTGGGCTGTCGGAGACAAGCCAGTGGGGGGCTGGGGTGGGACCAGATCAGACTCACTGAACTGGGTCGCCACCGAGACCAGACGCCGCTCTGCCCCCCGGCGAGCTGCGTCGGCGTACCTTGGAGAAGCAAAGCAGGCAAACCTTTTGCGTGCTTCCGGGTACGAGATGTTTTCGGTTACCTTCAAATTAATGATGCGTTTCTCGATTTTGAACCTTTCACAGGTACGCTACGCTGCATGGGGTCCTTCACAATTTGGGAATTTCATGCTACTGGCTTTACAATTGTCTGTAGGGTGGTCGTGATCAGAACATTTGGCACACGTCAGTTTCCCCCGACACTGTAAAGTGCCGTGCCCATAGCGCTGACACTTGTAGCACCGACGCGGATTGGGAACATAGGGACGGACTTCACAACGGATGAAGCCGGCATTTACATATTGAGGGAGGTTGCAACGGTCAAAAGTGAGAATTACATGCTTTGTTTTTATTTCCTGGTTGTCTCTACGGATGGTGATTCGTCTGACTGCAGTAACGCCTTGCTCACGCAGGCCCTCCAGCAAGTCGGAGTCTTTTTCGTCCTTTAGGTCAAATTGAGAAATTACACCTTGGCATGTGTTTAGACTGCGGTGAGGAGTTACCTTAATTTGCAAGTCACCGATCATGCTCTGTTCGAGGAGAATTTTAGACTGTTGTTGATTCTGTATTTCCACAAGGATTTCACCACTGGTTAGCTTTTTTGCTTTTTAGTTCTTGCCCAGAATGTTTTCAAGAAACTTAGCAATGAGGAAGACTGACTTCGATGGAAGAGGTTCAGATTTTTCTGCAGAATCCATGATCAAAAACCGGGGAAAATTGTCAGGTCTTGAGAATTCTATGGTAGGTAGCGGTGGGAAATTCACTTCGGTGCGGCCCCTTTTCGGGGCCGATCACGTTTGGGGGGGAGTTTAGAAAATGCCATATAGCATAGTATAAAAGCAGGGAGACGGGGGTACTTTCTCCTTTGACCTTACCCTGGTAGTCAAAGAGGTCCCGGAGCTCCCTGCCTGGTAGACAGGCAGGGAGCCCATCGGCCGGAGCTTGACCAAGGCTCCGACGGCCACCGTTCACGGCGTCTAACCCTTCACCTTTCAACTTCTAGCCACGGTAGGTGAAAGCTTAAGTATGGGGGGCTCGGGGTACGCGGTGTCGCCACTCACCATCACCAAGATTACTCAAGGTGCCCCGTGCGGGGGACATGCCAAAGGACTTCAAGTCGCTAAGGATGCCGTACCGCCAAGCAATATCGTACGCCTTTTCAAGATCAAAGAAGACTGTCATACAGTACTGCTTGTGGAGGAAAGCATCTTTGATATAAGACTCTAATGCAACGAGTTGATCGTTGGTAGATCGCCCCGCCCTTAAAGCCCGCCTGGCAGCTCTCGAGAAGGCCATTGTACTCAAAGAAGTACACAAGTCTCCTGTTTATCATCTTCTCGAAGAGCTTACACAGGCAGCTTGTCAGGGCAATGGGGCGATAACTGGCAGGAGAGGAAGGGTTCTTCCCTTCCTTTAGGATAGCCACTACTATGGCCTCCCTCCAAGAGCGTGGAATGTGCCCCGAAAGCCATCTTTTATTGTATAGGTGTAAGAGTGTTTCAAGAGTGTCTGGGTGTAGGTGCTGTATCATGCTGTATGTAATCTTATCTGCGCCTGGAGCTGAAGGTACGCACGTGCTCAGGGCAGCCCTCAACTCATAGAGAGTGAATATAGATTTGTAAGAAGTTTTTGATTTGTCTTTGTCGTGTAAGGGCTTTTTTTTCTGCAGATGTTTTGTGTTTCATGAAAGTGTTTGTGTAGTGTGCTGAACTAGACACGTGTTCGAAGTGTTGTGCAAGTGTGTTAGCCTGGTCTTCCAGTGTGTCCCCTGTTGTGCTAACCAGGGGCAGGCTGTGTGTCTGTTGTCCTTTGAGCTTGCGTATACGTGTCCAGACTTTGTGTGTGTCTGTGTATGAATTAATGGATGTCAAGAAGGTGTGCCAACTCTCTCGTTTTGCCTCACGGCGCACACGTTTTCCAAACGCCTTGGCCCGTTTGAACAAAATAAGGTTACCCGACGTGGGGTACCGACGAAGGATACCCCACGCCTTGTTCTGGGCCTCTCGCGCCCGCCTGCAGTCCTAATTCCACCAAGGCTTCCTCTGGTTGCGCGGGGCACCAGAGGCGTGGGGAATGGACTTTTCGGCGGCGTCGAGGATGTGCGCCGTGAGGAGTTGGGTGGCTTCTTCAACGTGTAGGTGTCCTATGAATGTGTGGTGTAGTTTCGATGTCTCTGTAAATGTGTTCCAGTTAGCTCGTGCTTCATTGAACCTATTATGGGAAGATGAACTGCTTGGGCCTTTACCTATATACGTTAGTGAAGTGGGGAAGTGGTCACTGCCATATGGGTCAGTACCCACTCCCCACTCAAGACATGGAAAGCGAATTGCAGAGCCAATAGCCAGGTCAAGATGTGAGTATGTGTTGTGACCTATGTTATGGTATGTAGGCTGTTTATTGTTGAAAAGGCATGCTCCAGAGGATGTAAGAAACCTTTCTATCAGGCGACCTCGGGCATTCGTACGAGAAGAGCCCCAAAGAGAATTGTGGGCATTAAGGTCGCCTGTTAGAATATATGGTTCGGGCAGCTGGTCAACCAGCGCCTCGAAGTCAGAGCTCAAAAGTGTAACAACAGGAGGAATGTATATGGAGCATACCGTTATCAACCTATTAAATATTATTAAGCGTATTCACTCAATGTCGGTGCTGCGGCCACTTTTGCTTCTCTCAACACCGAGAAAGATAGCGGCGCCTAGGCATTATCGTTCAGAAATCGAACCGATTGGCGCCGCGTTGGCATGACGGCTAAGGTATTTGGTGACAATGGGTCGCTCGTTTATGGACGCTTTATCCTGGACGCTTTAGTGGATGTGTGAAAAATCGTGCTGAAAGCTCGGCTGTTTCTGCACACTGCAGGTCACCTAAAAGCCGCTATTATTGTTCTCGCGGAAATCAGCTGATCTGCGCTTCGAGAGCCTGAACGGCGCACGCAGCAGCGCCATTCCAAACAGCTGCATAGACGGCGAAGTAATGGTATCACGTCTCCCATCTTAAGACATAAAAGTAGGCGCCCTCTGCAATTTTCTTGTTTTTTTTCTACTTGTCTTTTTTGCACGCTTAATGCGCGTCTGGTCTTTCGATATACCGTGAGAAACTGGCAAACGAGGTCGATATCCGCCAATTTCAGGCACGTATCGCACGTGAGATAGGAAGATCCACAATAAAAAAGCAATGACTACTCTATATATCGTCACTCTTTTGTCCTGATAATCAAGAGTACAGTAAGCTTAATCATTCCTGCGCACATTTTTACGAAGTCTGTAGGTTTGCTCAGAGCCATTCCACCATATAGAGGTGAAATATCTGGAAAATTTGCAAGCAGAGACCGCATAGAATTGCTATTCCATCGACATACTCTGTGGCAGCTGTGCTTTTTAAAAGCAGTTTTAGAAGAAGCAGCGCCACGTGCATTACGCGGGAAGTATTGACGCTGGTAATTAAATTATATCTGTACGCACTCCCCGTAAGGATTTTCCAGATTGCAGGCGCCCCGACACCAGGTGGCTCCAGTCGTTCTTAGGCACTTAAAAAGAGCGGCTTCTAAGACAACACATTGTTACCAATCTGAAGGCCAGGTTCAATTATTATACCAGGGCTGCCCTAATAGAGAGTTATCTCAATGATCTAGACTTCCTAGCCAAGGCGCTCGTAAACTCCAGCAAGGTGACATTACAAGGCAGAATATATTCAGGCCTGAAAGGAACTCATGAGAATCTCGCGATTTCTCAGTTTGCCTGCACAGTTCTGCCTTGAGTTGGTTGGCGGAAACACCAGTTGCTTGGACAGGTGATGGAATGGAAGATGCAAAAAGGAGGAAGGGACACAGTTGCAGACGCGAGAAAAGTGCATCGATGTGTCACTTGCCCGAAGAGCGACCGTCCTCTTCAGCGCATTGGCGCTGGCTAGGGAAAAAAAAAACTTTCCTACAGAAGATACATATTTGTTCAAACGCCCAGGAGGACTAATCTATCTGGACCACGGCCGGCCGCCCTAATGAAGGCCGGCGTGAATGGTTCGAGCACCTCGCCATTATGGGCCGTAATTAGAAGGCACGCGTCCGGTCGCCTGATGAAGGCGGCGGGCAGCGAACGAGCTGTGGACCGCCGGCGCGGCACACACACAAAGCGTTCGGCGCTCCCAGAAAAATGCGGGCGCCCGCACCATGCCTGTTATCGACGGCACTGAATTGCAGGAAACGTGCAACCCTCAATGCTCGCGGGTATACACGCAAGTACACAACGCAGGGATAAAGCGGAGATGGCCCAAGGTGTTAAAAAAATGACAACTCTATCTCTTCCCGGAGGTAGCCACCTTGAGAATTCTGACAAGAGGATCACGGTATGTACACGTACTTTATAGAAGGGGACAGAGCTGTGCGCGTGCTATTATGCTCCCATTGTTAGGAGATTCCGTGCGGGAAAAAATTCGCGCAAATCCACCCTGTGAAGGTGGTTGGAAAGCGAAACTGTAAACGATACCCTCAAAGACTACCCGTGCGACGTCACTTGAATTCACACACGTGGCTTTACAAAGAGCATAACCAGAGACAAGTGAAATACACTGAACCACACCTGTATTATTTCATATTCTAGGCTTAGTTCAAATCAATGCATTATTCATGAATGGTTGTCAGTTGAGTTGTACTCGTAAAGCAGATGAGTGAAAACTCTTTTTTTATAAAATGAAATGAAGCTCAAACCCGGTGTTTGACGATCTCAGTTCTCCTCCGTCTCTGCCGCGGATCTCGTTGCCTCTATTGGCGGCGGCAGCGATGGAACAGAAGTGAGATGCCATGCGTTGGTGTGAGCTTCGTTTAATTTTTACTAACTCCTAGTGCTGTGCAAGGCACGCACACGGGCGCTACGCAGGCCGTGGGAAGGGCGGATTCGTTATCGAACATTTCGGGGACCAAGAGTTTTTTTAGGCGAGGAGGATCAAGGCTCGTTCGGTCTTAAGTACCCCCTTGCTCGATTTTATGTTTTATGAAGCCGGACTGAGGCAGTCAAGAAAGTTTAATAGCAACGACAGCAACGTACATTTACACATACATCCCGACATGCGCAATAGACGTTCCCACAGCGTCAGTGCAAGAACATATCTAAAAACCGCCCCTCAGCTTTGAACAATACCACCGAAAAATCACTACCACAGTCACTTCCCTTCAATCTTATACGATGCGCCTCGAGCAGTTCTCGAGCCTTGTGATCTCTGCTTTTTTTTTTCAGTATCTTTGTCTCAGAAAATTGTGGCTTACAGTTTGTGCAGGAATCACAATGCGCTGTCAAATATGCGCCATTATTAGACTTTAAATTTTGTGCGGGCTCCCTTAGGAGGTCATTCAAACATCTCCCAGTTTGGCCGATGTAGGACTTTCCACAGGTGAGGGGGATTTCGTAAACCACCCCTAAAGCGCACTCAACGAACGGCTTCTCAATGTCGTTTTCCCCAGGCCCTCTTTTTCCTGCAAATAGCAATGCGAGAGCAAAGTCCCTGTCGTTTTTTCTGCCCCGCGTAAGCTCGCCCAACTTTGCTCTCGCATTGCTGTTGCAAGTGTAGCGCCTGTCCGTGTCTTCTTTCTTGTGTGTTGTGTATTTGCGCCACTCAGTATCTTTGGTTGACCTTTGGTTCTCCAATCACACACTGCGAGTATGTGCTACTCTGGAGGTACGCATCACTTTTCTAGAATACCCACAGCAGCTCTCGAGTGTTCACTCAGTATGCCTAACGTTTTGGTATGGGGTGTACGGCGCGAAGCAGTACCTGCTGCTTAGTGTTCACTTCCACAATGTCGGACCGGAGCAATCGCATAGACGCCGGCTTCACAACGCGAACGACTCACGTTCTATTCTGGCCACAAGAAGCGTTTTTTTTTCTTTCCCTTCACCCACAATCCTTCATCTTCATCGTGAGAGAAAGTTGGCTTTCCTGCAGAACCTATTGTGCGTACAACGGCATAGTGAGGACAATGAAACCCCGCTCTAAAAATGGGTGGCATCTTCTCATTCAAGAAAGCCACGGGCTACCGTTGATGTTAGGACCCCATTGACCAGGAAGTCCTGGTTCTCAAGCTGCGAGCTTGTCCACCCGTTCTCCCACTGTTCTTGGGAACGGAATAGCACAGCAATGAGGAGGAAACAACGCAAAAACACGACGACCGAGAACACATGGACTTAGTGCTGAGTCCGTGTGTCCGTGTGTCCGTGTGATCTTCTGTCGTGTTTTCGGCGGTATTTAGTGCTCAGTTACGTACCAAATGGCCCACCTACAATCCATATTGTGGATAATACAGTGTATGTGTGGTGGCGATATTTCCATACGAGACGGTATGTGGATCCCGGTCCGTCGTAGGCAGGGCAGTTTAGGGGCATGTTTGAGGGGATACGTGGTGGAGGACAGGGGTATTGTAGAGGGTACTGGTTTGAAATTTACTTACCAGGATGGGATCTGGGTGATTCGCAGGGCCTAGTCCAGGTGACCCATAGGCGGACAAGTTCAGAGAAGAAGCTGGCTTTGTAAGCGCTGCAACAAATATTTGTACTGTTTTATAAATACTACTAGTCTCTTTCGAGACAACAACAGGTGGTCTTATGGTTTACACGGTGAAAAAAAGTAGCGATGTTATGCGAAGACAGCAGGACAGAAAAACCGATTCACCTGTAACTTCATTGCGCATTCTTGAGAGAGGCATACCGAGACTCCCTTTGAGAAAATTGCGCAACATCAGCCAAATCGTACTCCCTATGGTAGACCATGTTTCCAGACTCCGACTAGTGTAGTCAAGATGCAATTTAGCCAGGCTTGGCTGTTGAGTTTTTCTTGCAACAGCAGGGTGTGTTTTGACACAAGTGTGCAAATTGTAGTTACATGGCCGCTAATGTCAACCGCATGTTATCTAAAGAAATTTGAAGCACTTGAAACGTGTCATACGTCTTCATACCTCACGACCTACCAATGCACCACCATCTCCATGAAAATGCTCTTAAAATAACAAAAAGCAATTTTATTGCTTTCCCTCTATGCTTTCCCTAAGAAAGGCGACATGAAGGACTTGAAA
This sequence comes from Haemaphysalis longicornis, assembly GCF_048455015.1. Classification (NCBI taxonomy): domain Eukaryota; kingdom Metazoa; phylum Arthropoda; class Arachnida; order Ixodida; family Ixodidae; genus Haemaphysalis; species Haemaphysalis longicornis. The sequence continues at coordinate 198,996,848 of NW_027526295.1, read as the reverse complement.
AATTACAGGCCGATCAGCTTACTGTCAGTCGTCTACAAGGTATTTACCAAGGTAATCGCTAACCGAATCTCTGCAACCTTAGATTTCAGTCAACCTAAAGAACAAGCAGGGTTCCGTAAAGGTTATTCAACAATGGACCATATTCACACGATCAATCAGGTGATAGAGAAGTGCGCTGAGTATACTGAACCGCTATATTTAGCCTTCATAGATTATGAGAAAGCATTTGACTCGGTCGAAACCCTAGCAGTCATTCAGGCATTACGGAACCAGGGGGTAGATGAGCATTATATAAGAATACTAGAGGATATCTACAATGGGTCTACAGCTACCATCATCCTCCATAGGGAGAGCAGTAAAATACCTATAAGGAAGGGTGTCAGACAAGGAGACACAATCTCTCCAATGTTATTCACAGCATGCTTACAAGAAGTATTCAGAACGTTGGATTGGGAACAGGTGGGAGTAAGGGTTAATGGGGAATACCTCAGTAACCTCAGATTTGCTGATGACGTTGCCTTGCTAAGTGACTCGGGGGACGAATTGCAAAGCATGCTTTCCGCACTGGGCGAACAGAGTAGAACTGTGGGCCTGAAAATTAATATGCAGAAAACTAAAGTAATGATCAATAACCTCGGGACAGCACAGCGGTTTGAGATAGGTGGCGAGGCAGTGGAAGTGGTAAGCGAATATATCTACTTAGGCCAAGTTGTGACCCCAGATCCCAATGAGGCAGAGATAATTAGAAGGATCAGAATGGGGTGGGGTGCATATGGCAGGCATTCTCAGGTAATGAATAGCAGCCTACCATTGTTGCTGAAGAATAAAGTGTATGACAGCTGCATCTTACCGGTACTCACCTACGGGGCAGAAACTTGGAGGATCACTAAGAGGGTTCAACTTAAATTGAGAACGACTCAGCGGCCAATGGAGCGGAAAATGATAGGTGTAACATTAAGGGACAAGAAGAGAGCGGAGTGGGTCATGAAGCAAACTGGTGTTAAAGACATATTAGTAGAAATTAAGAAGAAGAAATGGACGTGGGCAGGGCATGTAATGCGAAGGCAAGATAAAGGCTGGTTATTAAGGGTAACAGAGTGGATCCCTAGAGAAGGCAAGCGTTGCAGGGGGCGGCAGAAAGTTAGATGGGCAGATGAGATCAAGAAGTTTGCGGGGATAAATTAGTCACAGTTGGCACAGGACCGAGGTAATTGGAGAATAATGGGAGAGGCCTTTGCCCTGCAGTGGACGTAGATGGGTTGGTGATGATGATGATGATGATGATGACAGTATTGGCTAATGCATTGTAATTTTGAACCACTTGAAGCAGTAATTAGATTATCGCGGCAGATTTCCCACAATGGCGTATCATATACTCGAGCTTTGATCTGATTAGTGTTTTACGAAGCAAAAGTTTCAGTGACGTTTGAGAGTCCGACATGTTACGGCGCAGGTACCCCATCATGCAGTCAGCTTCGCTAATAGTAAGTTCTATGTGGAGCATCCAAAATAGGTTAGCTTGAATGTGGGCCCCTAGATACTTATGAGAATTGACTGGCTCTAACGAAAAATGTTTAAATAGTATACAGGGGGCCTGTAAGTACTCCGTGATATGCGCATGGCTTTACATTAAGAAACATTTAGTTCCAGGAGCTATTCACGACACGAGTTAGTTATTTTGAAACGATCGCACTGAGAAGATTGGTGTCACTGTCAGTGCTAATATGGCGAAAGATAACACAGTCATCTGTAAAAAATGGAAGCTTCAAGATACGAAAGATGGAAGGTCGTTAATGTAGATAAGGAACAGGAGAGGGCCAAGACCCGATCCCTGGGGTTCTCCAGAAGAAACGGGGGACGCAGAAGAAGTAAAGTTGTTTGCAGTAATGAATTGTGAGCAGTTAAGAAGGAAATACTCGATCCACTAAAGCACAGTGACGTCATCTTTAAGCCACTTTATCTTAAAAAGTAATAGTCGGTGACACACCTTATAGCAATCAGCTGGAGAAGAGTGGTCTAACATACCATGTGTCTGCTGAGTAAACAATATAAGCTGAGTCTCACACAAAAAGAAATTCTGAAAGCCATGTTGAGTTGGCGAAAAAATTGGTTAGATTGGAGGACATTTACAAGGTTGGTGAAAATTATGTGTTCCAACAATTTACAACACGTACTTCACAGAGAAATGCGGCGGTAATTCAAAGCAGAATATTTTTTTCGGGGTTTGTGCAGTGGAACCGCCTTTCCTATCTTCCATTGAGCCGGAAGAGTAGGTGCATCTAATATTTGCTGAATATCTTGGTTAGTACAATCAGAGTCCTTCAATGCTTTACTGGTCACGAAACTTCGGCGCTCGCTTCATATAGGGACCGCGCGCGCCACTACAGGCGCCACCGCCGCACGAAGGTCATCCAGCCGCCGCGCGTGCGGCGTATTTGCCAGCTCTTGGCGTGCAAACGCTCGCTGCTTTTGGTGCCTGCGCGCTGATTAAGTGTGTTGTTTTTTAAGTGCGAATGCACTTCTTAAGCGACCCTGAACCTGCGTCCACCGGCGATGTCCGCGCTCGTGCGAACGCGCAGCCTGGCCGCTGACATGGCACATACCCACGTGGGGGATTGGCCAGGAATCTCCTCGCCTTCCTTGGCAACGGGGGGAGATGGGCGCGCGCTGCCTGGCCGCTGACATGGCACATACCCACGTGGGGGATTGGCCAAGAATCGGGCGTGAGAAGGGCTAATGCACCTGCTTAAAGGAGTACTGACACGAAATTTCAAAGCTGAGATCCGCTCTAGCAATCAAGTACAACGACAACACAAATAGGTGTCTGTGAATAAATGCATCTTTCTTTCTTTGTAGTTGTGTGTGTGTGTGTGATCTCTCTTTCGCGAACATTGCCGAACCGCGCAAATTCAACTCGTGCATTCGCACTTTCACATTCTTCCCCTCGGGGAAATGCGGGGAATTTTCGTAGTAGTTAGCGATGAATAGTCCAGTAATTGTGTTTATCACCTGCCTTCAATGGGGTTTTATTTTTCGAAGTAAGTTACCGTAGACTTCGGCCGCGAACGGCAACGGCTTCTGTGTGCTCTGGCACAAGCGCTGCGCCGTCGTGTTTACGGATTTTTAAATCTATATTGCTTCTTTTCTTAAAGCAAAGTTGTAAATACCACACATACGGTAGCTGTGTAGTGACGGACTGCTGCGGGCCTATCGATAATACAATAAAAAAACTGAAAGAAACCAAGTACGCGTCGTTCAGACTACGCTTAATGAATCCGTTGATTGCTCTGTAATGCACAGAACGCTAAAAGAGATAGCCCAATAGTATTGTCGTTTCGATGAGTGGATACATACTTGAGAACATAAAAACGCTGCAGAAACGCGAAGGATCAAAACACGAAGAGATATATGTTACTTCATGTGCCTTTCTGCTTCCACGCTTTGCAATCCTTGCAAAAACAGGAAGCGAAAAAAGAACAATGAAACTGATTTTATCACACGCAACAAAAAATTGCGATGTTACGAAGGGAGACAAAAGAGCGTGGTCCAGCGTACAAAAATTTATTTTTTCGCGCTGCGATGTGCAGCACACGGAGGAAACAGAATATTGCCACGTAGCCAAGAACGACGCAAAGCTTTTCTGAACGCAGCGAGCTAGCGATCTCCTGCACTACAAAAGACTAGAATGAAACACAAACGTCTAAGAAGCAGTCCGAAGTGTGACGTGAACCGATGAACGTCGATAAAGCGAGTTGCGCGGCGTTTGCTACGCATGCATTACTCTTGGAACGTTATTAATTTCAGATCCATGGAAATAGGATCGAGAACATTGTCGAAGAAACAAAAAATCAAGTTAGCGACAAGGTGTCACCCTTTTCATATCAAACAATATTGCCCGACGGGACGTACGACAAAAAGAGCAAACGGGCGCTTCGGTTTAAACGCCAGATAAGAAACCGGAATCGGCCACGCGCGGCTACAAAACAAACAAAACGAACCCTAAGGGATAATTCACGGAAATATGAAAAGTAAAAGCACAAGGATGTCCCAAAGCTTTTTTACATGCGAGCCTGAGCGCAAGATAATACAAGTTTGCAAACAGGTAATGAAGCACCGCTACAACCTGACTGATATGACAAAAATCCGGCTTTAAGTTAGCCTTGTACAATTCTACGCCCACGATGCTCTCAAAAGGGTACATTGCTTTTTCCATGCTCACACACAGTGCATTTCCACACACTGTCGCACACTTATAATCGAAGCTGAAATCTCCCGTTGCTTGCCTTGGAATGGCACCCCTCCATTTCTCACACAGCTGCCCGTCGCTGGGTCAACAGAACAAGGAAACATTTTCTGTGGTATCGTTGTACAAGGAACGACATCCCGGGATGCAACACATGTTCGGAATCGTCGTTGCACTACTTAAGACGCATCACAAAGCGCGATATGCAGGTTACATTTTTTTCCCGCACAAAACACACACAACTCGCCGCGGCTCCGCCGTTCGAGCCAGCGCAACGCCGCCCGAGGAGTGACCTCAGTGAGAGGGTGGCGCCACCGTGCGGCGGCCAAATGCAGCATATGAAGCTCTCCCATTGAGTTACGGAGCAGTTTCGTGACCAGTAAAGCAGTGAAGGACTCTGGTACAATATAACTGATGAAATTATATTTTTCTAGAAACTTTGCATGAATAAGGTATAGTACAGGATGTGAATGGTATTTTATTCTATCAATCAATGAAGCGACATCCAGTGCTTCGACAAGCACAGAGGGCTTTGGGATGTAATCAAAGCAAGTTGCAGTGTAAATCACAGTTTGAGAACATGTAGAGAAGTTTGTAACAAATGCGTGATGCAGCACTGGCGCGCATTGATAGGATAGAATAACATTGTTTAAGGAATCTTCTAAGACTATATTGTCATCAGGGAGCGGGGTAACTGATTTTCAGAATTGGCTAACATCAGTGGATATTAGTGTGGTCGACAAAAAAGTAATATTTAGCAGCTTTAAGCAAAGCAACGCAAATGTCGGAAGCGATTTTATAGACAGCCCAACGAGAAGTATTTGTAGACCATCGCGCAGAGCGAAAAAAATTACACCATCTTCCCACGTGGTATCCCTGAGCGGATGCAAAGCCGTGGAGTAGTAGCGTGTTAATTGGTTGTTAGAGTAAAGACACGTGTAGTAGCGTATTAAATGTCTTCTTTATTTATCGAGTAGTGGGGAACGTTTTGCGGCTTCTCGTTCTCGAACCGAGGAATCCGTTGTTCGACGCTGGCGTTTCGAAGCGTTGTCACGTTGCCGAACGCCATCTGGATCAGCTACTCGCCGCTGGCGTTTCAAAGCGGCTTCTCGTTGTCGAAACGAGGAATCCGCTGCTCGACGCTGCCGTTTACGTTCGGCGTCGCGAGCTCTCCTCTGTGCAGCCTTGTCTTCGGAGGTGCTCGCGGTTCTGACAGTGTGCTGGCTGGCGCTAGTTGAAGGTGTGCCAGCCAGTTCGCTGACGGAATCGTTGGCGTCCGTTTCCAGTCATCGGACGGCGCAGTACCGAAGTAGCAACTGAGCGGAGCGCGGACCGGGTTTATTTGCAGAGCAGAGGGAGGTTAGGGAGGAGCAGCGCGCATGCGCGTGATTGGACAGCTGCTGGAGAGAGGGGAGAGTAGGAGCAGCGCGCGTAGCGTAGAGGTGGTGTGGAGAGGAGGATCAGCGCGTGCTAGCGCAGAGGTGGTGTGGAGAGGAGGAGGGGAGAGAGAGCGGCGTTATCACAGCTCTTGTGGAGGGGAAGAGAGGTGCGGACGCCGGACGACGGAGGGTCGACTAAGAGATGCTTTGCATCTAAAAGGCTTTTTTTTTCTTATTAGCGAATAGTAAGTGATAGTTCTAGGGTAATTGCTTTACAATTCGCTTTTTTAGTCGCGTATGGTTTTCACCTGTACTGTATTTTTCCGCAAATAAATTTTAATTGAAAAGCTGAGTAATGAGCTATCGATAATTCCTGGTAAGTACATAATTGGCGAAGCAAAGTCAGGATGTTTTGACAGAATCAATTCTGGTTGAATTAGTGTCCAATTGAAGGATGTAGAACGCAGAGCAAAAACTCAAATATTCATCAGCTTATGCAGAAAAGGGTACGACGTGACAGGTTCAGGTTTCCAAGGTATGCTTGGAAAATTGAAATTGCCCAGCAACAATAATGGCTAAGAAAGAAAACCTGTGGCAACAGTGTTAACAGCGTCGTTTTATTTCACGTACAAATAAGGCGATGAAGAAGGCGGGCGATAGTATGCTCCAAAACAAGTTTTTGGTGACTGAGGGTGATGATAGCCCAGATTATTTAAAGATTGCAGTTAATTTGAACACATGACGAAGGGATGTCTTTACTCGAAGCAATAGAATTTAACAGGGCTTTGTTGGGACACCAACCTTCAAAGGTGTTTGGGGCTGAGAGGTTGCGTTGCGGATTGGCTGCAGCTGCGGTTAGGCGGAATGAAGAACACCGATATTATGCACGGGTGCCATATGCGCTAACATCTTGGCTACTACATATTTGTAATGAACTTGTAGAGGCAGAAGTCAGATTGTTAGATATGAAAATAAGAAGAAAATACAAAAAATAGGGTTGAATATTTTGCCAGGAAAACAATTCAAAGTAAAAAAAAACATCAAGGTAATCTTTTGTCTCAGCAAATCTGCAAGCGAGGAAACTAGACGTCTGGCGTTTGGTCAGTACTGAGAAGAGGGACCAAACAGCCATTGACGTCAATGAGACACTTCAACGACGTGACTACAAAATATTTCTTCGGTCTCCTAAACAACACAATGGTTTTTAGAATACGCAGCAGCTGTATTCATACCTCGTGCAAGAAATGCGAGACTGCTTCATAACATTATTAAATGCGGAGCATTTCTTAGGCTCGCCTGGTCCTGCGTCGTTGATGGCGGCGCCGCCCACACGCTCACTGCGCATGCGCAACTCTCCTCCTTACACCCACAGCTCCGCGATACTACACTATAAAAAAAAAGAAATAGTTAGCGGCGCCCGGTTTCAATCCCACGACCCTGGCCGCAACGGGAGGTACGCGGTGCTCTTCCCACTACGCTACAAATCCGGGACAGGAGCAAATGCTAAGAACGCGCCTTACGTCCTTGACTCATTCAAACTACGTCAAGAAGCTACTGATACAAAGAAGGCACGCGAAGCTGAACGTCAACGGAAACGACGAACTGAAAACTTTAGAGGGGGATGCTGAATTTCCCGTGGGAAAGCTGTGGCGGGAAGCGCCACGCGCCTTGCAGCTCAACCAGCCCCGTCCGTAGCGCCTCTGATGGTGATTGTGGCAGGATGCCCCTAGGGATTGGCCATCCAAAGAATCCATCACGAGATAGGTTCGCGTTCAACCACCGTCGTCATCTTCCCGTAGGGGAACCGCCGAAGAAGAAGAAGAACGAGAAGACAAAGCTGCGCAGAGGAGGGCGTGTACATTGCTCTCAGCCGGTGCACCAATGTCAGCAATCTTTACCTCACCAAACCTGACGGAGACTACCGATTCTACCAGAGACAACATCGACAAGAACATGATAGACGAGTTTCGGCGCCTCGAGAACCACCGCCTACTCACCGTAACACAACAGCACTTGCGTGCCTTTGCCACCGGTGTGGACCCGGACGCGGAATTCCCTCTGGCGCTAGTAAAATCCAGATCACTCAACATAACGGCAACACAATGGAACCACACGGAACCGCCACGATGATTCGCATCCTCATCAGGGTTCCCCACGGGAAGATGGTGTAATTTTTTTTGCCGTCAAAGCGTCAGGTTACACGTCGTTTCGTCAGAGCCCATCGTTTACGTATGAAACTAGGACGAATTCACGGGAAATTTGATCTCCTTATTAAAAATGCGCTAATACATGCGCTTAAGAAAGCGGACCAGGCCAACACAATTTTCACAACGATTAAAAAAGTTCGTGGGAAAAAATTATGGCTCGATAAATTTGAATCAATTCCCATATTTTTTCTTAAAGCGGGGGCGTACACTCAAAGTCCCGGTCTTATCTCTTGTAGGATTGGTCTCATGTTACCAATTTAACGAAAGTACCGCGCCCTTTTCTGATTTCGTTTTGCTCGCTCATGCATAATTGTCATTTTTTCCGTCCATTCTTTCTGTCACGACATGTAAAAAAAATTTCCAGGCGCGAGCTCTTGCGTCAGCGTTCTTCGACGTATCCGGCGTTATCATCTCTGCTGGTTTTGCAATTCTTTCAGGCTAGGGACATGAAACTGCTGCCGTATGAAATGCACACTGTCTGCGCCTTCAGGGAATGGAAGAAACAAAAGATGACTAAGGGCGCATGATAACGCAATATTTTTTTGCGCGGCAAATTATATGGACGGATAACCTATGCAGCACGTGGCTGGCGCTGCTCGCGCCCTCTTTTCCTTGCTCTTCCCTACAGCCTCAAAAAAAGAAAAAGTTAACGCGAAATCCAAGCCGCGCACTTCGCTTCGTAGCACCCGAAGAAAAATTCTGCTGATGTAAGCGATTACAAAACAGGAATTAGTTCTGCCCATGCTCGTTCTCTTGGTTCTGTTTTGAAAGTACCACTCTTCCTCCCTTTTTTTTTTTTGGATCAATCCGTATTTTTAGGGACACTTCCAGGTCCCATCTCTAATATTTCCGCAGCGACGTAAAACTAGCGATAGTCCGCAACAGAGACAAAATTGGATCTCTTTTTTTCCCCTTTCCCTCTGGGTTTCAATCTCCCTCCCTCTATAGCTTTCAATTTTGCATCGGCTGCAGCGAGATTACGACGGTGGGTAGGAAACTGCGGGCAGGAAAAACAAAAACAAAAAAAAACACACCGTAACAAGCGGGCACATGACGCATAAGAAAAAAAAAATGACTAACATGAAGTTTCCGGGGAGCTACGATTGTCTTGTTGATGTAGTTTTACTTCCTGCCATTCTGTAGCCATTTCTCCTGTCATGCCGGAAGCGGGCACTCTGCGTGCATGCACGACCTGCCCTCGTAAAAACGCGAATTAGATAACAAGGTGCTCAGCGCACAAGTTTGCCAGAGCGCTGCTGCTGCAAGCTGCGAGCAGTCTCGAGTCGCCAGGCTTTCAGGGAGGAATGTTCAGTTAAAGAACTCAGAAGGAAGCATTTTGCCCCTGCTGCATAACACGGCAAGTTATATTACCATGGCATTCTTCTCCTCCCTACCCCCGCCCCTTCTCTCCTCGCGGCTTTAGACCAAGCCCTTCGCCTTTCTCATATCCTTGGGGGTGTTGCCTATATCTTGAAATGAGCTCGTGCTGCGTCAGCATCCTCCGGAAGTATGTTTGTGAGGTCATGAGCAAAGCAAACATTATGGAGGGCTGTCGAAAAGTGCGCCAAGACCATTTTCGTTCTGTGTACACTACTGAATCTGCGATAGAGGGAGCCGATTCTCATGAGGCGTGAATAAAGCAAGGTCCTTGGCGCCGATAATAAAGCATCTTGGTCCTGTTCTACAAAAAACAGAATAATTGATCTTTATAAAGAACACGGGCTTTAGTAAAACTAGCACACATTAAATGGGCAATGAAGACACACTACAACTTTGTTTTGTTTGAAAGGACTAGATTTTGGTAACTCGTTCAGCTCTATTCCAGCCACGAAAGCCGTTCTTTTAACCGAAAAAACGGACAAAATGTTGAACAACTTTCAAATTTTGCACCCTAATGGCGTTATATGGACCGGGGAGACATATTAAGGGATGACAGTAGAGACATTTTAATGGTGGTTTAACTGCACCTTAGCATTCATGTGACACAATCAAACAACACTGGAGGCACCACTACAGTCTCCCGGGCAGATTTCTTGGCGATGGCTTATGTCGGTGGCCGCCAATCGCAACAACAGCAACAAAGCAACATCTGTTGGGAGGTATGGCTAAAGGCGAAATGGGGGAAAAGGTAGCAGGGAAGACGAATGCATTTATGATGGCCTAACAGGGAGGAGTCATCGAAAAACCACCATCATGCGGATAAAGTCTTTGATGCGGCCCTCTGGACGGATCCAGTCCTCGTAAGCAAAGACCCAGGTAGACCGATGTGTCGGGCGTTGCCCTTTGACAGATATATGCAGTCCCATACAAGGTGGTGTAGGGTGGGGTTCAGTGCATTCCCACATGCATAGCAGACGTATAAAAAGTCGGATGGGGATGCAGCCCCTGAAGAAAGATCGTTGGAAGATGTTGTAGTGGCATTGACGTCCCGTCATCTTCTGGTTGAGGTGTGCCACCACCTATCCACGACGTCACCAGTTAAGGCGTATCGAGAGCGCGAACAATTAAAAAGATCCGGGCGGTTGGGGGAAACCAGGCAGGCACTGGGTCCTGGCTGATGGGCACTGTCGAGAGGAGATCGTGACGGCGGCGCTGTTTACGGTGGAGGCGATCGCCATCGGTATCAAACAGAACTGCTCGGTGAGGGAGCCGTCAAGCCGCGGCATAAAATTCCGACAATTTTCGCTCGCCAGCTCATGTGCCCACTCACTACCGAGGGGTAGTAATCGTACTGCGACAGTTATTCCAGAGCGCATTTGCAGAGTTGCACAGGGATATTTAATGTGATAAGCCACAGAGTGCCATCTGGGTGGTCTAATAAGACCCCGGGAAGCTTTTTTGCATTCCGTAAATATCCTCACGCTTCGGAAGGCACCTGGATAAGCTGCCAGCAGGCGAAGAGCTCTCTGGACCCCTCCTTGTTGGTGAAAAACTCCCGTTCTGTAGCGGTAGTTGGTACGGTCATCTGAAATGTCCAGAAACTACTGAATATCCATAAAAGAGTCCTCAGAATAATGCGAAACAAGCCAAATACAGAGCTTACCGCGCAACTGTTTAGGAAGTGCAAAATTATGAGAGTACGTGATATCTATGAATATCGGCTAGCCAGAGAGTTATCTACTTGCATTAAATAAATCATTATTAACTGAAATAGCTGATTTTCATAATAATGAACTGTCTCATAAAACTAGAAAAGCCGAGAAATAGAAGGCTCCAAAATGTCGCACAAACTATGCAATGCAAATGCTGGAAAATAACCTGCCACGTGGGCTGATTTGGCTTGATAGCCAAAGAATAGAGCTGAAATCGCTAAGCACTGCTTATTCAACTGATTTATACACAGCCTAAGACGAAGGTGCTTCTGTTACCTCTTGCTGTTATTGCATCTTTACGAAACTGTATGATCCTTTATTATTTTTGCGGAGCTCCCATGTAGTTTTTGCATCGTTTCCTAAATATTTGTATTTATTTTTACTATTCCACCCTTCTATAACCTGAACAAGATGCGCCTGTATTTTTGCGAATTTCTGGAAAAGTACATTATGATTTGTTTCATTTATGCCAATTTGTGAGACTCAAGCATGAAAACTTGTGTAGTGTTTGCATTTGTAAATTTTTTGTACGTATTTATCTTACTGGTAGTTGCAGTTGTAGCTGTGTAAGTGTTGTTTTTATCATTATTCTCGCGTACTCTTGAATAATTGCTGAAATTGTTCATGCCGGCTATGTGTGTTTGTAATCGCCGCCCGTCGTTGCCGCAGGTGGCCAAAGAACCCTCAAGCCGTCGAAGAACGGCTTTGACCCTGGTCACCTCCCACTTATGCGAAGAAAAATAAACAAAGAAAAAAAGAAAAAAAGAAAGGAATGCTTGGATTGGGTGTTCGCCCTGTGCGCGTGTAACGGCCGCCAGGGACGCCGTTTGTAAACCTCCCGCCACGAAGCATCCACGATGGCAAAGTGTTGTTCAGTGTGTTGTGTCGGAGGGAGTTGCGGTGGCCGAAGGATCATGCCTCTGCCCCGGGTGGATCTTTGGGAATATCGGGTGGGTGCTGGCCGTTGCTCCATAATTAGCTCATCCTCCCAGGCTGGAATGTGCTTATGTATGTCAGGCGCAGACGTGTCGAAATCATCGCCGGTATGACGCAGTAATCGGCGGCCATGGTGAGTGTGACTGTGACAATCTTTGGCGCCCTCTGCCCTCGATTGGGTGATACTTTCGAGAATGGGAAAACCCGCATACCGATAGTGCTCCTCCACCGCCGTATGTCGTGGAAGCCCAGTTATAACTCAGAATGCTCCCCGGTAAAGGACCTCCAGCTGGTAGGTCTGGCATTTGGTGAGTTGTTAGCAGATGGCCCCATATGTGGCTTTGGATACGAGTACAACTTGTGCTTATCGCCTGGCTATGTCACGAGATTCCCCGACAAAGGTGTTGGAGATGCGGTGAATGAGAGGCAGGAGGCTATGCCAGTGTAGACGAAGCTGCTTGATCCATTCTATTGCGCAGGCGTTCTGTTCGAGCAGGCTGCAAGGGACGTTTTCGATGGTCAAATGAATACGGGGGCGCTCTGTAGGAGTTCCTCGCACGGCCAGGAAGGGTGTTTTTGGCAACGATATTTTCATTCTCGTGGGAGCAAGGAGGGCGCTGAACGTGCCTAAGGCCTTCTGTAAATGAGGCATCACGGCATCGGTTGAGGCATGGTCGACTGCCTCGGTCTAAGTTGTTATATAATCGGCATAGGCCGTAACATGAAGGCCTTCCACCGCAGATACCCTATGAATCAACTTTCTCGTAGCCAAATTAAAGGTAATGGAGAAGAGGATAGCCTCCGGAGGCACCCCGCAGCAACTGGGGCAGGAAATGGTGTCGTGGCGGCCGTATCGGATCTCGTATGTGCGTTTGGCCATGAAGACCCGTACAAAATTGCGTAGCCGCTTGCCTGGATAAACTCCACTGGTGCGTGAGGAGCCGCTGCGTATGATACGGCCTCGAAAGACGTCTGTATATCAATAGTAATCAGAATGTGTGGCCACTTATATTGGCATGCTCGCAGCAACTTCCGTAGAAGGTACAGAATGTTGTGGGTGCTGCAATTTTCTGGGAAGCCCATCTGGGCCGGGTGGTAGTTGCTTTCTACTCCCAAGTGATGACTGAGTGGTGCCATAGCCATCCGCTCAATCAACTTACAGATGGTAGACTTGAGCGAGATTTTGCGTAACAACTTTGCCATAACTGCGGGATACTTGCCTGCCTTGAAAATGGGTACCACTACAACATGCTTGAGGGCTGAAGGCACGACACCGCTGATCCATATGTCGTGAAGTGCAGGAAAAAAGTCCTCTTACTGTACTACAGGCATATTGCAAAGCATAGACGAAGACACTCCGTCTATTCCTGGTTTGTTAGACACATTGATTTGCTCAAAAGCAACCGTGACCTCAGCGGAAGTAAAAGGCTTCTTAATCTTTTCGCTGTCGTTCACTGGCTAGGGCGTAGATTGGAGGTGGCGGTTGAGATGGTGGTTGTGGAAATAAAATACGCGCGGCCTCTCTTTTGAACACTTCACGGAATTGCAAAGGGCGGAGTAGCACCTAGCTCCGTGTTCACTATATCTTACAGCTGAATACGCCAGAGAAGGCTTCCGAAGGCGCCCCACAGTTTCCGGGCACCAGTGTAGAAGGAAAGAGAGTCGCAGTGCTCTTTCCAACGCTTGCGTGCCAGGGGTTTCGTGTATTTCCTAATGCGTGCTATCTGGTGGCGAAGTTGCACCACGTCCTCCAGTCCAATAAGCGCTCCTGGAAGTCTCGTTGCAAACTTTCCATGGGTTTATCAGGCGTCGGTCCACAGCATGGGGGTCATGCGCTAGTTCGACGACCATCGAAGAACAGTTTGCAGCGAAATGCGATTTAGCAGAGATATGAGCCAGTCTAAGTTGGGGTTGGGATGTTTTTCTGGCTCGAAGAATTGAAGCTCTCTTAATGAAACGGCACCAGTCGACATATTGAACTTGTTTGGTGTCCCCGCGCTGCGGGAAAACGTGATCCAAATGGGGTAATGGTAACTTCCCCAAGATGATGACTCGCATTTTCATAGTGGCAGCGGGAAAGAAATGGCTTAGGTCCAATCAGGAACAGTGTTACACTGAGTCAGCGACTGCCCTAGCCTGGGGGGGGGGGGGGTACGACAGGTCATTAATAAGAATGAGATCCGCATCTTCTGCTGACTCCTCGATGTTCCAGCCCCGGATGTTTGTGACGCGGTAGCCCCAGGTAGTGCTGGGGGCACTGAAATCACCCCCAAACACAACTTCGTCTCGACGGTAGGCAGTCCGCAACGGCCGCATCTAGTCAAAATTAGCCCCTGGTAATGAGGACGCTCAAAGGTCGATGCCACAAGTAGTTAGGTCCTCCGGCCAAAAGACACTGGGACAGCCACTACTTCCTGTACATCGTTGCTCATGGTTGCAGCAGGTGCTGGCAGCCAGGTGTTCCTTTCCGAATGTATAAAGCTGTCTGATCACTACTGTGGTGGCCTGGTTCAAAGTTATGGATTACCGAATGGGGGGAACCTCTAAAGAATGATAGAGTTCAATGTCCGGACCATTGCATTTCGTCTCCAGGAGTAGGACAACCACCGGTTTGTGATCCCCTCCCAATCGCCCAAACAAGGTTTCATGTCGCCAAAAAAAAAAGTTGCCGGAAAGCGTCCGTGGAATCGCCATTGTAGAAAGTGTTGTAAGTTATAAGATGTTTTATACATCGATAATTTGTTTGAACTTTGCCCTAAATCAGTAGTGTTGTTATTGGCACAAAAGAGCCGTTTTAATGAGCCGAACATGTACACTTAGTCTTCATGGCCCCTTTAACTTTACCCGGTTTGTGAAACGTACTGTTGACAGTAATGACAATTAACTTACGACGCAATTTTTTTTTCGTGTGCACTCCAATGTGTCGTGCAATTTGCACACATGTATATTCGCATGAGGCAGGAAATACATCTACCCATAACCAACTTTCTTTCCGCCCGTGCATGCATCTTCATTTTGAGCGCAGTCGTTAAAACAAAAGCCCCTGTGCTATATTTTCCGAACTGCAACTTGCAATGTCTTCGCCATGGTGCCCATTGAAAATATTTTTGAAATATATTTTGTGACCTTTTCAGGTATGCTTTATATTCTCCCAAAAAAATCGCAGAGACACTTGCAACTCATCTCGTGTGCTATAGGCGGTAGCCTTGTATGTTGCTGTATGAGCACATCCACATGAATCGCCCACGAGCTTCTGACTGGCCGATTGCCTCGAGTAAGTATGCAAGTACTGTGTGGGTGTGTGAGTGTGCGTGTGTGCGTGTGCGTGTGCGTGTGCGTGTGCGTGTGCGCGTGTGCGTGTGCGCGTGCGCGCGCGCGTGCGTGCGTGCGCGTGCGCGTGCGTGTGTGTGTGCGTGCGTGCGTGCGTGCGTGCGTGCGTGTGCGTGCGTGCGTGCGTGCGCGCGTGCGTGCGTGTGTGCGTGTGTGTGTGTGTGCGTGTGTGCGCGCGCGCGCTTGTGTGTGTGTGTGTGTGTGTGTGTGTGTGTGTGTGTGTGTGTGTGTGTGTGTGTGTGTGTGTGTGTGTGTGTGTGTGTGTGTGTGCGTGCGTGCGCGAACGTGTGTGCGTCTGTGTGATGTTCGCACAATGCGAACATCATACAGACGCACACAACACTCTTTCGATCATGAGGGGTCGCTAGTAGCGGCGCACGCAGATTCTGGGAGAGGGGGGAGAGGTGATCTCGGCAGCGGCGTCCGCCTCGGAGGGTCAGTTCTCAACACGCAGCGTTGGCCGCCACCGAAGTTTATACCACGCCGACAGCAAGGCGGGCGTGATCCGGCCGCTCCCAGGCACTTTGCGGTTTGTCTGAGGCCGCTTTCTGACACACCGAGAGACTCTGCAAAACTTGCAGGACGCTCGAACATGGCAGCGGCGGTAAAAATCGTAACAGTGGGTATGTGGGAATCATGGGTGACTATGTTTACGCCGCAGCGAAATGGGACTTGCTGAGCCGGCCGTATGCTTCTGACGGCGGCTGTCATCGTCACTGGTAAATCCCTCTGATTGGGATTCACATATCCACGATTGGGGGATGTGGGGAATTGCGGGTGGGTATGTTGCGTCGCAGAAAACCGGATGAGAGCTCTGAGGGGGAACGCTAACGTCTCAGCAAATGACATTATTTGTACCACCCTATGTGCAACGCCAGGCGCTTATGCCACGTATTTGCAGAATGACCAATGTAAGGCAATCACCGTAGAAGTCCAGCCAAGTCCCTATAAGTCCATATAAACCCAGCTGAGGAATGTTGTCGTTGCTTCGTACATTTTTCGTCACGTTGCATGAACCAACGCTCGTTTTTTTTTTTTTTTTTCACGAGAAAAAAGAGAACCAGACCGTTGCTACGTCGATAAAACCGGTGGGTGAACGCGTGTGAAGAAAATAAAATTATCCTATGCCCTAAACGCATAGGCCGGCAAATACGCGACCACTCAGTGCGCGACCCTCTTTCTTCGCCGTTTCATTGAGGTATAAGAATAGTGTAATTTATGCTTACTAACACAGTACGAGTGGCATGAGCGTCAACGTCGCCATCGTAGCAAGCTGATATCGGCGCACCAGATTCTTCGAGTGCGGCTGCCTCTAAACCCATTGTGGCTGCCATAAAGCGGTGGTTTCGAACGTACGCTCGCTGAATTCCTGGCTTTCCTACTAGTTGCTGCTTCCTTTCATGTTCATGCGTACTGTACCTTGTTTGCTGGCCCTCTTGTTCAGTTCTTACACTTCCCTGGAATGTCCCTTCCCGCCTTTGATGCCCTCCATGCCTTACTAAGGGAAAGATCAACTACCTTTTTTTTTTGCCTGATTAAGGAAACATAGTCATCGGGGACAATAATGTAACGCACGACGTTATGCTCCTCTCAGCAAAATTTACGCCGCCGTCTTTTATGACTGAGTTGATTTGTCATAATGCAGGATGAAAAAAAATACGCACGATTTCTTGCAGCGTTGTTCTGTTAGTACGTAAGAGAGCATCTCCTTTTTGTAGTTAGGTTTTAGGTTTACGCAACTTAATTTTTCTATCACGCTTTTTCATGTTCGGATGAGTCACCTTCATTCCCTTTTGATGCTTCATGGCATTGTTCTCAACACCCTACATTAGTGCGAACGCTTCCGCTCCAACGCACCAACCACTACGCTGGTCGTCTGCGATTCTCAAAAAATCGTCTGCGAAGACTGCGTCGTTCCCTACAAGGAAACGACGCGACGTATTTCCTGTCTGCTTTGGCGTGGCCACGTCCGCGCCGTCCTCAGTGGCGGCGACGTCGGCATCGTAACAACCTTTTTCAGTTCCTTTTCTTTTGCTCGAGAAAACGGCCACCGGCCACCGCTCGTACCACCAGGCAAAATCTACGCGAAGATTTGGACTCCAGGCGATATCTTCGGAGTGCGTTTATTCGGCCCTACATTGCGGGACGTCCATTGATCTTTTGACCTCGGGTGAAACCACCCGCAAAGGTTGTCGCTACAAATCGGCGCTTACGCTTGTGCTCGATGGCCGTGTTTCTTCGTTGCGTGTGTGGTCCACCCTCTGCGGAGCCTTAAAGTTTACTCAACGAGAAAAAAATCCTACGAGGGATTCCGTCTTGTCTTAGGCTGAATTGGAGACTCTAATGGGAAGGGACGGGTGCAGGGAGATCAGGTGGGAAGGAAAGCAACGGAGGCAAGGATTCCAATGCGTTCCGGTTTTCTTTTTCTTAATTTGGGCAAAGCATGCGGATGCCTATTGACCACTGGAAGCACTGACGAGAAATTACGTCATAGTAGCATGCGCTGGTGAACGTGGCGATGGCGTCGCGGTGTTTCCCCAAATTTCTAGCTCAGGAAGGGGTTGAGGTAGCGGGGTTTGATGAGGCTTTAACACTGCCTATATCGCTGCCAAATCAGCAAGACATTAATATTTTTCTGTAACAAGATACGCTCTAAGCTTACGCTTCTTATATGTGTGGTCTCGCCACGATGATCGGCTATTTGCGATGCCCCCGAAGCAAAGGAAGAAGTGTAGCAGTCGGCAGGTCGTGTACACTACTGTTCCTGTATACAAGAGTTTGGGTTTGTAACTTTGAATTGATCCCTGGTTCACACTTTCTTGTTGTTCTTTTTTTCATTTTCAGCGGAGCTACCCTCCCTTAGGTTCTGACCAACATCCCGTGCGTCCATCGGGGGGTATCCAAAAGGAATCTCACGTGCTCACTCGAGAGATACAGTAAAATGCTCTGCATCTCTAAATATTAAGAACGTATCCTGAAAAAAGTGATACTCGTATTGGCCGATAGGATGACATTAATATTACGCCGAGTATAATTTAATTCACAGTGAAGTTGCAAATGATTGAGCATTTCCAGCTGCTCTCAATACATGGCCGCCTACGGAAGGAGCATGGTTACAGAAAACGGCGGTAGCTCTTGTTTTATCGATACTGTGCCGGAACAAGCTATATGGGAATTAATATTGAATTAAATCTAAGGGCGTGATGTGTATGCGTCCTTATTTTATCGATATAGTGAGTTTAATACACAACACAATATAGTTGTCCGCCAATACTGCTTTAAAGGGGTCTTCGATCATCAAAGTAGTGGAAGGGTATTTTTTCTTTTTACTTCTTTTGACCTTTTGTATTCCCCTTATTCTTTCTTCCTATACCCCTCCCCTCCCGAAACGACATCCTGCGTATGTCATCCACTAAGTTATCGCTACCTCAATCTGAGGCGATTGGGTGCACTTTCCTCACTGTAGGGTCACGTGGGTTACGATGTGCTGACTGGAATCTGGAGCACGCTCCCAAGGATGGAGGGGTCATTTTCTTTGTACTTCGGTAGGATGTGTCCTCGGCGATTTGAAGCGATACACCTCCTGTTTGCTCCTGACGCTGTGAATATGCCCGCCATGAACTCCTGAAGGGAACGTATTACCGCGCCTATATTTTCACTAAATTTTGAAGCTCAGCACGAAAATTCAGAGAAGCTCGCACTCCCGCGCAAGACTTAAATGGCGAATCCGTTGTAGGAGAGCGTTGCCGGACACATAATTAAGTTATTGAACCACTCTTTATTTGCATAGTTGCGGTGCTAGTAATCGTCGTCATATGCATTGAGGAGGTCGTCGTGTTCTTTGTGGCGACTGGAGGATGCGTAGTCATCCTCAGCATTGCACATTTCCACCAGCTTGTAGGCGGCCGATGAGGCGGTGCGGCCGAGCCCACGTATATTGTGGTTGTGTTGGCTGTGCCATGAACACGACGAGGGGCGTAGAACGCGAGTGCCGTTCCCGAGGTGTGCCGGGTGCCGAGTGTGTTCCGTGCCAGCTGGACAGCCTGCTGATGATGATGGCGGCGCTACAGGCTCTTCGTCATCGACTCGAGGCAGCGGTGGTGGGATCTGCAAGTCGTATCGCGAAGCAATTTATTTATTGATTTATTTATTTAGTTTCCTGCAGCGCCAAGATGGCATTATAGCAGTGGGGAAATTGAACATGTGGTCATATACATGTGACAGGCAGGCTAGAACACATTGCTGAACATCGTCACAAATATGCAAATAAAAACATAACTACAGGTCTAACAGATGCTGACTAAAACGCTCGTCAGTGGTACAATCAACCATAGAACTTGGCAACTTATTCCCCAAATTAATGGTGTGAGGAAAGAACGAATCTTCGAAAACATTTGTACGGCAAGGTATTTCACGAATTTTCCAACTATGGTCACGACGTCTAGATGCAAAATGTGGGGTAAACAGAAAGATGTCAGAATTAGTGCCAGTTTTTTTTTAAATAGATACGATAAAACAAATTAATTTTGACATGCTTCCTGCGTTCTTTTAGGGGTTCCTAGTTAAGCTGGTTTTTAAGTAATGTAATACTGGATCGGAAATTGTAATCACGCGGGGCAAAACGGGCGGCACGGTTTCGTACACGTTCTAACATTTCGCATAAGTAGGTTGCGGGTCCCAAGCGGCGCAGGCGTACTCCATGATGGAACTTACGTGGGTGAAATAAAGACGTTCTTTCAGTTTACTAGGTGCAGCCCCGAAATTGCGCCGAAGAAAGTTAAGCGTACGGGAGGCTGCAGAACAAAAATGGGTTTACGACTGTGCGAAAAAGTATTGTATTGACGTTTTATCGCATTGAACGTCATTTTCCATTTTTTACACCAGCCCTGATTTGAACGTATATCGTTTTGAAGATGGCATGTATCATGCGAGCTAGTTATACGGTGATGACACAGTCGTCAGCATACAGACGCACTTTCCAGTTAAGATCAGCTGCAATGTCGTTGATAAAAACAAGAAAAAGCAGAGGCCCCAGAAAAGACCCCTGCGGAACACCGTAAGAGACACTCACTGCATAATATTGGCACCCACGCAAAAAATATGGTGCTTGCGATTTTCCAAATAAACCCTTATCCACTGCATTACATTGCAGTGTAAGCCAAGAAAAGATAGCTTGTGTAAAAGCAAGGCGCGAGGAGCACAATCGAAGGCCTTCTTAAAATCTAAAATACACAATCTGTTTGTTCGTTTCGGTCAGATGAGGCGAACATTTCATGACTTCATTCAACCAATTGAGTCGTACAGGAAAAGCCAGCCCGGAAACCATGTTGACAATTTGTAAAGTAATTATTGTTTTCCAAATGCTTAATTTCTGCGCCATAAATTATGTGCTCAAGAAGTTTTCAGCACACGCTTGTAAAGGAAATGGGTCTACAATTTTCGGGGTTGCTTTTGGAGCCGCTTTTGTCAATGGGGTCCACATTAGCGGTTCTGCAGTCATGAGGCAGTTCACCTGTAGCCAGCGTTATGGGGAACAAGGTAACTAGAAAGCGGGCAATGATTTCAGAACAAGCATGCAAAACATAATTCGGTATGCCATCCGGTCCACCAGCTGAATTTACTTTAACTGTTTTAAGCAGATTGAGAGCACCATATAAGGGATAGTTTTGGGGCCCATAGGTTGGCCTACCTTTTTAGACACAGGCGGGAGGTTTCCTGAATAGGGGCCGCAAAGACTGCTTTGAAATAATGATCACAGTAAGTAGTTTTTTTCAGAGTCGTCCGTAAGTATTTCACTATCAACTTGGAGGCTGGGTACACCTGTAGGATCCCTGCCCTGGGATTTAACAACTTTACACATTTCCTTGGGATTTTCTTTAAGCTTTGTTCCTAGAGAACAAAAGTACTTCTCCTTGGAGTCTTTGTTACGACTCTTTATGTCGTTTGCAAGCTTCCTCATAGCATCTAAAATGCTTAGTTTTTTACTTTTCTTGTGCGTGTTCAGGAGATGACGTTTTTTTTATTAGCAGCATAGTATCTCGAGTAATCCATGGCTTATCAGCCCGTTTTTTACGGGCGATAATTTTAATAGGGACATATTTTTCTACTAAGTGTTCAAATTTAATTTTCAATGCGTGCCATTATGAGTTGCAATTGAGTGGATCATTTCACTAAATCCTGGGAGGAAAGTCTGAAGTTTTTCCGGCAAAGCTGCGTAATCACCTCTGTTATAGAAAAATACCTTCCTCCGATTGGTGTGCACTCTTTTGCAGTTAAGCCGGGACAAATAGGCACGAATGCAGTCATGGTCGCTAATGCCTGGGATGATACTAACCTCTTTAATAAGTGATTGTCTGTTTGCAATTAGTAGATCTAAAACAGAAGCTTGCACTTTATTGGGTTCGTTTCCAAACTGGAAAAAGGTCGTTGGCCAGAACCAGTTCGTGAAAGCCTAAAGAAAATGCAGACGAATCAGCACGCAGATATGTGATTAAACCATAGCACTTGCGGCATATTAAAATCGCCTCTTAGTATGCAATCGTTTATTAGAGCAGACAGGAAGTCCGATAAGGACCGAAAAACGTCCGGGATAGGGCATGTGGGAGGACGATAAAAAAGAACCAGTTGTTCTTGCCTAACCATTATTATTTAGATGAATATTACACCATATCGATTCCGCGTGTGTGAACGATACTGTCAGTGGACTAGATTGCAGGCTGGAGTCAACGAGCACAAAAACGCCCCCTGCCTTCGTGTCCCTCTCATTACGGTAGAATTGAAAGCCAGGCGGTAAAACTTCTGAACCAGGGATGGAACTTGAAGCCAAGACTCTGTGCCAATGATAATATGAGGACTAGCTATTGCAAAAAGCATTGCAAATTCGTCGATTTTATGTTTAATGCTTCGACAATTTAAGTTCAGAATGACGAGCTCAGACGTCTGTGACACTGAGCGTGCGTGGCGTGAATGGTTCCGAGCAGGCACCCGTTTCCACTTCTGCTTTCTTTTTTATTCAACCACAAGATCCAAATTATTATAAATGAAGGATTTTTTGTTTACAATAAGCTTAGTATGTCTTAGTTTATAGGCCGAACCAGAACTGCGGGCGAACTGTAAAAGCTTGGATTGTGCTAACCTTGCCGCAGGGGTAAGGACTTCGTGCAATGAGAAGCTCGTCTGTATCCACGAGATAGCATACGCTCTCTATCATTGCAACTGCTAAATTTTACGATTATCGGTTGATTTTTATTTTCCCTGAAAATCCCAAGGCGATGGGACCATTCGATACATTCAGACGCAAAAGGTTCACCCAGCTGCTTATCAAAGCAACAAAGTTCTTTAACCTCTGATTGTGCACAGCTTTCATTAAAGGAATCGGTTGGTCCATATATAATCAAATTATTCCTACGTGAACTGTTATTAGTATCCTCAACCTGTGTTTTCAGCTGCGCGACATCCCGAGGCAAACAGCTAGGAACATTGCGTTCAGCTAAAACGATAGGGACTTCGCTGTTTCTTAAAAGAGCATTGCGTTCTACGACTGTGACTCTGTTTCATAAATCTTCCATAGACGTACTTATTGCAGCCTGATTATCCTTAAGTTCCTTAATTTCGCGTAAAACATGTTCATGTTTAGCTTCGAGGGTCTGTACAGTCTCAAAAATGCTATCTACAGTGGGTCTACAAGGCACTGTCCCAGGCCCAGGATTGCTCGCAACGTCCCCTGAGAGTAGTAGTACCAACATGGGCGACAATGTTTTAAGCGTACAATCAAGAAAACCAACCATTCGTCTTCTCAAAGCGGATGCACGTGCAAGTGCAGATGTGGGGTATGACACCGCTATAACAAAACGATTTGAACTGCGGTAGCATGCGGCCGGGCGTAAATAACCAACCTGTGCAAATAGCGGTTGTAAGCCCATTCCGGGAGCGATGTCACACCTCAGGAAGCTGTCCAAGCTGTCCCGTTCTTGTAGTCGCGCCGCTCGTAGGGTATCACTGGCCGTACACCATTGCACACGACAAACGGCGTCGGATCGTCGACTGGCGGCGCCTGGTACAAAGTCGGCAATCCGAATGAAGCCGGTATCGCCAACTTGGTATCAGACCACTCCATGCGCACGCTTGAGGGCAATGGCGAAGAAAGTTGATGGCTTGTAGCGCTGATCACTGGACCAGCTAACGCAGCGAGGCATGCCAGGACCTGTGCATACAATGGTTGTAAGCCCATGCCAGCAGCTATGTCACATCCCCAAATACTTTTAGCGATGTCTCCAATTATCCATAATGGCTTCTAATAAATGTGGCGGCCGCGGTCACCTCTCCCAAGCAGGGTGTCTCTTCAGTTTTAGCATTAGCACTGGCGCCTTTTTTTACATGCGCGGTAGCCCTTGACTACAGCGCCAGATGTGTGCGTATTTTTTATTTTGCTAAAGCGACTGCGCGAGCCGCGGACTCAGCAGTCGCCACGGGACACGGGCTCACGAGCGCTGGTCATTTTCTTGGCGTTTTTTCCCTGCAACAACGAACTTGCGGCTTGAACAGCTCGACTGTTAAAACAGCGAAGCGCACAAATTCTTCGGCTAAGTAACCGTTCGTTTCTTGAATCATCATGTCCGATTTTGACGAAAAACAAATACAGCAATAAAAGCTACGGAGACGCTTCCTATGTGCTGGTGTGCTGAGAAGTATATCCGAATACAAATGAGGAAGAAATGCGGAGCTGCATGAATATGCGGCTGGAAATTGCCCCGCTCTTGGAACGAAGAAACACTCGCGGGAACAGTTCGAGGCCAATCAGGCTAAGAGAAAGAAGTTCGGGGGAATAATTTCCTTCGATGCCTTTTCTGTTCTTTTCGGGGCAATACCTTCTATACACAGCTTCTCTTCTTCGTGCTTCGAGATTCTAGCGAAGAGCTCCGACTTGTCGGGATGCCTTACGGAGCCTTGGTAATTGGGCGGACGTTTAATTAAAAAGGATTATCGCGCGCACGTGCAGGGAGGAGGATATAACCTAGGCTAGTGCGAAGGGGCATGAAGCGGGGAAGACAGACAAACACACCTATACAAACGATAACGGTTGTCACCCGCCGCGATGGCTCAGTGGATGAGGCGTTGTGCTGCTGAGCAGAAGGACGCCGGTTCGATTCCCGGCCACCGCGGCCGCTTTTCTGGTGGAGGCGAAAAGCCAAAACACCCGTGGGTAAGATATTTCGGCATGCGTTAAAGATCCCCAGGTGGGCAAAATTAATCCGGAGCCCTGCACTACAGCGCGCCTCATCGGCTGTATAGCGTCGACGCGTTAAACCTAAGAAAAAACACAAAAAACTCGGTCATAAGGAAAACGCCAGAAGAGCGGAATTGTCATGGGGCGTTTTGATCATGTGCCACTGGGGCCATACACGCTTAGTTTGTTCCTCTGGGTACATACATGTTTTATGAGGGCCTCTTTTTCTGCTCTTGTTCTTTTTTTCACTAGCAAAACTATCTGGTGATTACAGATGCCGGATAAGAAGCCTTTCAATTAATTCACTTTTTATTGTGTGACCATCTCTCAAATTCGGCATGAACAGGGCGGTATATCTTTTGGCACCTCTGCTTGTTTTGTTAACAGCAGAGCTGGTGTACAAGTCATAAGTTCGGTGTTGCAAGAAAAAACTACCAAGAAAATGCGGAGCGGTCGTGCAGGCGTGCATCACGGCGACGGCCGAGGCTCCGGCTCATGTACAGGCTTTAACGCAACAAAAAACCCTCCAGCGCTCTCGTCAAGTGCAACCACGCAGGTTATGCTTGGCGTGAGGAACACGATCATATCGATGCATACTACTAGGACAGTACAAAGCAACGACGGAACATGTAAATAAACAATTTCAAACTTGTGCAAATGCGTGATGATATTTTCTTCAGCGCTCACGTGTACAGAAATCCTGCAGCTTCTCTTTCATTCAAGCATTGCGCGACCTAGTGCAAGCTTCGCCAGTTGAGCTGGTGGAAGTCTTCAATGCTGAGGATGACTTTGCGTCCACCACTCGTTGCGACGAAGACAACTAACTCTTCGATGCATTAGACGACGATTACTGGCACCACAACTATGCAAATAAACGATGACACTGAAACTTCACTGTGTGTCTGGCAGTTCTCCCTTACAATAGTTTCGCCATTTAAGTCTTGCGTGTGATGGCAAGTTTCCCTGAATTTTGGTTATTTACGAGTACATTTTAAAAGTACTGCCCCAGTGACCGATGTATTCATTTTTTTGGAACGCCAATCTGTCTTTTTAGACCAACTTTGCCTTTGTATTGAGTGTCTGTTTAATTCTGTGGTCCTTTAATGCTTCGAACAGTGTGACGGTGCTTATTGAATCAAACGCTTTCAAGGTCCATAAATGCCATAAATGCCATAAATGCCGGCTTCCTTATATTCTGGGATTTTTTTTTTATTTTTCTTCCATCACGCTATTATGTAAGGTGAAAACACAGAGACGTTTCGGAACCCGTACGGGTTCCTTGATCACACTCATCATGATACCCGTCCTCATCATGATACCTGACCAGACGAACTTTCATCGAACTCTTGACTACGCTATTATGTACTTGATGCTGTACATGTACGCGTTACAGTTAAAGTAACCGCAGAAACAACCCAAATTCGTACAATAGATTAGGCCGTTGGACTTGCTTTTAAAATCGCAGATTTGGACTTCTCTACTAAGAAAATAGAGTAGCCCGCTTAATATGGTACTTTCGTTTTCACGAAGCATGATGTCATGGTTTTCGCGAAGGTAAATGTATTCCATTCTCATGAGACATTTTGCCACGCGAACAATATACCTCGGGTATAAATGGGAGGCACACGGCATGTGTGTTAACAAAAAAAAAAGTGAGAGCACCGCTAACAAGGAGGCGTAGTAAAAAAATAAAAGAAAGATTGAGTGTACTCCGACCTAAGCTTAACAGAGAAGCATCCCCGCATGTTCTCGCATCGTCAACTCGAGTTCAAGCGAAAGCACCCCCCCCCCCCCCCCCACCCCCGACCCTTCCGCGCCCCTTCACTTGTTTGGAATTCACACGCTCGCCAATTTTTTTTTTCTTGTTTCGTCGTCATTTCCTCTCCTTGATTTCAGTGCTACGTTAAACGTGTCATATTTCCAAGTGCACGAAGGTCACATTTTTGTTAAATCGAAGTAGTAAGTGGTCTTCTTGGTTATGCATCCAGCCAAAACACCCAGACTCACAACACTAATGTTATACAACTTCTCTACAAATCTTTCTGCAGGTATACTGCGTGCTGATTACGTTGCTAGTGTTTAGCTAGGGCTGCTAAACATGAGCAGACGGGTCCCATTTCTGTCTGCAGCAGCAGTTCTTCTCGGGGCAGTAAGAAATAAAAAATAGAGTCCGTATGAATATAGTTTCGACAATCACATAACATCGAGCAGAAAGCGCAGCATACATTCCTGCTTGCAAAGCGTTCAAAAATACCACACACCCGGCATGTGCCCACTCTGTGAGCAGGTAACACTTTGATAAGCTTCAAAATACGCATACAGGACTCAGAGCTCCGGTAGAGATTAATTCGTCGATTCACCAAGGAATTCATTCATTGATTCCATAATTCCGCCATCAATTCATTGACCAAGTTCCTTCGGTCGTACGTCAGCTACAGGAATAAAATGCGCACTTTATAGCGCACTTGTTTAATTTGACTTGCACGGGAGACAGACATTTCAGCTTTATTTTTGATGTCTGAACAAAAGCTGTTCGTCACCAATTAGCCAAAAAGTCACGAAAGCTCCTGTGTTTCAGTTTGAAAAAAAAGTTGGCAAACTTCACAGTTTCTTTCAACAAAATTTCCGTTTGAGTGAAACTGAAGCGTTTGGTTTTGTATTTTCTCCGAAGAAAAACATGGAAGCAAATTTGTGTGCCTCAGGGTAGGCAGTCAAAGTGACGTTACGAAATTCCCGGATATGCCTCACCTTTCTTATGAAATAATAATAGAGTCATGCGCCCTAGATCGCCTTTCTTAGTATAAGTGCTATGTCACGATCTGGCTCCCTCGCTAAATGTAACGAAACGCCTGAAGCCTTTGCTTCTTTACGTGAATACGCCAATGGCAATAACAAGGGCCTAAGCCGATCCATCTCTACGATTCACCTAGCGGGGGCCTAGCGCGAAGGCGACGGCGACGGAAGATGCGCAACGCTCTTTAGCCGCCCGGGAGGCAAGTTAAATCCAGGCGAATCCTCCATCGGGAGTGTGCGGTGGCATCGGCGGCAGTGTAGCACGAAGCTCTAGACATTACGATAAAACAACGGGATTACGCTCAGCGTATACGCCTAAGAGGTAGTGCATCAGAACGTGCGTTAATGGAAGTCTTACTGCCGGCTGCATTGCGCAGGTGAACCCATGTATTTCATTACCTGGCTTTTTAACAAAAGTGTATAACCTTAGCTTATCCGATAATTGCGGGCAGAAGAGAAAGCACCATGCGTCATTCGAGGCAACCGCACCAACTATCGTGGTGAAGTCGTGCCGCTTTTGGGTGTGCTTCCATGATGCCGAAGGCATCACTTTTCATATCTGCGCATTTCGTAATTCATATCGATTCTTTGCTCGCTCACGCCCAGGCTGCACGCGTTAAACATGCTAGCAGTCGTTGATATTGCCGATGTCACCAGATCAGCGGTTGAAATGGAGTGAGAGGAACTGCTTTTTCGAAATAATTTTTTGATGGAATGTACCATGTTCCCAGCTCACTTCAGGGTCCTTTTAAGGGCTGTGGAGACTGCCGTTCCCAGCTCACTTCAGGGTCCCTTTAAGGGCTGTGGAGACTGCCTATTTTTATCGTTAAAACCGAACCACGCATTCTTTTCCCAGAAACTAATTCTCAATGCATGAAACATGGCTTTCGCTTCCTTTTTGCTTTTCGAAACTTCAACACACTGCCTGCATACAGCAAACTCTCGTTATTACAAAGTCCTCAGAACAACAACGTGACTATTATGAGCAGTTTTCGTTAAAAACGGGGACGATTTGCTCTCCGTTCACTGCAGCGGGGGCTGTTGGAAACCTGGAGGAATGCGTAATTCAAACAAACTGATTCAAATAAACCGAGAGCCAATAACACACGCCATGTGGCGAGGTGTTCCGCGGCAGCAAAGGAAGGGGGATCGGAAAAGGCGCGGGAAAATGGCGAGGCGAAATTTATTACGAAGAATCTCCTCAGCGGTGCGTGCCGTCCTCTGCGCAGCGTGGT
The DNA here is from genome assembly GCF_048455015.1 of Haemaphysalis longicornis. Classification (NCBI taxonomy): domain Eukaryota; kingdom Metazoa; phylum Arthropoda; class Arachnida; order Ixodida; family Ixodidae; genus Haemaphysalis; species Haemaphysalis longicornis. The sequence continues at coordinate 198,968,407 of NW_027526295.1, read as the reverse complement.
CCTTGACTGAATTAACAATGCTTGGTGCTACTGCTGCTGACCGTACGCCCATCGTGCAACTACAGCATAGCATGAACACGCCGCTTGGCGACAGACCCGGCCACAAAATGGCGCCGGTGGCCTCGCTTGCCGGCTGATCTCGGCCGCCTTAATCACGCTTGCCAAACAGACGTCGCTTCTGAGGAACACGTCCATCGATCAAACGCTGCGACACGCGTCCGAAACTTCGTACAGCACCTCATTCTTGCACAAACGGCCTGACAGGCTCGAGCGCAGACGCTCACCTTCCCGCCTCCCTCCAACGCACAAGCGAGCACCCCTTCTTCGGAGCGGGGGAAGATCGGCCAAAGAGCAAGAGCGAAGAAAAGGAGGCATCCCCACTGGTGCGCGTATGGGTGCGTAGTAGTACGCCCAGAGGAGCCTTGATAAACTAAGTCTAATAACCCTACCTGCTTCCCCTTCACCCTCCTTCCGCAGCACTATAGGACGGCTTGATCGATTGTGCAATCGCAGGAAGAGTTTAGTGTTTAGTTCTTTGGATATGCTCGTCTTGCGTCGTTTCCTGTTTGCGCTTTTTTAAGCTCGCATGTTCCTAGCGTAACGGGCAATAAGGTATGTGGCCGTATATTTGCACGCCCCGCCCTTGTTCCACGCTGATACAGGGCATATGCCACGCTTCCATTGCTAATATTTGTTTCCCTTCCGGGTCCTCCCTTTCTCAGATCGCTTGCCTCGCCACTCTGTTGCCGCGGTTATTCGTGTGGCTGTTTTTTTTTCTTTGCCCAGTAGGATGTGAACTCGTAGAAATGGCGAATAATGGCACGCCGGGTGGTTAGGATAGGGAAGCCTGGACAAGAGCCCCTCAACACAGCGGTTGTGTTCTGTTTTTTTATTTATTTATCTTATTTTATTTATTTATTTATTAAAATACCGTCAGGCCAACAAGGCATTACATAGGGAGGGGGGGGGATTGCACATCAAGCAAAAAATTGCATACAAGTTACATATGTCAAATGATTGCAGGGGGAAAAGCCAGTACATACATCAAGAGTGTAAAAAAAGTGCAAAAGAATATGGGTGCAAAACTAGAGCGGATGTTCATTTTCTAAAAACGCTACCAGAGCACTCTGGAACGAGGACAGCTCGGTTAGGTTTGCCACACTGCAGGCAACATATTCCACTCGGCAACAGTAAGCGGTAATTGTGAATTTTGGTGTTTGATAGTTTTCGCTAATATGGGCCAGATTTTATGCGCATGATCGATGCGTGCTGATACGTGCGTAGCTGGAAGAACATGACTGCTTGAAGGCAATAAACCATTGTGCTAAAGAGCATGAAAAAATGATAAGCGACAGTATTTCTTTCGAATTACGAGAGGCGGAAGTTTGAGGGACGCTTTTATTGCCGAAGCACTGGTATAGCGGGAATAAGACGAAAGAATAAACCGAGTCGCTTTGTTCTGTAATAACGCGGGTAAGGCTGTTGGATATTTCTGGTGCGGGTGCAATATAACGGAAGCGTACTCCAACGAAAGGCGAATTAAAGAACTGTACGCGTGCTGTTTAGTTTTAGAGTTTGCAAGGTGTAAACGTCGTTTTAGTAGGCCCAGTTTTTTTAAAGCTTTACCGGTTATGTATTCTGTATGAGTGTTCCAGCTTAAGTTTGAACTAAGAAAAATACCTATATACTTAAATGACAGCGATGACTCTACACGGTTATTCGAAATAGTGCATTGATTTGGGGTGAGATTGCTGGAGGAAGTAAACGTTACATGCTTAGTTTTATCTGTGTTAATCTTAATTTGCCAGGTACAATACCACTCTGATAAACTTGTTAAATCTGCCTGTATCGTAGTTATATCAGCCGGATGTGTTAATTCTAAATAATAATGCAATCATCGGCGAAAAGGCAGACGTTTGAGGCTTGATTATCAGCAATGTCATTTACGAATATTAGGAAGAGTAGAGGGCCTAAAATGGATCCTTGTGGTACACCGGATTTTACAGGCATACGATTAGATACATGAATATCGAGTTTGACTGACTGAAAACAGTTAGTTAAAAATCCTTCGATCCACTCTGTCGTCCGGCTGTCGAGTTAAAGACCAGAGAACTTCACCAGTAGTCGCTTATGGGGTACACAGTCGAAGGCTTTTGAATAATCAATGAATATAGCATCGACGTACAGTGAAGAATGCAATGAGCGGTGAAGGTCATTCACAAGCTCGAAAATCTGTGTTTGGCATGATCGCTCGCGCCTAAAACCATGCTGGTTTTCAAACAAAAGGTTATTTTTGTTGAAAGTGAACCTTGATATGGGGATAAAGAGTGTGCTCTAGTAGCTTGCAGCAGGTCGATGTTAGTGAAATAGGACGGTAATTACTGTGTTGGGTGTTATGACCAGATTTTAAAATAGGGACTGCATGGGTGCTTTTCCAGTACTCCGGTATGCATGCTGTGTCGATTGATTGTTGCAAAATGAGATATAATACAGGGGCTGAAAGATTACGGGTAAATTTTAGCAATTTAGAACTGATGCCATCAGGACCCGGGATTGTGCTGTAAGGCAGGCGGTCAATTGCGCGAGCTACACCATTTTCAGTGACAACGATGGGAACACTTTTAAGGGTATCGGAATCAGCTCAGTGGTTATTGAATTACCCAATGGCTGTTCAGTTGTAAATACTCCCCTAAAATATAGGTTAAAACGTTCAGCACATTCAACATCTGTTAAAGAGGTACCTTCGCTTTCTAAAAAGGGAATTTTAGCTGTGAATGTAGGGCTTATGGTGCGCCGGAACTTTTCGGGGTTGGTTTTAAGCATGATGGAAAGAGTGAAATTAGAATACTTGTTTTTAGCTTCCGAAATTTTGGCTTCCAGTAAGCCCGCCACTTTTTTGTACTGCGCCCAATCCTCCGGCTTCCCAGACCATGTAGCTTTCCTATAGGACCTTTTCTTTTTGTTTAAAACCGTCTTAACTTCATGCATAAACCAGATGTTGCTAGCTTGTACTCCGATGATTAGTTTTGGCACGCATGCACGTTCTATTTCCTTGAGCTTATTGCGAAAGAGCCTCCAATTTTTATTAGTTGTTCGGTGTTAAAATTTTGTTTAAAGTCTTGCCCGAAAGCAGCTAGCATTTTATTCATTTTAAATGCATAGCATTTCTTTAACTCACGATGTCACCCGTTCTAGTTGTGCATCGTCGTCCGCACCCCTCCCCCTACACTATATAAAAAAAATAATACTTACCGGTGCCTGGTTTCGATCCCACGACCCTGCGGGCGGGACGCAAGGTACATGGTGCTCTACCCACTGCGCCACAAAGCCGACACAGAATGGAGGGCTACGAACGCGCCTTATATCCTTGACTCATTCAAACTACGTCAAGAAGCTGCTGATACAACGCATTCACTACCTGTGGGCGGAACGCGAGGTGCATGGTGCTCTTCCCATTGCGCCACAATAATCATACCCACCTGCTAATAAATGATGTCATACCCACCTGCTAATAAATGATGTCACGTGACCCCGTAATTACGTCTCCTCATTTATTTACAATACAGCAACCAACAGCAACAAGTGCAACAACATTAACGTAACGCAAACTACTTAACGTCGTGCGCCCCCGGAAATGCTCTGCATTTGATCGTGCCCCTCGCGAGGGGGATGTTTAGTTTCCTGCCGCAGCAAGAACCAGGCGGCCTCCTGCGCAGTTTGTGGCGCATACCCACTTGCGGGATTGGCCAGGATCTTTAAAGTTAAAACATGCTGGCTGGACAGGTCAGACTTGCCGTTACTGTGGCTTTTTTCTTCGTCAGCGCGGGCGTAATCAAGTATACACGTCTCGATTGTTGTTATATCGGGACACGATAGTGGCAGCGTGCAGTGAATTATGGTTTGGTCGCTGATTTCTTCTAGTACACGGACGGAGGCATTATCAGGATTATTGTTAGAGCTAGATCTCATGTATGGTTACCGCGTGTTGGCTCAAGTACAACCTGCGTTAGCTTAAAAAGCTGCATCAAATGAAGAAACTGTACACATTCGACGCGGTTATTCTGAACATTAATAGACAATGTCGACCAGTCTATGCCAGGGTAATTAAAGTCTCCGGCCAAGATAATTATAGAATCGGGAAATTTTGCTGTAAGTTCCTTGCGCGAGGTAGTTAGGGGATTGATAAACTTGGATCGACTGTCAGGAGGGCGGTAGCGGGCATCAAAGGTGTATTTTATCCCACCAAAGCAGGTAGCAGACAAGACCAAAGCAGACAAGCTCAAGAGGAGAATCTACCGTGAATATTTTTGGCTTATAATTTTTTTATTGCAATCACGGCCCCTCCACCTCGGGAGGTAACGCTGTCTTTGCGGAAGATTACAAATTTTATTGGAGGAGCAAGTTCGCTGTTTTCAATGTTATCCGAAAGCCACGTTTCGGTGCCAATGACTATGTCAGCTGAGCAATTGTAAATACACGCTTTTAGAGCGTCGATTTTCGGAAGCAAGTTTCGAAAGTTGGCCACAAGAAAATATAGTCCATTGGGAGTAACCGGTTTATGTGCAACCCGTGCATATGGAGTGTAAGAGTATGTACAATGCTCAAAAATGAGGGGCATTGAGGGGAGGGAACCTGCTTTACAGAAATTATTGGTCTTGCAGAATCAAAAAAAGCGAACCTAGAAGCACGCGCCGTGTGGTGAACTCAAAATATTGTCGGGTCGTGCGAGTGAGAAAAGCCTTTGCTTCCTATTTAAAGTTTAAAATATTCGGAAAATTTGGCACTTTGAGCGGGTATACTGCGCAGCAAATCGATTGACGAGCAAACTCTATCCGCGAGGTGGTACACGTTTCTATAACTAGCCTACCTCTACAAAGAGGCAGTTCAGAAGAAATGTGCACAAAAGGTTGGCGACGACCTCTACACTTATTTTTAGATGCGACTGCATCTCATTGACTCGCCTTGTCCCTCCGTATGGCGTTGTTGTCCGTCCACACCCCTTCCCCATTCTCCTCGCCGCGCGAGCTGCGCTCTGCGTCGCTCACCCCCTCTCCTCTCCGATAGCGAACACTCTCTCGCAAGGGGCATTGGATTGGCTTGGCTTGGCTTGGCTTGGCTTGGCTTGGCTTGGCTTGGCTTGGCTTGGATTGGATTGGATTTGATTTGGATTGGATTGGATTAAAGTGGATTGTGTTGGATTGTGTTGCGTCATAGCCGCGCCACGTTGCGTCATAGCCGCGGCAGGGGGTTCACGGCACGTTTCACGCGATGGGAGAATCAACCTAAGGGAAACAACAACGGAACCCCCCATGCGTCGCATCAACACAGGGGTTCCCGCGAGGGGAGGTGGGAGTAATTTTTTACTATGGGAGACACGAGAACCTTACTTCGTCTTCTGCATTCACCGTGCTCTCCAAGCGCTCTAGGTGAGCTGAGAGCGAGACAATGGCCACATTTTCATGGCTGCGACAACGCAGGATAAGCCCAATTGCTGGCTCTTTCTACCATGGTTGCCTGCGCAGGGGCGTTTGTTTGGCAGGTACATCGGACTTCAGTTCTTAAAGCAAAACTTTATATGCCTCATTGATGGCCTTCGATATTGCACCGAAGTCTTTCATTTCGTTTTTGTTTTGTTTTTATTCAGCACAAACCCTCCCTCATCGATCGTTTTTTTTCCTCTACTACAATTTTCTTAGTCTCTGCTCTCGATATAGCTAGCTTTCTTGAGACTCTCTGTTCTTGCGTTTCCATTTTTTTCTTTTTTAAGCGGGCCGAGTTAAGGTTCAGCCGGGGGCTGCGTGAATCAATAAACCGAATACAAACCGATTGGCATTTGGCATGTCTACAGACCATGTTCCGCCTCGCGCGCGCCCACGCGGTGCGTCTTCAAAGGACCATGGTTTGTAGTGACGGCTGCGTTGTCGTTTTTGGAAGAGGGCAATTGCACGTTTTTACTGTTTTCACCTCATTCAGCCATGCTTCTAAATCGCGTTCCCCGTTATCTGGGTTAACCAAATATGGACTAAAAAAGGTGCGTGCATGCTGCGTCCTTAATAAATATCATTACAAAAAGCTGACGTGCTTCTTTTTGTTCCCCGTTTTATGTTTTGTTCACTGCTGTAACGCTGTTTTCCGCGCCGCATCACTCTCTGCAAGCACTTAGAAAAACGAGCCAGCTGTGAAGAAATGGCAAAGAGAAGAGGTCAGGCAAGCTTCATTGCTCGGAGGACGCATTGTTTTGGCAAAGGACTACTCGGACGGAGGAGCAATTGCCAGCACGCATTGCAAGGATCGTTTAGCTGTGCGTCAACAATTGTTTCTCTCTCTCTCTCTTGCTCTCTGCAGTAATTATAGTAGGTAATAAGAAAAAAATGAGAGAGTGTGTGACGTCCCACGCGCTTTCCTGCTTTAACAAAAGATGTCACTGTTGCAAGCTGCACGGGCTGGCTAACACGGTTAGATACTGATATTGCGGTTTTCATTACTTCTGGCCGAATTCAAAATGGTTCTATTTCACCACCAAGTGGCGAAAATGAGTTAGCAAAAGCATTAGATGCGAAATCCTCGCACCGGGGACGTGGGGATATCGCTAATTGTAATAGCGGGACGGCTTCAGTCAATCTAAAAACTTTGGCTTCTGTAATCGCCGACACTCAGGCAGCACGTTTTCACAAAGAAGCATTTGAACTTCCTACTGCACTGAAGTGGTCGCATTCTTGAAATTCCAGGTCTATAACCTCCTCCTCGTAAGATTCTTTGCACAAAGCAAGGGCGAAAATTATATCCGCGGAATCCTCGGCTACGCCACGATAGGGCAAGTAGTGGCGTGGTGGAGGATTGTTTCATCACAACCCTCTGTCGTTCTCGCTATCTCCACTCCTCCTGTCCCTCTGGGCGGGTGAAGGTGAATGCGATTCGCTATCACAGTTTTCCGGATTGACGAAGATTCTTTGTTACTACCGTGCTCGGTATTAAAATTTTAAGTCAGAGCAGTGTCCGTGTTGTGCAGTGCGACATCAAGGAGTGCATGTATAGCGTATTGTTACTGAAATTGTGGTAGGCACTAGGGCTCAGAACTTGAAATAAAACGAGCGACGTAAGTACATAATCATAGAGTACACGAATCACAGCCTGTCTTGTGCACCGTGCTGTCTACGTCTTCCTTCGTCCCTGTTTTTTCAGCGCTTTTGTTTTCAACCAAGATGAACACATACCAATTAGCCTAACTTTCCGTTCTTCTGTCTTGTGCATCCATGCCAAGTTCGCAAAAAAGTTATGGAACCGTAGGATACATATCTGAGCAAGTACGCGGGGTATAAGGCTAGTGGAGCGTGAATTCAAAAACAGCATCTCGGGGCGCAAGCACGCGTGGCTGCTTTGAAGTTCGTTGCAGAGATCGCGTGTCGCTGGCGCGCATGGCGGTGGTGCATAAGAATCGACGCAGATCGTGGTTGCGTACTGAGCCTACAGGCGGCTTTCCACCTCCAACTGCATTTTTCGCAAAACCTATGAGTGCGCGTAGTTTCCAACCTTTTCATTTTTTCTTGTTTCAAATATTACGTGTCAAAAGCGTGAAAGCTGAAACGTTGACACCCAACTTCTATGGGGCCGACAGAGATAAATATTTCTCCATGACAAAGACGTTGGTTTCGGTCTACTCGCCGAGCTCCCTTTGAACTTTTCACGTTATAGAAAACACTGACTCGTCGATTTCGAACGTGAGTTGCCCATACAAAATTGTCGTTTGCAATGTATTGCGCACCATCCGCACCTGTGAGGGATTTCATGATAGGAGCTCGTCCTCTATGATGCGCTTGATGAGCTACCCACCAGCCAATGAAAGGTCGAAATGGGCAATGAGAAATGATTAGGATAAGCTAGCTTAAGTTGGCACAAAATGACTATTGTTGTTCGGGACTTTTTTTTCCGCGGCTTTTGTCCTTTGTCAATTGTTCGAGCACTGGAAAGGCCGTTTATTACTTTAGTAATTCTGTTAAAGTAATAGTTAAAAAGCCCTATCATCTTCACCATTATTCAACATTATAATGGTCATCCCCATTGCAGCTGTCATGTTTTTCGGTGTTCGTGTTGTCATAACACGCACACGCGTGTGTCTGTGTCTGTGAGTACGTGCGTGCATGTTTTGGGTGTTGCCGGTACTGTCTGTAGAAACAAAAACTCGAATTACCGCCTAAAATACCATTAGTGAAAAGCTGCACAATCGTGTAAAGAAGACCCATGTTTACTACACACTTTCTTGCGGGCTCGCCCTCGTTAGTGTAAGACTCAAACATAAAGCACACTGCTTGATAGTCTGCTTTGAACTAAATAACCGCAGTACCGCTTTTATGCCGCCTTTAGGTACCGATCCTTCGGCTCCTCTATCATTTTTGAAAACGGCGCAGGGAACATTTCACGTGTACGTTCCTTGCGACGTTCTCAAAATAGATGGCTACCTACTCACCGAAGTCTCCATTTTTGTCAGAGTTGTCGCTCCTTATAAAACGAGGAAAGTAATCTAGCTGAAGAGAAGTTGAACACCCATAAAACTTTACAAGTTGGCCACCCACACGTGGAGGAAGGCCCCTGTTAGGTTTATCCAAGGAAGTTTAAAAAATTGTAATTTTTTTAACCTCCTTGGGTTGATCTAATCCGGCTGGCGCGAGGCCAAGGTGTACCGGCCACTTTCATCCAAGTGACCTTGGGCTGGCGTCCTTCGCTGATTGTGGTCTGACCGCAGCGACCGCTTTCTGGCTAGGCCGTCGTGGCCCTTGCCTTGGCGGCAGCTTCCAATGACGGCAAGCGTAAATTTTTACGAGAAATTCCCGGTCCGCTTCCCTTTCTGGCGGACACGGCGATTCGTGCAGTGTACAGGCGGGGGTATGTGCGCTAACCGAGTTTTCACTTTCCGCCTCTCCCCCGCCGGCCACAGCGCTCCCACTTTCTCTCTCTCGCTCTCTCAGCTCTACCGGGCCGAGAGGCAGCCCCGGGTCTTTTGTTGGTGCCGGCAGTGCCAACCCCGTTTAGTGGTGACGAAGCCTAGTCCCCTGACACCAATTGTTCTCATCACGTATATGTCATCTCCTGCCCTACTTTAGTTGCGTGTTTTTATGCCATCCCTTATCTTGTCTGTCGAATATCAGCAATGGGAATTCTTCAGCGATTATTTGAGATGATGCCACAAAGAATTCGGTTTCTTTGTCTGGAGGCTGTTGGTCGTGCCAGATACCGTCATTTGTGCTGTCTTTCTGTACATCGCCGAAGCATCGATTTCTGACACGGAGGATTCTTGTGGCGCGTATACCTTTCTGTGCGCGTCGACCGCGGAGGGAGCTTCGTTTTACGACTTTTTATTCACTCCCCACCTTCCCTGGCCGCCCCCTTAGATAGATATGTGCAGAAAACCTTATGCGCCGCAAGGGGATGGCTTTAGATGCGGAGCATCTCACAGCGGTGGCCTGTCTCGCGTCGGCGTCGGCGTCGTCGGCATCCGCACTCACACTGCGCATGCGCAACTCTCCTCCTTACACCAACAGCTGCGCGATACTACACTATAAAAAATAGTTAGCGGCGCTCGGTTTCGATCCCACGACTCTCTGGCCGCAACGGGAGGTACGCGGTGCTCTTCCCACTACGCTACAAATCCGGGACAGGAGCAAGTGCTACGGACGCGCCTTATGTCCTTGAATTATTAAAACTATGTCAAGAAGCTACTGATACAACGAAGGCACGCGAAGCTGAACGTCAACGGAAACGACGAACTGAAAACTTTAGAGGAGGATGTTGAATTTCCCGTGGGAAAGCTGTGGCGGGAAGCGCCACGCGCCTTGCCGCTCAACCAGCCCCGTCCGCAGCGCGTCTGATTCTGATTGTGGCAGGATGCCCCTAGGGATTGACCAACCAAAGAATCCATCACGAGATAGGTTCGCGTTCAACCACCGTCGTCATCTTCCCGTAGGGGAACCGCCGAAGAAGATGAAGGAGAAGGCAAAGCTGCGAAGAGGAGGGCGTGTACATTGCTCTCAGCCGGTGCACCAATTTCAACAACCTTTGCCTCACCAACGCTGACGGAGACTACCGATTCTACCACAGAGACAACATCGACAAGAACATGATGGACGAGTTTCTGCGCCTCGAGAACCACCGCCTACTCACCGTAACACAACAGCACTTGCGTGCCTTTGCCACCGGTGTGGACCCGGACGCGGAATTCCCTATGGCGCTAGTAAAAACCAGATCACTCAACATAACGGCAACACAATGGAACCACCCGGAACCGCCACGATGCTTCGCATCCTCATCAGGGTTCCCCACGGGAAGATGGTGTAATTTCTTTCTTTGCAAGTAGCGCCTCGTCTTCCTCAATCGAGGCCTCCTTTTGATCTTCCCCAGTCGCCGACCTTTCGGACGTCTTGTCCTACTTTGGTTTTCGTCTGTCTTTGTTCCTTTTTGTTCTTGTATCTGCACACTGGCGAACGCAGCCTGGTACGGAGGAGTGTCTCGCTTATTCCGTTGCTCTGTCGCATTTGAGGGTTTTCTTCTGCAGTCTGTTTGGCCGCGTTATCTCCGAGCTGGAGGCCTGTTCCCTGTGCCTTGGAGTTTGTTTGGGACAAGCGTATGTGCTAAGTGTGTGCTCCAAATTTACGGTGCTCTACTTCTGTTTGGAGGTGTACCTAGCACTGATATGGTTTTATTTCTGGTGGAGGCATGCAGATGGGATGCGGTGATGATGGGCAAATCCAGGAAAAGACGGACGGCGTGCGTTTTTGAGTGTGCAAGGTGGATTCATGTGAGATGCCATAGGACTGTGCGGTGCCCCAAAAGATCGAATTTGTGATAAGGAAGAGAAGGAAGGGGACTAGGAATGAGGATGAGATGGAAGATAAAGAGGAGGAGAAGAAGAAGAAGAAAAACGAGGTTGAGCAGTTAGCCCGGTGCAGATTTTGGTTTGCTACCTGGCACAGGAGGAGTGGTGTTCTGTGTACAAAAGTCAGTCCAGGTGAAAAGGGGGAGAGAGGGGAGAACTCTAGTCCCTTTCTGGGCGCAATACCATGGAAGTACACTCAATGTAGCGGCTGGCAACCCCCGAGATTCGTCTTCATGTGCCAGGCACTAGAAAGAAGGCCGACTTGGCACCACTGGCCCTGAAACAGGTTGCCGTGCTGTTACTGCAGGGGCGTCGCAGTGACCGGAAACATTTATGCACATGATGATTCTCCAACGTCATCTAATTCGCTAACGAGTATATATCGATTATAGCAGGATGTCCCCTCCTTTGCACGTTTCAAGCATCCAGGAGATGTCGATGACAGCGAGAGTAAAATCAGATATGTGTAGTGCCCAAAAGTGGCTTAATTTAAGTAATGAATTACTGAGACGTTCCTTTGCTCGTGATTGTCTTTCGTAGTACCAGGGTCTTTTAATAATTCTGGTTGCACGTGGGAGCCTCCTGGCCTCCCACAACAGTGGCACACAGAACTGCGGCACGTGGATCTCGCAATCCGGTGCCCTTCCCCTGGGAATTGCTCCGGGGTCAGCACATTCACATTATGGAAACACTAGGGCGGACTTTACGCCCATGCCCTTTATGGTACTCCTATTAGCAGTGGAGCTGTTGCAGCTCGAGCTTTCCCGTAATTGTGCTGTTGGGTCGTCGGCCACGCAGGGGTAGGACAAGGTTCTCAGTCCCACCAATAGATGGCGCTGTAACCTCAGCGCTGGTGGTCTCGCAGATACCGGTTTCCAGCCACGCCGATAGATGGTGCAGCGGTCTCGCATGGGCGGGTTCCTCTCCCTCCCGCTATGGAACGGAGAGCGAAGGGAGCCAGCCCCGTTCCATCCAGTGTGAAATCTTCTGAAACAGCGGATCTGTAGTTCTCTTGTGTCAACGGCCTCTCGCCCGAGAACGGCAGAGCCGTCTCCGCGCCCATTCGACTGTTCGCGCAAAGAAATCGGCAGCGAAGCGTTACCGACGAGAGAAAGTGTTTATTAAAATGAAAATATTTAGAGGGCAAAACTTCGCCTTGTCAATATTTTGATTCCTCGATTCAAGCTCCTCGGTTTATCTTATTTATTGTTGTAATTTTTTTGCGTTGCAGCATTGTCTACCTGGAGTATACTTACCAATGTGGCCGTTATAGAAACGCAGAAAGCGGAAACCGCTTCATCCCATCTTCCTTTATTTGTTTGTGATGTCCGTGCCGAGCGTACCCTATAAATTTCACCCTCCCGGGTTTTCCGACCCTCCTACAACGCCCTCTCATCAATGAGGAGTGATGGTACAATGTAGCTAAACACCGTGAAATCTCCAGTTGCGGTTGGCAATTGTCAATGTGGCGAGTTTATTCCCCATGACAATTACTGCTGCAATGTGTACATGCATTGTATTTCATCGTGACGGCTTATCTGGTGCGGGGGCGAAAATCCATGCCAACGTAGACACGACCATGTCCACGATATACAAGGACTACGTTATTCGCATCCACTCGGCGGCAGCTGTCAGCCAACAGAGGCCATAAGCCGCCCTGCAAACACGCGTCCGCTTGCTTTTTCGTTATCTGCGAGCTGTTCACCGGCGACACGGCTGACAGCAGGACATCCTTGTCGTGTGGTTCTCTGCCTCTTGGATCGCTGCCCATGGGTCGTCACGCAGAGAATCGGGCCTTCCCGGGTCGTGGGGGGTGGCGGGGATTTCCACTGCAATGGGGGTCGATGGCGCACCGTGAAGCATCCGGTTTTATTTGCTGACCTCTTTTCCCCAGCGAAATTTGCGAAAAATAAAGAAGAGTGCCCTCGTTGAGCCGCCATCGCGTGCATTTGCATAGTTGGGCCAAGAGGTTGTGTCGCATGTGCTAAACGCTCCCTTGGTGCCAATTTCCTTTGCATCTGGGCCTTGTCCGCACTCGAACCTTCCTGTAGCGAATCGATCTCGCGACTCGCGGACCATCAGTGCAGACGCCTGAGCCCCTCCTCCTCCGTGAACAAACGACCTACACTGAGACATATACAGCCACGGCCCTTGAAGGTCCTGAGAGTGTATAGCTCCGGCATTGCACGGCCGGGAAACTCCTCTATATGGAAGGGGCGGACGCCCTGCCTTTCGGCGTCTACGCAGCGAATCGCAATCAGGAACTTCTCTGAGTGTCGTAGAGCGTTCACCAGGTGGGGAGAGCACGGGATAAGAGATATCGGTCCGAGAAACTGGCGTAGCAGTCGCGCTGCATCGATTTAGGCTATCTCGTTTCCGCGGCAGCGCTGTTGGAGGCATTCATCCCCAACAGTCTTCGCCTTTCACTTTGTTTGCACATTGGCTCTCCTCCTCATGGCGGGAGGCAAGGCGCAGCAAAATGCCATTTCGGTACCCAAGGCGGCGTCGGATTAACCCGGTCACGGTACGACATGCCTCTGGGTCCTGGGGAATAGCATGGTTTCCAGCAGTAGAGCGAATGCCGGTAGAAAGGGTAACAGGAAGTACTTACAAACTAGCGTATCAAAGGAAATTCTAACGAGCACGCTGGGGGTGGTTCTGTTAGACGGCAGAAGGAACTTTTCCTGACCTCTGTGTTTATAACAGGGCCTTTCACCTGGTGCCACTGTTTTTAGCGCATCCTAAATGATATTTATTTTAACTGAAACATAGAGGCCTCTTCCACAAGTTTTTAGGGAATGTTTTCCCTACTAGCCACGGCGCACCAACAGAGGAGCCTGGAATTTAGCGCACGTATCTCCCCTCTCACAGTTTAAAGCAGCCGAGGTTCTCGTTTCTTTACCGGCTCTGGATGAATACTGTTGCGAATTAGCGTTACGGTACAAATTGTAATATTCCCAGGTCCACGCCCTTGCAGTCCTAACTAGGTGGGATTGAGCCGACTACTCATGGGCATTCATTGCAGCAAACTATGTACTGTAACAAATAATATCAAAACACACACGCGCACCCTTACAACACCTGCAGGCAGCACGTAAATTTAAAGCTGTTTGTTTCTATCGCATGCCTATTTGTCACGTTTTATATAATGCAAGAGGCTAAAGTGTCAGTGACGTACTACCCACGTCACCAAAGTGCCGCTTCCGAAGTTGTGCTAGCATGGCTGCTTCCCAGATTTGGAATACGAAAGTCTTTCTTGCGCTACATATATGCGGAAATTTCGGTTTGTCGGTCTGTCCCCAGTCCGTCACTCGAATGAGTCGCCCGGCGAAACGTCATATCAAATCTTGATCAACAAGTATTTTATAGGCAGGACTACTCCAATGTAATGACATTGTTGGGGTAGCCCATATTTGTCCACATTATTCAGCGCCACGGAAACCTCGGGAATACTTCACGCGAAGTGTAAGTACGCAACCTAGGGTACCAGCGCTTGTTTAATAAAGAATGCGCATTCTATTGATTTTAACGATAGCCAAAGGAAACAATCAAATCTCCTATTTTAAGGGAAAGGTGGTTGGAACTCAAAGTTTTGTCCCATGCAATATGAGTCTACGTCAAAGTTCAACATACAAACTGTTTCGGCTGTGTTTGGAATGGCGCAATCGGATAGAACTCGGCTTCATAACGTGATGGACCTAGGATTGATTCCAACCACGGTAAGCGTTTGCCTTTTCTTGAAGCGCTTTATGCGCCTTTGCTTATTATCATCATTGTTTTGTGCAACCAATTGTGTAAAGCTGGATTTGCTGGAGTGCGTTTTGCTCAGACATCAACGCCATAACTGACGCGCAGAAAGCTTCGCCTGAAAAACAACGCCTTGAAAATGGTGTCGGAGAGAAGCGAGATAAAACCTAGCACTAAAACCAAAGATGTAAGCTCAGATTTGATGCAAAACAAAACAAAAAAACAAGAGATAAGAAAAAGTGCGCACCGCCTCAACCGATTGCACGCGTGGTGTGAATGCGGGAAGCTTGAATTGAACAAACTTCCGCTGCTTGATTAGATTGATTGGTCATTAGGTTTAACGGGACCACGCTACACAGGCGATGAGGCGGCCTTAGTTGGAGGGCTTCGGATTAATTTATACCACCTTGGGACCTTTAACGCACGCCGAAATCTCGAACACACGGGCGTTTCGCTTTCGCCTCCATCAGAAAAGCGGCCGCCGCGGCCGCGAATCGAACCCGCGTCCGTGGGCTCAGCAGCACAACGCCTTAGCCACTGAGCCACCACGGCGGTTTAAACATCCCTTGATTCATCACGGAAGGAGCAAGAGGAAATGGGAAGAGCCTGAGGTACGAGCAAGAGGAGGAGGATTAAACGTTTCTATGAAGGAGTTCGCCTTGGGGAAGAGTTCTTATTTGAGGACCCCTTCAGACCGTCCTGCTTTTTGAGCACTCTTCACCTGCCAAAGGTGGCCGTCAGGGTCCGAGCTGGACAGTGCTCTCTCCCAGTGTTGAAGATGGAGAGGAGGCAGTCACCCTGCAGGGGCAACAGAAGACTATCGCCAAACCAGATGCATGGCCAGTTTTTTTTTATTAAGAAGGCGAAAGCCAACAAGCCCCATGTGCAGATTGTTTCGCCAACCGTTAAATATCGCCTGGTGGCCTAAATTACTCCGTAGTCCTCCATCACGAGTCGTGCGTAGCGGGTGACAGCCTAGGTATAGGCGCGTAAAATTCCAATTTGAACTTCGATCGTCAGGCTGTTAACTGTCCAGCACGACTGCTGTGGAACTTGATAACAAAGAAATTCGCAACTGTTATCTTTTGTGAATATGTAAAAACCCCTCTTTTTGTCTTTTTAGAAACGCTGTGTAACGGTTTTCGTTGTCAATCGTCAACCAATTTCGCGTATCCGTTACGATACGGTGCCACCTTCGTTGAAGAGTCTGTTGTTAGGTCGGATAACATCGTTTGAGCAAACAATGAAGAGGTGTAAATGAGGGCAGTAAAACTCCCTAAAACACTCAACCACCGCAGTGGCTCAGCGGATAAGGCGTTGTGCTGTTGAGCCCAAGGACGCCAGTTCGATTCCTGGACCCGGCGCCACTTTTCGGATGGAGGCAAAAAGCGACAACGTCCGTCTGTGCGAGAATTATCGATACGTTAGAGATCCCCAGGTAGTCAAATTTAACCCGCAGCCCTCTACTACGGCGCGCCCCCTCGCTTGTGTAGCGTCGGCGTGCTAAACCCTATAGTCACTCCAATCAAATTCCTAATGGCTGTGTCTAGTGTGCCATGCGATTGTACTATAAGGACTTCACTATATCGGCGTCAACCCGCGTTTTGTAAAAAAATCTGCCTCGTCTGGAACTGTGTCGCCCCCCTAACGTAAGGCAAGGTACCCTAACCTACAGTAACATAACAGGACGTAACGAAAACGTTGCAATGATTTAAAAAAACCAAAAAGTAACCTGAGCCATAAAATGTATAGCTCAATTTAAAAGTAAAAAAACGCAAGAGCCGATCTCGAACCGCCATCCTTGGCATCAAGAAACTGAGACGGAACCTTTACACCAGAACGACAGACACTTTGGGCGGTGCCAGACTTGTCCTAAATGTTCGAATGTCGTCGGACGGCACTCTAGCCATGCCTGCAGCGCTGAGCTAGAGTGCCGTAGGACGGAACTCTAGACACAGATTTTCCTAATGCAGTCAAACCCGGTTATGAAAAACTGTAATATGCGCCACGAGTAGTTCGATATATCCAATAGTTCGATATATCCGAACCTGCCTATAACGAGTTTATTGTTACGAGTTCCCAATACGCGGGAATCCCCTTGTCATCCCAGCATGCAGAAACGAACAAAATAAGGTATGTCATTACCATACACAAAACAATCGATTTAATGCAAATAATAAAGCTACTTTTTCGCCTTAACGCCTTAACTGCCTACTTTAAAAAAAAGAGGGGATTTTTTTTTTCCCTTTCGTTGTGGCAGCATCAACTAGCACAGAATTCTTTACACGAGACATTGTTGGCACCAGTTCGAGTCCGTGTATTTCAATATCGAATAAATATTGGCGGAGGACATCGACTGCCAAAAGCACTTCATTAATTAAGCGTCGGACGGCTTTCATTCGCGATATCCTCTGCCTCCTCGGTGCTTTTCATCAGCATTACGACGGTGCTGCTGATGGTGTCCGCGTCCAATGGGCTTACAGTGACTGCAACGTCGTCGTCGACTTTTAGGAAACCTTCGAAGGACACACCTTTTGGCAATCATCGGGAAAGTCGACGAGCTACTGTCTTGGTCAGGACTGACTGACTGGGCGGGTTCCGTCGTGAGTTCGGCGCGTCGGAAACAGTTACGGAAAGTGTTGGGCATCATGTCACTCCATACGAGGCGGATGTCTCAGTCGCGTCCTCTGGTCAGTGGCCGCGGCCAACCAACATCTCAATCGCCGCTCCGAGACCATGCCTTTTGGCGGTCTTTCTAGGCAGTCCGAGTTCGATATATCAGATGTGAAGTTCGTTATAAGGAATATGTTTCGCGTGTATTTCCGTAACTGATTTATTTTCGTTCGATATACAACATAATTCACTCTATCCGGGTTCGTTATAGTCGGGTTTGAGTGTACACACACACTTGAAGTACTAGCAACATAGTTGACCAACACGGGAGTCACAACAAGAGCATATGGTCACGCGCCATACATACAAAGTTCAGCGTATAAGCAGCAGTAGTGTACGACACTATCTATCAACAGCCCTTTTTTCAATAACTCGTCTGGTGACACACCCGAATAACAGTGTCTTCAAAAAAATAATGTCGTCACTAATAAAAAGGTTCTTGCAAATATTTACACTTTTCCTCCTGGCACCACTTACGAACTAGCTCTTCTTCGTTTCCGCGCTCTATTTACACTTCAAATACTACAGGAGTTGTTTGAGGTCAATGGGAGAGGCCGTATTTCTGCAGTGGACCTGAATAGCCAGATGATGATGATGAGGAGAAGGAGGATGATTTTTCAACGTGCCATTATCGCCTTATTCGAGTATAAGACTTTAGTTTCTCCGTAAGCACGTCACTGTAAGCAAAAGTGCTCGGCATAAAGAGCTGTCAATCCAAAATTGCAATTGTGGCATCTGTGTTTTACAGGGTTTTAAAAAGCGTTTAAAACCACATTTTAAATGCCCTTCTCATTCCGTATATTCCTCCAATCGCTTTACATGAGTATGTCCTCGGAAATAAGATGCAAGATACACGTCGTCCGGAACGTCGTCCTCTAAGCTGAGTCGCGTACGACGGCTATTGAATGAGAGGCTGGATATGCCTTAACTGGTTTGGGTATATTACATCTTCGTTTGTTTTTTTCCTCTCACAAGTGATTTGCGACTCAGTAGTATGATAGGAGACAAGAAATTTAAAACGATGAAACTTGGAATTCTCGGGTGGCAAATCTAGGTCACTCGGGGGAACGTGATCGCACTTGGAAATGCTGGGGAAAGGACTGCGACTTCTAGTGCTGCTATTATATTTTCACGTGGTTTGTAGAGCCAAGTCGTGACCGCCATTCGCAAACACTGGCGAAAATCGTATAAGGATCATAATGACGAAAAGAAACTATATTTGATTTCCGCTCACGTATATAGTTTAAGCAACACGCGTTCACTTATTGCTGCAGCGGACATTGCACGCTGTGGGAGAATGAGTCAAAAGCTTTGCCTTGTCTTGATATTTAAACAGATCTTCTAGGTTACATCACATTATTAAGAATTTCTGGCCAATCTTGCCGGATTAGGAAGAGAACAGTCATCCAAGGCTAATTACGAGCCCATTCTGCAGCTATTCCTGGTATGAAGACTGAACACACATCTATATAAGCCGACTATAAACTTGCGTTGAGTCTCAAGCGTCACACTAAGCTCCGGACTCGGAGATACAAAACCGGTACCACAGATGACTGTTCTCCAATCCATATCAGCTTCGACACTCCGTTTCGGGTTGTGGGGGCCATGCACGCCTCCCTGTTTGTCATCGTGCTTTTGTGGGACGTCGGGCGAATACGCAATGAACGCGCAACAGCTGGGAAAGATTTCTTTCAGACTTCCTCACAATTAACTAGACTTAATTGAGCAATAAGAACAGGCCACTTCGATCAATATAACGACTGACAGAGATTTCATTATTTGTAATTCCGAGAACTAGGGACAAATAAGGAGATCCGTGTTTGATGCCTGGGCTTTGCAAAATGTTTTAAAGTCCATGTACACACTTAAGAACTCAAGTGTGGGTCATAAAACTTCTTAGTACTGGAGGATTTGTAACAAAAATTACAAATCACGAGTAGTCTTAGGCCCAATACCGAAAAGTAAGACGTCCACATTGGAGTAGAATCATGGTGAGGGTGTGCTTAGTCAAGAGTACGTCTTTGTTATCCATTTGTTCAAAGGCAATCGCAAAGGCTCCGGGTGAGCGTTTTTCTGATAAGGAGCATTCTCTGTTAACAATGTTATTAGCACCGTCTGCAGTGGTGCAGTGGCTAAGGTATTCTATTACGCGGCATGAGGAAGGGGGTTTAATGCACGGCAGAGACAAATTTAGTCTTTCACTGGTGCATCTTCGGTTCGGCAAAGCGCATGACGAGTCAAAACATGGCAAAAACGAGATAACAATGTCTCTTTAATAGTCGGATATATCATTGCGTCATTACATCATAGGGTATGTGTATGTGAGCTTCGCCCATTATTACGAACATTATAAAAAGCCTGTGCCATGCTAAGCAACATATATAAAGCAGTTTATCAAGTGCTGAGCAACAGGAAATAGCCCACGGCTGACGAATTCTTTTCAGCGTAGACTTGAAAAAAGTGAATAAAGGAGTAGTCATCTACTTTGCTTAGAACTAAGCCCAACGTTGTTTTCAACTAGGTTATCTAAGCGGTGCTAACACACACGTACGCGAATTTTATGCGGACCTTTGCTTCGTTCAGCGGATTTGTTTTCTTCGCTTCAGCATTGTCTGCCTAAGACAACACCTCAAATTATTTTTCTCTCTCTCACACCTCGATAAAAATTTATTAGCGAAATATGGGAAGAGCAGCAGCTGACTTAAAC
Organism: Haemaphysalis longicornis; assembly: GCF_048455015.1. Lineage (NCBI taxonomy): Eukaryota > Metazoa > Arthropoda > Arachnida > Ixodida > Ixodidae > Haemaphysalis > Haemaphysalis longicornis. The sequence goes on along the minus strand of NW_027526295.1, from coordinate 198,948,413 downwards.
GAGGAATGTATATTTGTTTTCTTTATTTCTGCACTTTCAGAGTTCGTCTCATCGATTTTGGTTTGCACAGGAACAGTTTGTTTGGACTACTGTGATGCTCACCAGCATCGAAGAGGTATTTTGTATCCCCGCACATTAAGACCAGTTTGGTCTTGTTTTACTCTAGGACCCTCTAACCCGGTGATCATATTTGGAATAGGAGTGACTGTTTGGGCTTTCGGTGCATACGGCGTTCTGTTATGATGCCTAATGTGTTTCACGAAGAAGGCCCCCAGGGAACCGATTGTCGTCTTCAGATGAGGCAAATTTTATAAATGCCTGGGCGGCATATAAACAGCGCGAAAGAACAAATTTTTTTGTTCGCTAAAGAGCAAAGATATCGTCCTTGTTACTACTAAGATTAATGGTGCAACCTTCTAGGGGCCTTGAGAATGCAGTGATCAGTATCACATCGTACGCCACTTTTCGCCAGAGCGTATAGAGGCGAATGGGCCAGACGACGCAGGAAGCCATTATCTGTTAGCTGAATCGGTTGTAATGCCCATCGGACCTTCGTGTGCTTGAAGCCGTAAAGATGGAAGCGCTGCTTTTGTGGCTGAGCACCCGTCAAAAGGGCCTAAAGAAAAGTACACTTCTTGCAGTCAGCAAGACGAGGAAAGTTATTAAAGACTAGTTATTAATCTGAAGGCAGTTGCGCATATTGACGGGATGTCTGTAATCAGGAATTGGCCAGTTGCGTATCACCAAATCAAATTTGTTCTCTGCGGGGGCTGCCCGTTGCGTGTGTGTTAACTTATCGGCGTATCTGTCCCGGCCTTTAGGTTTATTAAATCTACAATAGGGGGGACGCTTTAAACCATATTCTAAAATGCTGGATGATATACTTTATTGCAGCTCTTTCTATTTTCAAGCCATTACACCCCCCCCGCACGCACTCACACACATGCACATACACAACCTTCCTGCACGACCACACACACTCGTAGGGGGTGTTTCTAATTTAGGGGCAGGAAGTTTTTCACGAAAGGGAGGCGACGGCTACATGCATCGCAGTTTTAACGAAATGGCGTGTCTAGGCAGTAGCCCAAAAATGCAGGCATAATTCATTCATTAGTATAAATAATGCTTATCTACTACCTTCATTGCCAACTAAAACGGCACAATATTTTGAACCGTTATTTGGTAACTGCAAACTGAAATTACACAGTTGCTGTAATTTCGGGTAACTCTACGTATTGGCTGGCTCCTGTGCACTACTATAAACATGTGCAAAAATGCAGCAGTGAAAAGGTTAGGTAACCAGTGTTGATAAGTAATCTATGTATTTCAATTATAGCGGCGTTGTCATGTTTCCTCCCAGACACGTAAATATCGCGGCCGAAACTGGTATGCTTGTAAGTTTCACCCTGTCTTGTGAAATTTTGCAGCAACTGATCAGCCTCTCAAATTCTATTGATCCCAGTTTCTTTCGCGAGAAAAACTTGCCTCGATTGGCTGGAAAGAAAATGGGATTAACTCAAGATACTAAGACGCACCCGCGCACAGCAATGTCTTTATTTCAACATCCAGGAAATCACCTGGCCTCAGCTAGTATGACAATACGCTCTTGTGTCTTCTACATTTGAATGTGGCTGTCATGGTGCTATGTTTCTTTTTTTTTTTATAATCGAGCGGACCACCTCGATTACCGCTCTGAAATCTTTTCTATAAACGCGGAAGCATGGAGCGTGCATGTTGGAAGTTCAGAGGGCAGAGGAAAATATTCCGTTCTGCAAAGGCCGCATGAGGCGGGTCTCCCACATGATTATTCGATTGGTGGTCATGGCTGAGGGCTGCTGCGGTCACCGGCATGCCGGTCACCACGCCCCCTTTAAGGCCTTAACAGGCCCCATAAAACGTCCTCTCTCTCCTTACTGACGTCTTGGTCCTCTGCGACTCTGTCAAACTCAAGACCATGCGCCGCAGAAGGCTGCCTTGAGGAAGCCTTTTTGTTTATCAATTATCGCTTTGATAATGCAAGGTTGAAGGCCGCAAAGCAAATGTTCGAGAAAGCGTGAAACCAAGGTAACAACTGTATATAGGTGCAACTTCAGCTTTTATTGCGTCGACATTCTACGACTGCATCCTCTCAACTCTTAACGCGCCATTGGAATACCCTAGGTCTTGTGTACAGTCATGGATAATTGAAATGCGAACACGCAAATAGGAACTATAATGTGGCAAACCGATGATAACGGCTCGTGGCGCTCCCATAATAACATGGTTGTCGTATATTTGGAAAGCCGCATTTCCAAACTTTGTCACTGTTATAGAACCCTGCTACAATTGGACTTCCACATAAAGAAATTGCCGTATTTGTGTATTCCGGTTCATATTTTCGCGTCCGCATTCCAGTTGTTCATTACTGTAAGTACTGACTACAGTGACTATGCATGCCTTATGACTCTGCATGACTACTAAGAATTAAGATATGGTTATGTATGGCGACATGAGGACTGCTTAGAAGTCATTAAGACTAACAGGTATGGTCACGTTTAGGCTACCTAGAAATAAGGTCTACCTTTGCCACTCAGACTGATGACTACAATACTACCAGTGACTAGCACTACTACCAAACGCTAATTAAGACTTGTTAATGTCGAGTAATACCAATTAAGACGATCAATGCTAATTAGGTCAAAGTGAAGTCAAACAGGACGGCGTAACGCTCAGGCTGTCGAGCCAGAACTGAACCAAGTGAAAAACCGGAACCGAACCGGTATTTTTGCCGGGACTGAACCCGAAGCCGAACCGTTATTTTTTGTGATCGCTGAAGCTGAACCAGAACTGCACCGGGAAAATAAATTAGGGTTACCTGTTCAAGACGAAACCGTTATACCACCAGTTGTTTGCGAATTATGTTATTCGCGCTTTCCTTTCACGCACCGTCAACTTCGTAACTTCTCAGAAATTTTTTCTCTTTAAGTTTATTTCTACATTTCTTAAACATTTCGAAGTGGATAACTTTTTTTATGCCTGCCGTACACATAAAACACAATATCAGGAAACGCGGCAATATTGTTCTTACCGTGGGAAAACAAAAAAGATTACGCCCATCACAGAGAGTTGATACACGATTAGTTTGTGCTTTTTTTCTCTGCCTTCAGCCATCGAATAAGTACAAAACCGAAATCTAGATTTCTCTGGACATCCCTTGCTTTGCCTGACCTTTCACATAACCAAACTTGTCATCACTGCGTATAATGACTGGTATCATCGTTAATTTCTCAGTACGTGTAGAGCGCACAAGTTTCTGTGGGCGATTTCTTGTCTTATGCTAACGTCAGAAGTTTGTTACAAGCCACTCTACTTTTTCACCGCTCCGAAACACAGTTACAAGGTAATATTTCGTGTTTGTATCTACAAAACCAGTAATAATGTGACATGTTTCTGTGGCATGTTGTAAACAACACCATAGGCTATGATTTGTGCAAGTTGCAAAAAAATTGAACGTGTTCTTTTTTATAGTGCTTTTCAAATAATAGTAAATTGCGCGGCTTATCTTCACAGCTGTGCACTTCCCAAATTGAACTATTTTTGCTACATAAACTGAAACTGTCATGAACAACTGCAAATGATGGCAAACAATACAAGAAAAATTTTACTGCCTAGCTTATTTTGGTGCTGAAAAACAGGACTTCACATTGTAATAATTTTTGAAAATGTGCCATGGTTGTAAGTATTGTTAGGAAATGATTAGTTCTCAAAATAAAAAAATAAATACGTTGTCTCATTAGAAGTATGCAAGGTCTCGATAGAAGAAAAATCTGTGGCGACAGCTGCACTAGTTTGTTCTAATTTGCGTTAAATCGACAGTTATTTCGCATCACATGGGTACAAGTGTTTCGCTGCCTTCCTAAGATCGCAGAGCTTGGGGGAAATCAGGCAGATTAGTGGAACTTAACCGCCGCTGTGGCTCAGTGGCTAAGGCGTTGGGCTTCTGAGCACGAGGTCGCGGGTTCGATTCCCGGTCGTGGCGGCCGCTTTTCTGATGAAGGCGAAAGGCAAAAACGCCCGTGTGTAAAAGATTTCGGCGCACGTTAAAGAACCCCAGGTGGTCAAAATAAACCCGGAGCCCTTCACTACGGCGCGCCTCATCGCCTGCGTGCGTCGGCGCGTTAAACCCTGCAATCAATCAAGATCAAGGATGCAATGGTGCCGCAAGCCAAAAGCCTCCGAATCCTTGGCGTGCCTTTCCACACAGATTGGCCTGGAGTAGCCCTTTCCCCCAACTTCAGGACACAATAGGGCAAATTTTCCATCTCATCCCGCGAATCTGCATGCACAAGCACGTCCTGAGAGAACAAGACACTTGCCGCCGCGTCCGTGCCCTACTCCTCAGCCACTTCACGTACGGCGCACCCTACGTCCAAATCAAACCTAAAGAACAAAGCAAGCTCAGGGACTCATTCGTGGGGCTTACAAGGTCGCACTGGGCCTTCCAGCTTTCACCGGCGCACAGAAATTGCTTGAACTGGGGCTGCATAACACCCTTACAGAGGTCCTCGAAGGACAACACACTAACCAATTGGCACACCCATCCCTTTCCCCTAACGGCCGAACTGCCCTCAGAGAATTAGACCGTTCCACAGCCAAACCACATAACGCGCTTCACGCACTCCCTTCCCCAAGTCGGAACAATATACATATGGCACCAATTTCACGTCCCATGCATGCCGCGTACAAACCCGGCTGACGCAAAGCCAAAGTGCAGCAGACTCATCGGAAGTACTCCTGGGCACCGAATGCTCGCCACGCCAACCTCACCCATACCCTACCATACCCCCTCTCGACCCTAATAGTCACCGACAACGATGGCGCCGTTCTGAACGCAGCTACCTTCCTTCATCCATGTTCAACTGCTGCTGAAGCTACTGCCATTGTCCTCGCTGTTGCCGATCACACACCTCCCACATAACCACTAACCCCGACTCTGTACAAGCCTGCCGACATTACCTACTGGGAAGAGTACCTTAGACAGTGCTCAAGATACTCAAAGCAATTCCCGACCGACTTCCAATCACCATCGTTTGGACCTCGAAACATGCCTCACTCCCTGGGAATGAAGCGGGACATGCTGACGGCCCGCGGGCTTCACTTCCGGGCGTTCCTTGAAGGGTCACTGGCTCAGCTTCTACGACGGCCACTCTGCACTGTCTTTCGCCCGGCTTCACTGGCATCCTACCCCACACCGTCACACTCGCCAAAGGTATCCCCCGCCACACCCGTCCCTCTCCATCGAAGAATCACGAATCTGGCGCTGACTACAAACTGGTACATACTATAACACCCTCATTCTTTCTCCCGCATCTCACCCTCACGCTTCGAGTGTAACTGCTCAGACTGTCAAGTTCCTGCCACCACTGCCCCCCTCGTCTTTTTGTGTCCTCACACGCTGTTCCTTTCCCTTCCCTATCCCGGAGCAGTGGTAATGCGCGTTGACCAGCTAGGACCTCCAGCAGCAGCTCAGACTCATCCAGGGGACCACACGAGCAGCGGGGGTGCGCTGCTCGTGTGGCTCTCTGTTTGGTCCCTGTGTGGTCCCTATATTTTTTGCCTCCTCTTCCTCGCTAAACATACCGCGCGAGCCAAGAACTGAACGGTCACCGCGAGGTGACTGTCAGAGCGCTCCCGAGCGCTCCACATTTTCTTGGTGTTTTTTCCTGCAACGGCAAACTTACGACAAGTTACAACAGCTTCGCAATTAAAAACTCCCCTGAGCCCGAATTGTAACAGAACGCGTATTTTTTTTGGTTCGACACACTGGTAAGGCTACCTTTGAATAATTAGGAGTAATTAAGGCAAATTTCTATAACTAGAACTACTTAAACAAGATACATGATCAGTAATCAGGCCTAACTGGTATAGTTGAATAATTCTAATACTCAGAGCACATTGCATTATCTTCGACCCGCTAGGTTGGGGTGCCCTTGTGAACCAATATTGACTTTGCACGATGGTAAATCTGACAGCAAGCAGACTTAAGTGTGGTTCATTGCTGGGTAGATCATTTGTTGCACACGTCCAAAACGCGTCCAACATGCTTACGCACTATCGGAGGGTTCCTAACACTAGTTTTCTTATTCTTATTTTTCATTCGCTGAAATATATAGCCCTCGATTTTGTATGTGCAGTGTATCAGGGCATCGTATTGGAGGGTCAAGGCTGCATTGCATGCAGAGGCAAAGTACAAACTAAAACATGTGGCCGTGTGTGTCACCGCTTCGCCGCAGGTTACGTCGAAGAGACGTTGCGTTTATACCGCTGCCGCGGAACACCCCTGTTCGTTAATTCGGTTATCCCTCTCTTCCGCCCTTCGCAGCCTGTCAAAGAATTCAGATTTAGTTACAACTTGCTGCTCCAGTGCTGCTGCACAAATATATGACTATATGACAGTGACGACTGTATGACAACTACATCACAATGCGTTGCGAGAGTACTGCTGTCCGCTGTGGCACAGGCTGGATGGTCGAGGATATAATTTCATGGCGTTCACAAGTCATCCACTATTGCCAACCCGGCACTAGTGGATGATCACTGGGGAGACAGACAGACAGACAGACAGACAGACAGACAGACAGACAGACAGACAGACAGACAGACAGACAGACAGACAGACAGACAGACAGACAGACAGACAGACAGACAGACGGATGAACGGATGCTGTTGTCACAGTCTTCCAAAAAAAAAAAAACTCTTGACCAGCAAAAGAAGAACTGGAGCTTCATATCTAGTGGTCTGGCATCCGGCATCATTAAACTATTGCTGGCGTCGCACTTTGTTGCTTCCCAGAAATAAAGAAAACCATAATCAGGACTTGAAGTCACATTACCAGTTCCCGTTCCTTCCACAAGAATCGTCGGGCTCGATGTTCTATGCACGTTCTTTATGATGCACTAAAGGAGGAGCTTGGTGGAACGTCGCGTGCGTCTGCCAAGGTGCACTGGAGGCTTGCACTGCTGCGCCCCTACACTTCTCCATTTCTTTATTCAGTACGTCGATGTTATTTATCACGCGCTTGGGACCGTCCAAGCCACAGAGTGGTGCCCAGAAATCACACCTCGTAACGTCAGGTTGCCTCTTCTCCACGACGGCCGACATGACAGCGGCGCCATTTGTGCAAGGCGGTGCCACCAGGCAAGCAAGGATGCTGGGTACTTAATTTTCTAGGCGGCGGGATCTACCTGTTCATCTAGTTACTATATCTTCCCATTCCTTGCCGCCTCTACCTTTCGCGGTTGGCTGCAGGACTTGGGTCTGGCCATTATAGGACCCTATCTCTATCGGGATGGGTCCCACTGCACCGATCGGCAGACGATGCAGCTAGAGTGGGAAACAGTCTTTGACCGAAAACAACTACATAGAAACCTGACCTGATTGTTGACACTCTTTTATCATAGGCTACGTAGTGCAATGTTTTGTGCAGCGGTCCTGGTTCTCACCGAAGTGCGGTGAGACAAACAAAAAAACAAAGAAGAACAGAGCAAACAAAGAAAAACACAAAGAAATAGCACTGATCCTCCCATGGGTTTTTCAGGGAATGTGAAGCACATATTTCCTTAGTCACGTAAAGCTACTCATCGTGAGGAATGGTTGATTTCGTTTCAAATAGAGTACTATGAAGAAACTGGAACGAGTTTGTATTAGAAAGCCTGAAATTGCGTCGAGGCATACTTGTATCAAGCGAATAAGAACGCTTGAGCAAGTTCAAAACAGGACACCTGGGGCAACTGGAGCTAAGCGACCGAACCCGCTCAGTGGTGGGACGTATTAGCTTTCGGTGGCGATGGAGAAGGCTACGCGATTTGGATACCAGCTGCACGCCTCAGGAAAACTGCGCATGGCACTTTTTCACCGCGGAGCGGTTATACGCTAGTTCTTAGGAGGTCTATGAAGGCGCAGACCGAGTGCGAAGAGCAAAAAAACTCATAGCCTCGAACAACTAAAGGCGCAACCACATGCGACGTTTTGGTCGCGTTTGGAGACCGTCCGCGGCGACGCGCGTTCAGCGCGCGCCACCAAATACACAGCAGCGCGCTCGGAGCGCCGGTGTCTGCGCATCCCAGATTTTCGGTCCGTTTTCGGCGTCTGCGCCGGATGTTGCTATCCTCAATTTCCGGTCCCCCTCCTCACGCAGCATGGCAATAAGTTTGACAGTCCAATTGCAACACAACATTGCACTTTATTTATTAGAACATTAATTTAACGTGTTTTGTTTGTTGAAGTTTTGATTATTCTTCAGTTTATTAGCATAACTTAAACAGAACGATGCTGCATTTACCAAAGTAAGTCTGGCAACTTGGATCGGAGAAGCGCTCTTCGCGCGTCTCATGTGGTTGCTCGCCCTCTCCAACGCCCGTTCCGCGTCGGCGCCAGGCGCCGCAGACGGCCGCAAGACGGGACCAAAACGTTGCATGTGGTTGCGGCTTAAAGGTAGCTCTGGTGCGTTGTCGGCGCCCACCTTACAACAACTGCGCACCCTCGCCATGCACCCGCTGTACGTCGTTTCGCGTGTGGCTCACAGCTGCTGCGCACCCCTCGAGTCGGGTCTCACCTCTAACGCGCCGTCGGGGCGCGTTTCATTGCTGCACCACACCCTCTTCGCTTACCCCCGGCGCGCCATCCGTAAATGGTGCTACTGCACAGAAGGATACTCCAGTCCATTCCACTTCAATGTCAAAACGAATATCACGTATGTATATAAAAAATTCAAATGAAGGTTAGGGTGAAACAGGATATAGTACAAGTTTAGATGACTAGCGCACACTTAAACTAAGAAGCAACGTTTAATGCAGAGACGGAAGATATTAGTCATAGTATGTGGGACACCGGTTACATGAAAAAGAAGTTAGAACGAAAAACAAATTCTTCATGCCACTAATACATACCACAGCCATCAGACACTTCCAAATCTAGCCCTTTAGCAGGTTAAATCTAAGTAATGACTAAAGAATAAAATTACAATATATTTTAGGTTAGCAGCGCAATAGTTGTACAGAGGGTACCAATGAAGACACACCGGGCGGAAATATTATCTGACCCTCAGGTGTAGTCGCCCCTGTCGATGATGTCCCGACCTGTGACATTCTATTGCCTGAAGTTAAAAAAAGAATCCCGGGACGCTCGCCGCCGAGTCGGTACACAGAGCACCCGCGTCGGCGGATTGCCTCGAAAGCGCGTCATCCCTATTTCATATTTGCCGCGCTTTCGAGGCGCTTTTTCAAAGAAAGTGCTACGAGTTGTGCCGCGCCTCCGCCAGATGGCGCCACGGGTCCCGCGACCGAGAGAAGACGCAGTGAAACATCCCCCTCGCGAGGGGCACGATCAAATGCAGAGCATTTCCGGGGGCGCACGACGTTAAGTAGTTTGCGTTACATTAATGTTGTTGCACTTGTGGCAACTGCTGACGAGAGAGCGCTCGTCAGCAGTAATTTGAATGAGTCAACGATATAAGTCCCGGTCGTAGCGTCCCATTTTGTGTCGGCTTTGTGGCGCAGTGGGTAGAGCACCATGTACATTGCGTTCCGCCCGCAGGGTCGAGGGATCGAAACCGGGCACCGGATAGTATTTTTTTTTATATATAGTAGGGAGGGGAGCGGTGCGGACTACGGACGTCAACGCGGGTGACATCGTGAGTTACTGAAATGCTCTGCATTTAAAAATATCCTGAGGACTTGGGAAAGGAGGGAACCCGCCGCCTTTTTAGCTCCATCAATTGCGGCGAATTCTGACCTCCAGACGACATCGGCGTCACATTGGCCCGGCCTTGTAACCGGTTCGACCTGCGTGGCGCAGGGCCACGATCCACTGTTTCTGAGCTGGACGCTGCAGAAGTGCAGACCCGCCGGGGCCGTTGATCACAATCCATCAAGTCGGCACGTGGGAGGCGCCGCTACCCGACGCCGTTGAACTCGCCAACTGGCCGGCCTGCGCTCCCGCAGCGGGAGCTGAAGGCTGAGAAAGATCGACACCGCTCACACTGATGCTGTTCATGACCAGGGCGGGAATTCACAAGTGCTTACTTTCTTGCGCGGCTTCAGTCGAACAACGTCGCTTAAAGGGGTCCTGAAATACCTTCCGCCGATGCATGGATATACATGTACCCAAATAAAGCAATGTATTTGCAATCTCCTCCCGCAAGAATTTTGTTAAAGCGATGAGTATTAGCTGAGAAATCGTAAATAGAAAACCGCGCATTATCGTCGCTCCGCGTTTCCTCCTCCTTTCGACTTACTCTCCGCTGTTGACGGCGCGAGAGCCTTGCCTCCCATGATGCTGCGCTCCGCAGCGGTGACGTACTTCCGCTATTGCGCTGCTACTGTCGTCTGCTACGGGCAAGCTTTGTTGACACCATGAATCCCGCGCACTTCGCTCAAGGCTGGAAAACCGAACGAAAAATCTGGCCGCATGTGTGCGGCGGCCTGGCCTTGCCCTTTCGCGGTGTTCGTTGGTGCAGTTGCTATCGGTGGCACGTGACTTTTTATCGGCGGCGAACTCGCAGCCGTACGGGGAAGATCGTGCGCTCGTTCCCTTTGATGCACCGACACTGTTTATCCAAAAAGTGCCGTATCAGATGTGGCCCCGCTGGTGCCGGGTCTTATTTTGCGGCGGTCGTAATTCCTGCCGGCGGCATGTGAAAAAGGCATTTTAAATCGATACAGAACCCGGCAACAAAACCCTTCAATCATGTGACCAGTTCAGCTTGGGGCGACGCGTGGTGGAGAGCGGCAACGTTGGCAAAGCATGCTCCACCGCGGCTCTGAGCTTTCTAGCGCTGGAGCGAGCGCCACTTCTTTGAGAATCTCAAACATCGGTTGCCTTGACAACAAGGCACAAACCACTGTAGAACTCAGTTACGGTTACGTGTTCCCGGTTCAGCTCGGGGCCCCACCTCGCGACATGTGGGCACTGCAGGCGTACCACCCACTCCCATTGGGAAGTGCGAGATGCGTTTGACATTACAGGAGGCGATGGTGTGTGTGTGTTGTGGACGTCTTTGTTTCGCGATGCAATGCGATGTTGTGCTTCTGCGGGTGGATAGTGCTTCCCATGGTCTGGGTTATCTTTCTCGAGCGACGTACGACTCAACTTCGCATGGGGTATCTGCAGTGTGCGTGGCTAAAAGCCATCTCGGCTTGTGCGCCGGAGTTAAGTGACGAGCTGTTCGTCCCCGCAAACCGCGCGCGAGGTGAGTGCCGAATTTACGACGGGCAGGAGGAGGCAACCCATCGTCTTTCAATCGCGGTTCAGACTTGCAACGCATGTTGTGACGTTGTGTTCGTTCGAAACCCATCTCTGGATTGTTTTGAAGTAGAATAAAATGTATCAAACCCGGGCATTCGGCTCAGGGCGTTCTCTGCGATTGCACGAAAGAAGTGCCACGGGGCTTCAACGCTTTCTTTACGGAACGTACTCAGGTAAGGGAATATCCATGTCGTGTTATGGCCGCGCTGCATTTAATACAAACGGTTAAACGTTTGTTTACACTTGTTTTGTTTGTCGAAAAATGTCCAAGCACTCCGGCACTCCGCCGGCAGATCAGCCGGCGAGCCGACGCTGAGCAGACGACTCATCTTTTTGCCGGAAGTGCGTGGAAAAGCCGCCCAATAGCAGGATGTCTAGCTCATGACGAACATCTGGGAATCGATGATGTAGACATGTGAAGATGGCGGCGTCCAAAAACACGAAGGAAAGGGTGAGAAAAAAAGCGACAAACTTTGCAACAAAAGTGTGAGCTTTCCGCTGCGCGTAAAAGAGTAATACTTGGCACAGATGACGTTGACGACCCAATCTAACGATTGCGCTAGTTCATTTAGTGTGCTCAAAACGCCTTTCAGGGCCCCTTTAAGAACGGAGAAATGGCGGCTAGGGCGAGGGGTTCAAGGCCAAAGGAAATACCCGTAAAAAGCAAGCACAGCTTTGTTATCGAAGCAGTGGCCGACAAACGGACGCTGCAACACGTTTCGCGTCGCCAAAAATTGCTTCTAGCCAACAAAAATGCAAATTCTGCATTTGCTGCCACCTGACTAATCCCTTACGTTCACCACAACGCAAAGAATCCTTCCCCGTACACTCCCTATCTTTTCGCATCTTTTGTTTTAAAGTAAACGTTTACTGATATCACCGAGCGGTTTCATCATTGCGGTAAATTTGACCTTTATTTGACCGCAGCTGCGCCGTACCCTTAACAACGCATCACGTGACTCCCCGGGCCAAGCTCCGCCGACGGCCGTGTTCGCTAGCCGCTGCCGTCACCGCTGCTGGCTTGGCGCTTCCGCTCTCCGCATCTGGTTCGCGCCTGACCACGTGACTTGCCGCGTGCATGCGTGCTTGGCCATGGATGACATCGAGACCAGGGCGTCTTCTGTAATCGTTGTGCATGAGCTGGAGGCTTTGAGCCGTCGTAGACAAGCGGCGTCTGACCGTCACGCTGATGTAGCCTGGCGAGCCGTTCGGCTCCGAAAACACCGGAAGCGGGGCTACAACCACAGACAAAGGCAGGCTTTGAAGGAATAGTATAATAAGACCAGCTAAACCACAGGTTAAGAAAGTAAAGTCAAGACTTAACCAGACGAAGCCAAGCTTTCGCTTTGCATATTTAGGGTTAGCTGAGCTAAGCCGCAGCAATTTTTAATTTGGTTCTACGAAGTCGTATTATGTATATTACAGTTGGATGTCAGGCATTCCCATCAGTGCTCCTACACTGAGATAAAATTTGCCGTGGTTGAACGCGGTTAATTCAATTTTGTCGAGTGAAAACTCGATTCTCGCGCAGAGAGCTCGCAGTGAAAGCGCACACAATTGCATTTCAAGACAACACACAGACACTGGTCAGTGCAGTCGCCCATCTAGGTGGGAACACGAAGAAAATTTGTTAGTCGTAGCCACCGCCTCCTAGTCCCGGTATCGTATTTAGTGGCACGCGCCATGAATGTTTCCTCCTATTCCCCTATGCATACCCCTATTCGTACTCCTCGACCTTTGCGGTTCTTGAAGATGTAGTAGTAGTAATAACTTTTATTGAGCGAAGATTGGCCTTGTGGGGCCGTCGATGGAGTGGGGCCTTATTCGCAGGCCCCAATCTTGGCCAGCGCCTCCTGCTCACGGGCCGCTAGGTCTGCGTGGACGTTACTGGAGGGGCTGGACAGAAGGATCTCCCATCACTTATTGGGGTTGGGGGGGGGGGGGGGTTGGGGAGGGGGAGGGGGCTGTACGGGTAGTTGTGGTGTTGGTGTCTTTAGTGGTGTGCATTCCGATATTATATGTGTTAAGGTTCCTGCCGTTGTGGTACAAACAGGGCATATGTCCGAGTATTGTTGGGGATACATTTTATGTAGTAGCGTCGTGTGTGCTAAGGATCACGCTTGTATTCTTCTTAATACAGACTGATCCCCGCGGTTAAGGGTGTGATGTGGCTTCGGCAGTTTCTGTCAGAAGATCAGCTTTTCACTGCTAGGCGTTTTATGAGTTCGTACTAGTGGGGTGATGTCAAGCCGGTTTTGCAGCAAAACCGGTTATCCAGTTATTCGGCTCACCGAATATTCCAGTTTGCAAGCCGGATAAACGGATAACCGGAGGGATCGGCTGGTGCATGTTGTTAACCGGTTATTGTACCCGGATGATCAGATTACGGATATTTGTTTTATATACCAAACCAGAACCCGAGCCCGAGCGAACCCAAGCACGTTTAGTGGCACTGATTTCGTGGCGTCGCTATATCGCCGTCGCTTTCTTGAAGCCGATTTCTTTTGCACGGCTGCTCCAAAGGAAAAATTTGCTAATGCTTGCTCCATTGCGGACGCTTAGTTGAGAAAGTTTAAGTCAGTGGGAGGAACAAGTAGTTAAAAACTGTACGCTAGAGGTAAGGCTCTACCACAAAACATTAAAACAAGCTTCTTTAAGGGCCCTATTCTGAGTCCCTCCTTCACTCCATTGGCTCTTTCCACTCGGTTGGGGGAGGATTCCGCAATGCTTATGCATGGAGGAATCGAATTCAATGACGTTCTCCAATGGAGGAACGAGTCAAGGACGGATTCAGAATACCAGGGTAAGTCTCCAAAAAGTGCAGAAAGGTGAATTTGTTTTAACATTACTATGGTCATCGCCAGATGTAGGGCTGTGTAATCAACAGCGTATTAAAATACGTTGTTGATTACACAGGACGAACAGGACGAGGACGAATTATGTTTCTCACATGGTATCATTGTACACATGTTCGAACGGGATAATTAAATAGTGTACGTGTTAGCATTTCCGAAAAATATCTTATAACATTCAAATATACGGTTAAGAGGCCATGTAAATCTGGTATACTGAACGCCGGCTGTTTAAAATCCGGATATCCGGAAAACCAACTGTGAAAGACGGAGTTGCTCTCCTGCGGTTTAACAGGATGGCCGGTTTGACAGACATTGGCAAGCATTATAGTTTGTACCTGGAGTAAGCGAATTTAAATAAGGCGAATTTAAACAGGGCGGTTGGAAAGAAATAATTTTTTTTGTTTCTGTAAATGAAGGTCAGACTTTTATGATCTTTCAACTGCGTATTTTCCCTTTCCATTGAACCTCCTTCTATGTAGGAAACAGCCTACCTTTCGGGATTGCTTGTGGTAGGTAGTAAATAAGCAAAAGAACATTGATTGATTGATTGATTGATTGATTGATTGATCGATTGATTGATTGATTCATTCATTCATTGATTGATTGATTGATTCATTCATTGATTGATTGATTGATTGATTGATTGATTGATTGATTGATTGATTGATTGATTGATTGATTGATTGATTGATTGATTGATTGATTGATTGATGTGTAACTAGACACCCTTTGTATGCAAAGACATGGCCGCTGTGCAAGCGAAACGTAAATAGCTCTCTTCAAGTATGTTTCCCCTTTTCGGGTAAATAGAAAACGGACATTTCGGCTCTCATCCGAGGAGCAAACAGTTTTCGCTCTGGCATATTTTGGCATTCGTGCGCTTTCCGTACATTTTCGATGACATTTAAAGGGGCCCTGAAAGGCGTTTTGAGCACACTAAATGAACTAGCGCAATCGTTATATTGGGTCGTCAACGTCATCTGTGCCAAGTATTACACTTTTACGCCCAGCGGAAAGCTCACACTTTTGTTGCAAAGTTTGTCGCTTTTTTCTCACCCTTTCCTTCGTGATTTTGGACCCCGCCATCTTCACATGTCTACATCATCGATTCCCAGATGTTCGTCATGAGCTAGACATCCTGCTATTGGGCGGCTTTTTCACGCACTTCCGGCAAAGAGATGAGTCGTCTGCTCAGCGTCGGCTCGCCGGCTGATCTGCCGGCGGAGTGCCGGAGTGCTTGGACATTTTACGACAAACGAAACAAGTGTAAACAAACGTTTAACCGTTTGTATTAAATGCAGCACGGCCATAACACGACATGGATATTCCCTTACCTGAGTACGTTCCGTAAAGAAAGCGTTGAAGCCCCGTGGCACTTCTTTCGTGCAATCGCAGAGAACGCCCTGAGCCGAATGCCCGGGTTTGACGCATACATTTTATTCTACTTCAAAACAATCCAGAGATGGGTTTCGAACGAACACAACGTCACAACATGCGTTGCAAGTCTGAACCGCGATTGAAAGACGATGGGTTGCCACCTCCTGCCCGTCGTAACTTCGGCACTCACCTCGCGCGCGGTTTGCGGGGACGAACAGCAAGTCACTTAACTCCGGCGCACAAGCCGAGATGGCTTTTAGCCACGCACACTGCACATACCCCATGCGAAGTTGAGTCGTACGTCGCTCGAGAAAGATAACCCAGCCATGGGAAGCACTATCCACCCGCAGAAGCACAACATCGCATTGCATCGCGAAACAAAGACGTCCACAACACACACACACCATCGCCTCCTGTAATGTCAAACGCATCTCGCACTTCCTAATGGGAGTGGGTGGTACGCCTGCAGTGCCCACATGTCGCGAGGTGGGGCCCCGAGCTGAACCGGGAACACGCAACTGTAACTGAGTTCTACAGTGGTTTGTGCCGTGTTGTCAAGGCAACCGATGTTTGAGATTCTCAAAGAAGTGGCGCTCGCTCCAGCGCTAGAAAGCTCAGAGCCGCGGTGGAGCATGCTTTGCCAACGTTGCCGCTCTCCACCACGCGTCGCCCCAAGCTGAACTGGTCACATGATTGAAGGGTTTTGTGCACGGGTTCTGTATCGATTTAAAATGTCTTTTTCACATGCCGCCGGCAGGAATTACGACCGCCGCAAAATAAGACCCGGCACCAGCGGGGCCACATCTGATACGGCACTTTTTGGATAAACAGTGTCGGTGCATCAAAGGGAACGAGCGCACGATCTTCCCCGTACGGCTGCGAGTTCGCCGCCGATAAAAAGTCACGTGCCACCGATAGCAACTGCACCAACGAACACCGCGAAAGGGCATGGCCAGGCCGCCGCACACATGGGGCCAGATTTTTCGTTCGGTTTTCCAGCCTTGAGCGAAGTGCGGGATTCATGGTGTCAACAAAGCTTGCCCGTAGCAGTCGACGTAGCAGCGCAATAGCGGAAGTACGTCACCGCTGCGGAGCGCAGCATCATGGGAGGCAAAGCTCGCGCGCCGTCAACGGCGGAGAGTAAGTCGAAAGGAGGAGGAAACGCGGAGCGACGATAATGCGCGGTTTTTTATTTACGATTTCTCAGCTAATACTCATCGCTTTAACAAAATTCTTGCGGGAGGAGATTGCAAATACATTGCTTTATTTGGGTACATGTACATCCATGCATCGGCGGAAGGTATTTCAGGACCCCTTTAAATCAAAGGGAGAAATATGAATGCCAGGAAGATGATGATGGTGCTTGGTTTTTTATGGCTCAAGGCCCACTGAGGGCAAAGAGCGCCAAAGGATAGTTAGTTCATTTGAGTGACATGAATGTAAAAGTAAACCATTTCAGTTAAAGCAAGCGAAGTCAAACTCAAGGTAATGAAGACGACTGGTGTAAAGGGCCAGGTTGTCATGATGCATGGTAAGAAATGAGATGTAAAAACTTGATAACAGTGGGAAACTTGAAAACACGCTTGATGGAAAACATGGCTCGTCTCCTAAAAAGTATGACGGATGAAACGGGACGTGTTGTCTGTACAATTGTGGGAAGTGTTCGCGTCGTGTGGTGTCAAGTTCCTTGCATTGAAGGAGTATGTAAACTACGGGTAGGGCCTCTGCGCACCTGCTGCACTGGGGTCTTGAAGATCCCGTGAGCAGAAACGAGTGCGTTGCATGGGTGTGCCCTATCCGTAGCCTAGCCAAGGTGCCTTCCGTGTGTCTTTTATGTGAGTCAGTAGTGTACCGTCCCAAGTGTGGTTTTATTACGTGTAATTTGTTATCTGTCTGTTCATTCCACTGTGCTGGCCATTTGCTACGAAGGTGTTGTCGAATTTGTGTCTTAAGGTCACCATGTGGTAGTATTATTATGTCTACTGTGTTCCTGAGTGCGGCAACAGCGACCCTCTCATCAGCAACCTCATTGCTAGCAATCCCAGCGTGGCCTGGAACCCAGCAGAACACAGAACAAATTTTTGGGCATATATAGACATCATAGTGTAGAAAACCATATCGACAATTCTGTTTTTGTATGGCTTGTGTGAACCCAATGCGCGCACAACGCTCAAGAAATTTGTATATATGATGGACTTTGAAATTTGTGTTCAAGAATGTGTTGTGCAATGAATAAGATGCCATATGCTTCAGCTGAGTAAATTGTGGTGCATGTGATCATGGTTCTGTATGCATCCAAGTTTGGCCCATGAGCAGCGCAAGACACTATGTTTGTAGTTTTTGAAGCGCCACTATAAAACTGTGCACATTGATATTTATACTGCAGGGACAAGAAGAGCTCCAGAATTGCACTTTGTGGGACCCTGGTTTTATCCATTTTCATGGAAGACAAGTCACAAGATACAGGTTGAAACTGCCATGGCGGTAAAACGTCAGTTAAAGAAGATGTTTATATGTCTAAAAAGGAGATGTTGAAATCCGAAGCTTCCTGTCTCACTCTAAGTGAGAACGGCAAAGGAACGGACGGGCGATTTACAAATAGTGGTGAAGTGGATGTATCATAAAAACAGGTTTAAAAGAATGGTTATTCATTGATGATATTCGAAAAACGTAGAGCAAATCTATGTACATTCGTTGGTCCTCAAGGCCCCATTTGTTACATTCAGCATATAGACTCTGGGCCGGGCTAGTGCGGAACGCACGCGACGCAAGGCGAAGGCCCAAGTGGAGTACTGGATCAAGAATCTTTGGTGTTGTTTTTAATGCCGACCCATACACGACACTGCCGTAGCTAACCGAGACCCCAATAAGGCGGTAAAGACCCGGATAAGCAGTTCTAATTGTCTGCGCCATAATATTGGTGGGAGAGGACCTTGAGAGTATTTAGTGTTTTCAGGCATTTATGCTTGAAAGCTTGGATGTGTGGGACGAACGGGAGCTTTTTTCGTCCAATATGACACCTAAAAACTTGTGCTCCCTTTTCACAGGAATAGATGCACGGTTAAGAGTAATGACAGGGTACGCATTAATCCCGCGCTTGCGGGAGAACACATCACAAGTACTTTTTTCCGGGTTTAGTTTAAAACCGTTAAAGGGACACTGAAGTGATATGTAAACATTGCGGGATTACTAGCGCAAATTGTAGTCCGGAGTCCCCAGGCCATGTTTCGACCACTCTAGGCGCGTTTACGCGATTTTATTTAGTAGAAAAACTAATTCGAAAATGCTGTCCTCCTCTCTTTACGCTCGCCCATTTTCTGTGGCGTTTTCGTGTGACGTCAGGAGGGGATGAGCTGGCAATTGGCTGCGCTATCGCACGGCTCCCCGGCCTTCAGACAGAGTCAGTCGGCCCAGCGTTTCGTCCGCCGGCCGCCGGCGGGTCGTCGCAATCAAGGAGGTTAAAAAAAAATTGCTTGGTCGCAATTCGTTCGCTTAGTTGAAACGAAGCCAGGACACGTTTGTGAATGGAAGAATGTGCCTTTCTTTACTTGGTTTGTTTGTACACTGTATCTAGCTCCAAGTCAATGTCGCTTCACACAAGCGCTGCACAAGCGCACATGCGACGCTTCGCTGACTGGTACGCCAGTAGGAAAATATAAGGCCTCTTGAAGGCAGGAGAAGAGTCAGCGAAGTCAATATAGGTACTAAGGAAATAAAATCAACTGATATTTTTACCGTACCGCGTAAAACTAGGGCGCGGGAAGCACTTTTTTTGCGCTGGGCGAACAAGCACAGCGGTCAGCAGCACGACTACGCATCTGCGAACGCTTTTCCGTCTACGAAATGCAATTGCTAGGCGTGAGCTACTGTGGAAACTCGGGCGACGCTTACTGCACGAGCGTAGTACAACAAATAGTCACCTAAGCTGCTTGAAATGCCAAAACTAAATAAAAGTGTATACCGGTTGTACAATATATACCCTATATTAGAAAGACTTCCGCATCCCGCTCCGTGGCTCAGTGGTCTGGGGCGTTGAGTATGTCCCCGCAAGTGTTTTGCAAGTCATGAGTTCGAATCCCCGCGGGTACGTGCTTTTCTTTTTTGTAAGTTAACTTTTTTGTTTTCTGCCGATGTTTTCTATATTGAGTTCACCTTTTTTTTTTGGCCGCAACGTTCATGGCTACACGAACTAGTTCACAAAACGCGCGCAGGCTGGCACTGGCGCGCTAGCGAGTTCTCGTTGGCGTGCTGTTGCCATAAGCACCGACTGCTTGCAGGCAGTGGGCACAGGCCAGAATCAACAGACCCTTGGCCTGGTGCGAACACGCTTTTTACAATACAGGCATGAGGAAGGCAAGCTCCAAATATGGGGGAAAAGCGCATGACATTTGGGCGTCTGCGGGTACGCGGAGGGCGTTCATGCACTGCGTAGGTCTCGGCTACGACTACAAGCCGTCCTGGGAGGCTTATCTTGTGCATTTTACAGCCGAAAAGATGGCAGAAGCGCGGTACGATGATTACTGAGATATTGAGAATGCCCATCCAACAACGCCATTGGTTATGTTTTACAGAACCGAAACCGAAACCGAAACAACCTTGGGCATCGTCCAATCACGGCGCCCCTCCTCCCAACGTCACAGCCTTAGTTGGTGCGGCCGCCGCAAACCGCGCATGGTAGTTTTTCTTCTTTCGCGCTTTGTAAAATAACTACCGATTTGTCAACCGGATAAACGATGAAAAGTGTGCTAATTTGAGCCAGTCTACGCAGTGCAAGCAAAAACGGGAGCTTGACAAATTCACTTCAGTGTCCCTTTAAGGTCCGCCCAGCCAGCAAGTGTCTTATCATCGCCTTGTACTTGACGTCCGCAAATTTACGGGTTACAGGATTTAAAAGATATTTGCACATCGCCTACATAGATGGAACAGGAAATGGTTGGTGGCAATGCCTTTCGGAGGGAGTTCATCTTAACTATAAACAATGGGCAGCTTAGAACTCCACCTTGCGGCACACCATTTTCCTGCACATGTATCCCGGAAAGGGATGAACCAACCTTAACACGAAATGTCCTCTTTGACATGTAACTAGAAATGGTGTTCAACATGTTACCCGACACACCACAGGACTTAAGGTCACTGAGAATGCCGTACCACCAGGCTGTATGATAAGCTTTTTCAATATTAAAAAATACAGTAAGGCTGAACTGGTTACGGACAAATGCATCTTTTATGTAAGATTCCAGTGCAACGAGTTGATCATTGGTAGATCTCCCCACCCTGAAGCCTGCCTGGCAGCTCCCGAGAAGACCATTGTACTCCAGAAAGTGCATGAGCCTCCGGCTTATCATCTTCTCGAGAAGTTTGCACAGGCAGCTGGTCAGGGCAATGGGTCGATAGCTGCCAGGAAAAGGCCATAAAAGGAACAAATCCCACAGGCGGAGGGTGGGCCATAAACGAACCCAGCCTAGCAGCAAGAAAATTACCGAACCGCTTTAGTCACATGAAGTCATATTCGGGTCTAACAACACTCGTCCACGACTAGATGACAGGTCCCAAGCATCCTAACACATTTTCCCTCCCCAACGTACGGTCGAATTTATTTGTTGGTTCAAAGTCTCTAGTCGAAAAAAAGCCCTTTGTTTATCCAGTGCGCAGGCAATGGACGCTCTCCTAAATTGGTCGTAACGACGAATCGTCAAAGAATTGAGTTAAGAGAAAAAATATACGCGTTTCGCCCTTTGCGGGCTTTAGTCTGCCAAAAGCTCTCGGCTGAGAGGCTGGTCTTTTTAGTGCGCCGACCAAAGAGCTTATAAGAGCCTTTCCAAACACAAGTTCCGGGGCCCTTCCTAGCCTTCGGGCTATTTGCCCACTGTCCCATCCTTTTATTTTCGCACTGCGAGAGGAATAAAAATGGCTCTGTTTAGGGAAGCCGTTAAGAAATAAAACAGTCCCTTCTGAATAGAAAAAATTAAAAATAAAATAAAAGCGAAGAAGGAAAAACAAATTCGCTGCTCTACTTTGTATGTGAGCCTACTTTTTAGCTCAGCAATTGACCCAGATGTCGGGAACCTCGCCTATTTCCGAATCACGGCAAAATGATCGAAGCCTTATTTCAATAGACTCGTGAACACTTCTTAAAATTTTCCGGCGTAAAGGATCTATACCAAAATCACACCAAATCTTACTTTACCGCTATGGTAACTTTCAACGTCTTCTTTAACGGGCTGTTCATATAATCAATATAATTATTCGTTAGTTAATCGCAATAGGCGCGATTTTTTCGCTGCTTATTTCTAACATTTGCCAAACGGCGGAATGTTTCCAAGGACGTTTGCGAAAACCTGCAAATGTCTTTCGTTCTGATTGAATCTTATATCCCGCCATGATTACAAGAACCGAAAAACAAACGTCTATTCTGGCTTCTAGGCATGTCAAATTATCGTTAGGACGGGGCTTATATAGTTGAGCTATTCGCGCCCTTGTCTCAATTGCAGCCTTAAGTTGAAGTTATTCACTCTAAGCAGCTTCGAAGTACCTTTCCTTACCCCGGTAAGGCAGGGCTGTTTATTCCTATAAGGGAGGCCAATTTCCTACGTAATAACTCTGTGATCACTCTGTTGCTCGTTGTGAGCTAAGGTTTCCGGGTCCCTCTATAGGTCGTTCCAACTCCGTCCTTTATCGTATAAGGGAGGATCACCCAAGCAGCAAAAAAATAATAATAACAATAAAATCGCCGGAGGCCTGACGCGCTCGTGGCAGCCTAACCGACTTTCTCTGTAAAGAAACACAGAAGTATTTCCGCAAACTTCGCCAAAGGAGAACTCGCGGGGCATCAGACTGAAATATGCCGTGCTCGCCAAATCGGTGGCGCATCGCCTCTGGCCGTGGCAGAATTCGTTCTCGGAGCCCATCACACCGGGCGACAGCGCGTTGGAATTGGTGCGCCGCAGCTACATGACCCGCCGACCACCGTTCAAGAATGTTCCGGCATTTTCTAGCCTTGGTCTTGCCTTTTGCCTCTCGCGCTTTTTTTTTCGCACGTACTCGACAAAATGCGCATCCAAGGCTTAAAAAACAGCTGCGGGCTACACACCATCCGTAGTGTAAAAGCGGCATATAGGGGTAAGTCCACGTCAACTGATATCGAAGCTCACATGGAAGCCTCTCTGGTCATCGCCATTTA
Source organism: Haemaphysalis longicornis (assembly GCF_048455015.1). Taxonomy (NCBI): domain Eukaryota; kingdom Metazoa; phylum Arthropoda; class Arachnida; order Ixodida; family Ixodidae; genus Haemaphysalis; species Haemaphysalis longicornis. The sequence continues at coordinate 198,925,717 of NW_027526295.1, read as the reverse complement.
CAGCACCCCTTTGCTTTGTGGAATTCGGTAGCATTATTCCCCGATTTAAAAAATCGTTGTTTTGTGTTGCAAACGGCCGAAGAAGGCGAGCAATTCCGGAATTTCATGGGTAACGCTGTAGTAAAACTCAGAAGACGAAAAATTTCTTCACAAACGAGTGATGTTGAAGGGAGATAAATGAGAATAGGAGACAATTCGCGGCCGATTCATTTTAAGTTCGCAAGCGCGGATTGTTTTTTGGGGTTTTTTTGGGATACCTTGATCTGCGTATCAAACTTCCTTATGTTCTGTTAGACACAGTCGTTCGCTTTAAAACCCTATGTTTTATGCCCCGAGCACTTCTGCTCCACCGCGCCACAACATGCAACGCCATCCTTTTGCACATGGCGCACCTCTGTTCCAAGGCTCTTTGGCCGGACGTGCACGAAGCGCTCGGCTGTGGACGCCTTCCCACCACTGCTCAGGCGTGCCGCCCCACCTTGGCGGCTTCGCCTGGCTTCGTCCGTCGCAACGAACGTGTCCGATGGGTTTGAGCGTCCTAGTGCGCACGCAGTGAAAGAAATGTACGTGATCTTAGACTTTGTTTAATATTATTTTCTTCATTTCATTCTCTTGGATCCGGTATTGCGACTACAAGAAATGCACGCTGAATGTGACTAGCACTCTCTAAAAAGATTTTAAATGCTAAATTGAGTTGCGAGCGAAGGTAGATCTGAGCATATGGATGTGGCGTGCACAATAATTTTTGGGCAAGCTATATTTGGGAATGGTTTAGAAAGTCGGGATATTTGCAAAAACGATGCAAGAACAAATAAATGTCTAGAAGAAATAGCTGGAAGAAGAGCCGTAGCCACACTTCCAGTAGTAAGCTTTCAATTAGCTTTCGCTTGTTTAACAGCAGCTGTTTTTCGGCGAAGTGGAGATACGGTGCAGAAGTAATCAGTCCTCGCGGAAAGCATCTTCCCAAAATTCTCCAGGGCGATTTTCCCACGCGTTCTCCCGCGCACACACTTCGGCGTTGTTTCCTTGCTTACCAGTTTTAAGAAGCGTGATGAAAAAACAAATTAGTTTTCGCGGGCTTTTTCTGGTACACCCGGAGGGTTCCGAGCCGTTTCCGCCCCGCTTTAGTTAGCACCTACTCCTCCGCACTTCTTCCCACCCTCCTCCTTCGTCTCCCTGGCATTGTCAATGCTAGCGGAGTGGAGGGCCCATCAATTTGAATAATGTCATCGATTTAGCAAATTGATTTCTCCGAGGGCGCCAAGAAATGACACGGGCTCGCGGCCTGCTTAGCCTCGCTCGAAGCGCCCCCTTTATTTCCTCCTCCAACCGCCCTTCGTCCTCTCCCCAATAAGTACGTCCTTCCGCGTTCGTTATCTACACCGAAGAAACCTCCCAGGCCGTAAAGCGTAACGTGTTCAATCAGTCGTGAGATCAAACATATCTTCGCGTCGTTAGGATTTACCAAGATCGGGAAACGTCAGCATCTGGCATCTCTAGCAACCGATAAGCTAACGGCGATCACCGGCAGAAAAGAGGAAGGCTTTTGGGGATTATTGTTAGAGAGGTGGATCTTATAGCTGTACGGCGCCTCGAAATAACATTGTCTGTGGCGGAGATTCACGCTGCGACGGCGTTTCGGTCTTTCAATTGCCGAAATTAGGCTTAGCTCAGGGTCCCGGCGCCGCCGTACCGCCTACACTATATTGTTGACGACTGTTGTTTGGTGATGGAAGAAATCAATGTCTGACGATCCCACATACGACGGTCGATGTCAGGCGGGTAACAGGGAAAGTCGATAAGTCTTTACGTGACAAAAGGAAAAGGAAGCGCGGTAACCAGAGTGGAGAGGAGTGAGGCTTAAGTAGATTAAGAGTCCTGTAAGAAGAAGGAAAAAAATGGAAGGGATGCAAGCAAAATGGTGGAGTGACTACGGTGTCGACACGAAGTCCCGGGTGTGTTCGACACTTACTGATATCGGCAGCGGCGCTTCCGGCATTTGTCGCCTAGCAGATGACAAATTTGAGGGAACCTGGCGCTCACTTCTTTCCCCTTTATTGACTTCCTCCCCCGTGTGTATCGCTACATTGTCTTTCCTCGCCACTGCCTCAGAGCGGCCTTGCTCTTTGTCGCCACGGTCGTCCTCGTCGTCATCTCGGAGAATTGAGCACGCCACACGTGTTTCTTTCCGCGTCCTAGCATGCCGAGAATTCCTTTCAGCGCTTGTCACCGAGTGCTTTTTTATCTTGGCTCCTTTCCTTAATATTTCATATCGACGCGTTTCCTCTCGCTTCGTCACTTACATTCCTGTCTATATTGCCCTCTCCTCTTCATTTAGTTCTCCCGCCTTTATGCCATCGTAAAAAAGGAAATTTAGTCCCGGCACAGCTTATTATGGGGCTGGCCATAACTGGACGACGCCTTTGCAGCACGTTTGAGCAGTAAACTGGTATAGTTGGCGTCTTCTCATCTCCCGGCCGCGCCACTTTTGTGCTGTCGTCCGGGCGGAGCCCGCGCCACTTTCCCATCCAGAATTCTTTTTTTCCCCTGTTCCGCACACTCGCGCGGACAAATGAACGTGAGACGACAAGCCGGATTGAAAGTAAAACGAAAGACGACAAGGTATTTCCTCCCTGAAGTAATTCTCCCGCATGCCTCCCACAGCTCGGTAGCCTAGCGCCGCCGGCGACAACGCCACGCCGTCGTTTTCGGCGTTCTCCCCGAGCGCGAAGGAACAACAACGAATCCGAGTGTCCCACTGTCGTTCCGCTCCACTTTTGTCGTCAAGCCATTTTCGCGTTGTGTGGGGTCGTCCAGTAGCCCGTTTCTTTCCGTTAACCCTATGAATCTGCCACCCTCCTCAGCAGATTAGCTGAGCGTTCTAGTTGTCAACGCTTTCCCTCTCATGAGTGCTTCGTAAACACTGAGGCTCACACCTCGGCCCCACTTTAATTCTCAGTAACGTCGTTGCTGCTTTCGCTCCGAGCTTCACGCGTCATGATTGTCGCACAGTCACTACCTATACACACACAAATGCATACATCCAGGGTGATCAAAATTAAGTCGACAGGTTTTTTTTTAGATGCTTAGATTTACTTAAAGACCACCTCTACAGTGAGGTTACACGGCCAGGCGGACAGAGAATTAGGTGGTAATTATTCATGTTGGTGGCATAATTAACTAAAATATAATAATTACCTTTTTAGTGGCTGCAGTAAGCAGCCATGTTTGTATTCAAACGTTAGGCACAATCGTGTTTCTACAGAGTTTCATTTGGCAGAATTCTTCTAGCGCATTCCTACTCCGAGATATCGAACTGAGAAATTTAATTGCTGGTCCAATGATTACGCCTGCTAGACCGTGAAGACCGGCGCAAAGCTCCTCCCCTTTGTTCTGTGTATCGATAGCGGCCGCGAGTACCGCAGATTGCGATAACGCCAGCCAAGACTGATAGGGTGCCAGTTATCACTTTTGCCTATGACTCGACCCTGTTCTCAATCTAAACAGCCTACACAGCAGACACGTCACAAAAGGGAGGAGCTTTGTGCCGGTCTTGACTGCCTTGCATGCGTAGTCACGCGAGCGGCAATTAAACTTCGCAATTCGATATCTCGAAGCACGGAAGTGCTAGAAGAATTCTGCCAAATGAAACTGCGTAGAAACATGACTGCATCCAACTTTTCAATACAAACGTGGCTGCTTACTGCAGGCAATAAAAATTAATTATTTAATTTTAGTTAATTAAGCCACTGAGATTAACAACTACCACCTCATTACGTGTCCTCCTAGACACATAACCTCACTGTAGAGGTAGTCTTCACGTACATCTAAGCGCCTAGTTTAAAAAAAAGACTGTCGACTTAACTTTGATCACCCTGTGTATACATACATACATACATACATACATACATACATACATACGTACATACGTACATACATGCATACATACATACATACATACATACATACATACATACATACATACATACATACATACATACATACATACATACATACATACATACATACATACATACATACATACATACATACATACACGCAAGCATGCATGCATAGATGACGGGTACATAAATGTACAGGTGTCACAAAAAGTGACTGGAGCACGACTTCGCAAAATTGTAATAATTGCTATTTTATGCATCTTCCAGCACAAATGCAGTATGCGTGGCCCGATTGTATTTTAGAATGACTTTTCTGAAAGGTCACTTAGAGACTGCTGGCTAGGTACAATGCGTAGAAATCCACTCAAAATCTCCAAGAGTGCTCCGTTTACTTTTGGGGGTACCTGTAAGTAACGTGCATTAATACATACACCTGCGTCAAAAATTTCTAGGACCGCTTAAGTGGGTTTACGAGCTTTAAAGGGGAAAGCCTGGCGCAGTATTGTGACTAGAAATCTTTATATCCGCGTTTTCTTGTCTACACAGCAGCCACACCTTTTTAGCGTTCTTAATCCATCGTAATCCACTTCAATCCACCTTCGTCCCTATTTTAATTCCCCTTTTCCATGTTAATCAGGCTTAAACGTCTTAAGTAGTATTATTCCACGTTAATGCCGAACTCGCTATAATCATTATTACTAATCAATGGTTATCCGATCTTAATTAATTTTATTTACCGCATAACCTTTCTCATTCACTCACTTAATCCATCTTAATCCCAAAAATCGCCCCAACTTACTAACCGTTACTATTCATCACGGTTCAATAAGGTGCTGCTTCGGTAATAATTTATAATCTCTTATACACGGCTTGTATACTTTGGATGGCTGCTGGATTTTTAGTGTTTGTGTCATTCATGTCGATCCTGGAGTCATTTCAGGTCACCTTCGAGCTAGACATATGAGGCTATCGCCTTGATAAAGGCCAGCTGGTGTGATTGCCGGGTTCATTACCTATATCATCACCTAAGCCAAACCACTTGGCGTGGAAACGCTTTCATTTCCCGGAGTACATTCCTTACCCGGCATATAGGGTTACCAGTGATGTATCTATTGAAATTGCAGCTCTCAGGGTATGATAAAGGCTTAAAAGTGCGCTTGAATACATCAATATTTTTGGATTCATTGAAGTTACCACCTCGGTGTTTGCATGAAAATGTAAGTGACACAAAATTCTTGTTATAAATAAACGAATTCACGTGTATATTTGCAGAGCATGAATATATGGGACGAGGCATTACATCCATGCGCATGCGTCAACACAAGCAATGTAAAACCCACTCGTATCATATGAAACGCTCAGAAAGCCACTTCCGAGAGCTGGGCGCATAGGCCAACGTCCGAGCTCCATAGCTACACACCCTGCGCAACGTCGAAGTTGAGCGAGCAGCGCACGCAGTCCTCCGCACAATGGGCCGGGGGCCGGGGACTGAAGCGGGGACCTCTCCCACAGAAGCGTATGTGCCCGTTGCAAAGTTTAGTGCGCAGTATGGGACCCCCGGCATATTCATCGCGAACGTGCGTCTCGAGGAGCAGGGGGGATTGCGGTTCCAAGTTGAGCGCCAGCGGTCGTTCAAATTACAGACCGAGTACGTTCTCGTGTCAGGTGTGTCCGCGCCGCAGCGGCGGTGGTGGCGTCGAATGCTTGGATCAGCGTTCTCGCAGCGCGCACGCGCCTCTTCGGCGGGCTTGGATATGCGAGGGGAAGCTCGGCGTACGTTATCATAACAAGGTCCAAGCCTGTGGACCATCTAGCGTGATTAGCCGCCGACAGTGAACGCGACTGTGGGTACTACTTCAGCGGCCGAGACGCCGCTTTGGTGCGGACGGCCGCGGCGTGTGTTTCAGTGAAGCCAGTGCTGAGCCCTTCCAAGTCATCTTGCCACAAAGTTAACTTGACACCCGGCCGTGCGGCTTCTGCGTATTGACACTTCCCTTCCGCAGTCGAAAGAGGCACTCAGGGACCGTGTTTTTTGTCTCGCGTGGATTATATACATCGGCGAAAGTCGAAGCAGTTAGATAAATCGAGCGCCAGAAATCGCTGCCGCTTTTCTAGACGATCCCGGTATAAATCTCCGAACTATCAGTCCTGCCGAAATATCGGTGATTAAAGAATCGGTCGGCGATTGCAACGCAAGCTCAGCAATCTTGTGGAAGCAACGAAGGTCCTCGATGAAATAATTAGTGCAGCTCGGGGCCGCGCGCTGCACGGGATAAACAAGACGTGGTTTTGGCTGTGGCCACAATGGCTGACTTTACTGACGAAGAAGTTTTTTTCACTTTCTCGCGAATGCGTAAGGAAGCGAAGAGCCATCCCATTGCTTCCACATCACTTCCTATGGGTACATTCCAAACATGGCAAAGGCGCGTTGACTTACTATAAATATCATATTAGGTGGGCTTCTGTCCCGTATGAGCACAGTTTGTTTCGAAGCTTTTATCAATCGTATAGATTTTCATCAGTTATATTTTATAAAAGAATATCTAAACATGTTTTATTTATTCAGAACGTGATATATTTTTCCTCTAGGAAACAATATATATACCGACGGGCACTTGTATGGAATCTCCTGTTAATATATTGAAAAATACCTCCTCTGAAAAAAGCCAGTTAGTGTTCAGTTCGTTAAGGCGTTTCCATGAAAGCGTGTTAAACCCGAAATTGCCATGTTATACCCCACCGAACGCACTGCCTTTAGTCAGCCTACATTCTAGGAGACCTGCACTTTAACAAAAAAGATGCACAGCACATGAAAGAAGCTATAAAAACGTTGCCTATACTGCTCAGTCATGGGACTTCCAATTCCGTACCAAATCTGTAATTTATTTCTCTTTTTTATCCTGGGGGGAAGATGTTTAAAAGGTGATATTTTCTTGGTTCACATTTAATATATACTAATTATCGTCCCCCAAAAGGCAAACTCTGACTTCCCAGATTGTGTGGGGTGGGATGTCAGTGGCGATAAGTTTTTTTTTCTAACGAACAAAAACGGTACTGCCGTTAAAATTGGCATTTAAAATGAACACAAATGTTCTCTTTGTGACGAGGCTTTAAAGAAATGAGGGAGCAGTTTACATAGATTTATGAAGCTTCTGCTGCACTGGTAGAACTACTTACATGGGAGCAGCAGCGCCCTATATATTTAAATCCCAAGTATACAGTTTCCACATGAGCGTTAGTCTTTCAAACTAGTTGGTATTTTTCTTACTTGACGCAAACAGCGCAAACGCACCTCGACTCAATGGCATTGCAAACAACGCGAACAGCACTGCATTGTCTGCTTTGTTGTTGGATCTAAACTGTGACACCATTCAGCTGTGTCGAGACGTTCAAATTAAACCAAATTTACCAATGGAATAGTGACCAGTCCTTCCACAAATACGGTGCTGCCGAAGGAATTACGGGAAGGGGGGGGGGGGGGGGGGGGGGGGGGGGGGGGGGGGGGGGGCTAGCAAAAGGGAACTAATGAAGGGGTTTCTAAAATCGCAATGGCAATGGATTCCATATACTTCCTCCCAGCGCCATCCATTAAAAGAAACAAAAAAAAGGCAAACAAAAAGGAATAAAGGGTACCTCAAGCGCACGTGCTTTCAAGGCTGTTTTAAAGGCATTTTCTCCCTTTTTTCGCTTCGAAATGAAGGTGCCAGTTAGTCGCAGCGTTTACGAGTACGCACAGCCTCGAATACAGACGTCCGTGCATGCGCTCTGGCATGCTCTCGAGGGGAGAACGATGTGTAGAAGTGCAAATTGTTTCGGCATGCAGAAAGCCCGAGCGGGAATCGTGGGGAGGGAAAGGCGGATTGTTCGAAATTGGACTGTGTTTTAGGGGGGTTTCTCGGAAGGAGAGGAGAGCGAATGCGGAGGGGAACTAAAAGGGGAAGCTTTTCGTCGGCACGGCTGCGAACGAGCACGGTGGCTTCACAAGGCGCATCGGAGTGATGAAGCGCCTTCTCGGCGCTTCGCATTGGGTACAAGCGAATGAAGCAGCCTCTCGTGCTCTGCTGCGCTCCGAAGTGCGAGAGAAGGAAGATCATGAATGCGATCGCGTGGAAATACTGCCGCGTCCTCCTACCCGAAAACGTCGTCATTCGCGAGTGGAGGGTGGAGAAGCTTTGTTAAACAGCGTGCGACACTGAAACGCTGCAAAGGGAAGTATCGCGTAGATGAAGAAATAATGAGTGAGCGTGCAGTGGGGCGGAGAAACCGCCCCCTTTTGGCATGTTCTGTCCGAGGATTTTATTCGGAATTCGTGAGCCACCACACGCTGTACCGTGGATTTTTTGGTTTTCAGAATGGCGATTTCATCTTCCGTATCAAGCGGAGATGGCCCAGCAGGGGTTCAAAGGTCACACAGCCGTTGGTATGCAATAAATATACACTGTACACTGATTGGCATCTAAAATTTTAAAGGATGAGATGCCGTCCCATGTGAGTGCAGTTAGCTCACTAGCAATTACCAATCGCTTGGATTATTATCAAGTATACTGTACTTTTGCAGGCCTCGTCAATCCCGATAGGCGCAATGCTAAAAGTATATCTATTGAGAGGACAGCGCTCACGGGAGTGGCCGATGTTCGGGGCGACCGTTTAATGAAAGCCTCGAGCGAAGAACGCGTGAGTACACACCATGATGATGAATATTTACAGAGATTAGGACGAAGTGCTAGAGCACGATAGCTAATGATGATGATAATGTACAGATGAAGAGGAAGCACTGATGGCAGTACTAAGATCTCACACCAAGAGCGACTGTGCCAACCGGTTCCGGTGGATTGTCCAAGGATGCACGCATATATATATATATATATATATATATATATATATATATATATATATATATATATATATATATATATATATATATATATATATATATATATATATATATATATATATATATATATATATCACATAACTTTATTTCCATAAAGACCCCTCGAGGGGGTAGATTGACGATATAATTTATTTGCCACAAGTTTTTCATTGTGAAAGATGAGTAGACAACTGGCGAAAACCTGTTGATAGGCAGGAAATGGTGACTACGTCGTGAGGAAAGTAATTCCAGTCATTTATAGTCCATAAAAAGAAAGACATTAAAAAAGTGGTCGTTTTAATACGTGGTCGGGCGAGTTGAAGTGGATAACTAGTGCGGTGAGATATGCGCGCTGGTGGAATAATATAGGGATGACGGAGGGGGCTGTGAAAGAATTTGTGAAAAAGGCAGAGGCTGGAAATTCGGCGGCGAACGTACAGGTTTAAAAGAGCTGATTCTTTTTTGAGCGATGATACACTGGTATTATACGAATACGAAGAATGAATAAATCTAATAGAACGGTTTTTAACTGCCTCGAGAGAGTCGATTAGATATGCTTGGTGTGGGCTCCATATTGCAGACGCGTATATTAATTTAGATCGGATAAGAGAGTTGTACGCCTGCAGTTTCACATTCCTTGGGGCGTGCTGAAGGTGACGTTTCAGAAAACCTAAAGATTTGTTTGCAGATGATATAACGTTAGTAATGTGCATGCGCCCGTTAAGATCACTGACACCGAGATTTTTTTTTTATTTTATTCACAGAGTACCCTGCAGCGCCAAGGCATTATAGCAGGGGAGTGGGTTTCAAAGAACAAATGGCAATAAAGTCACTAGCAAAGTCACTGTTTTGTCAATATATAACTAAAAGGGAGTGCACAACAAAATAATATTTATACAACGACCGCATCCCAATTTCCTAAGCACGCGAGTGAACAATACAATAACTAAATAGGAGCACACAACAATACAATAATTATTCAACGAAAGCATCACAATTCACTGAGCACGCGAGTGAACGTCACAACACCAGTCGAAATGATGTCGGCTGCCAATTCACTCCACTGGAATATAGTCAAAGGGAAAAAAGAAAACTTTTTATAATTGGTCCTGCACTTACCTTATCTCTCGTATTTTGTTACTGTGATGATGTCCTTGGGATACATAATGGGGTGTTTGCAAATATTTCTCCTTGATGATTCCTGTTAAATTGTTGTATATACAATATAGGAGTTTTAATCTATGCTTTCTACGTCGCTCTCTGAGAGGTTCTAGGCCTATTGGTGATTTCATTTCTGTGACGCTTGCCCCCCAAGTGTAATTATTGGGAATAAACCAGGCTCTCCGATTCTGTATTGCTTCACGTTTTTCTATTAAATACTCTTTGTGAGGGTCCCATGCGACACTCGCATATTCTAGGATGGGTCTGACCAGAGAAAAATGTGCGGTTTTTTCACAGATGAAGGAGCATTGCGAAGGTTCCAATGGAGTAAGTTAAGTACACTCACTGCTTTCTTGGCAGAGTTATCCATGCGATGATTGAAAGTCGGATCCGCACTGAGTGTGACGCCACACTATTAAATTTTACTGAAAGAGACATAATAACACTTAGCTGTGTTTAACCCCAATTCACATGAGTGAGACCACGAGTTAATGTTGTTCAAATCCTTTTGCAGAGCTGACACAACATTTTAGGATACTCACTCTGCGGTAGATCGCAATCATCTGCGAACAACCTGATGAATGATGAAGTCGTAGTTACAATGTCATTAATAAAGACCAAAACTAACAATTGCCCCAGAACCGATCCTTGAGGTACTCCGGACATCACGGCTTCAGTTCCCCATTTTTTGCCCCTACAACAACACATTATTTTCTATCGGGAAGGTACTCCTCAATCCATATTAAAACGTTATTATCAATTCTTAAGGCTCTCAATTTGTGCATCAGTAAGCTGTGTGAAACGCGTTCGAATGCCTTACGGAAATCAATGAAGATAGCGTCCGTCTGAAGCCTATCCTCAGCAGAAGTTACAAGGTCATGTAATACTCAAATTAGTTGGGTTCCACAAGAGAGCCCCTGGCGAAATCAATGTTGATTAGGATAAAAAAGCTATTTTTTTCCAGGTGCTTTATGATGTTGCTGTAAAGAATATGTTCAAATATCTTGCAACAGGTACAGCATAGTGAAATCGGCCTGTAATTCTCAACATTCGATTTTGCTCCATTTTTATCAATAGGCACAACATATGTCATTTTCCAGTCCTGCGGGAGCCGTCTGGATGCAAGAGACTTGCGGAATATGACACAAAGATATTGTGATACTATACATGAACAGGCTTTTAACCCTTTCGGGGATATTTCATCTGCACCAGTAGCCTTCGATTCGTTTGAAGAGTCTAAGCTTTTTCTTATTCCTTCCAGAGATATTTTAATCGGTGGCATTGCACTTTCTATGCTAACCAGGTATGTGGGGAGCACTTCGAGACTGCGTTGTTTCAAAAAGATCGTTTTGAAATAGTTGTAAAGGGACCCTGCAACACTCTTTGAGCAGTGCAAGTAAACCTGCGCGACGCTTAGCTTACACTGCCAGAATTACCTGAGCCAAATATTACACGTGCACGTGAAGCGGTGAGCGCACAAATCGCTGTGAAACACGCGGGAAAACCAATCGCGCTCTCTTCAGTTCTCCTGACATTACCTAAACGACGTCATTGATGCCATGGCTGTCCGATCGGCTGTCACTGGTCAACTTCGCGGATAATTTCTGGCATTTGCCGTGACGATCCACCGCCGTCAGCGCTGTGTACGAACCCCTTCTATGTCTGAACCTGTAGGCACAGTTTTGCCGTTTCTTTTGTGTTTTGAGCGCGTGCGGATTTTGAGTGCTGAACTCAATACTTCCCTTTGAACCAGCGTACTCAACAATAAACGTTTATGGCTTCAAAAACATCCTATCAGTCCGAGCGCGCGCTTGCGAGCAGGCAGCCATGCCTCCTTATTTGTGGCACCAGACCGAAAACAGACCCTTCCACGTTGCGGAGAAAAGGAGAAAACTCGGCCTGGAAGGGCGCGGAGAGAGCGCGCAGCTTTCGTCGGTTGTCCGCGATCGAGTTGTGAGGGAACGATTATGTGCGATTTCTCACCGCGCGTAGTTTTGGTGATAGTGAACGGATTTTCATAATTCTTGCGGGAGGGGATTGCTGGGACAATAGACTTTACCCCAAAATACTTGCCTAGTAGACGATGGTAAGTGCTGCAGGGCCCCTTTAAAGTGGTTTGCTTTAGCCGAGTTCTCAGTTATATCGGTACCCTCGTGTACGATGTTCGGGATGCTGATTGTTTTATTCCGTGTCTTTCGGAGGTAGCTCCAGAAAGCTTTTGGGTTGGTTGTTATATCCCTGGCCAGCCTGGAAAAATAGTTTTCTTTGGCTGTGGTTACTGCCACTTTGTATAACGAATCAAGGTTGCTGAGCTGCTCCTCAGTGCTTTCAGTAGGGATTTTTTATTTTTTATACAACCGGTCTCTTTGTTTGATTAATTTCTTGACATGGGGTGACATCCATGGCTTACCAGGTTTCATTCTATCTACTAAATGCTTGATTGGAATATGTAATTCAACGAGTGATCTGATGGAGTTTTGGAAGCTTACACAGAGGGAGTCAGCATCAGCATATTGTGACTGTAAGGCAAAAGTAGCACACTTGAGCTCCAGTTAGTTTATTATTTCACTAAAATTAGCCTGGTTGTAGAGGTATACTTTCTTTGCATCAATACTAGGCGGAGTTAACTGCGGTAGTGAAAACTTAGCCGTAACTATCTTGTGATCACTATTTCGGGGTAAAGTGCATACTTCGCGAACAAAAGCTGGGTCATTGGAAAACAGGAAATCTAGTATATTGTCACCTCGAATAACAGAAAAACATACTGCTGAAGACCGTACCTGCTTGTTATATCGCCAAATGTGGACTTAGTTTCTTCAGCTCCGTTTCGTCTTATTTTAGGTTCGGCATGTTAATATACCCAGCAAGGATGATGCGCTTATATGAATATTATATGAATGCACTTGTTGGAGGGCTACGTTATCAGTTACGTACGCGAACAGTAAAGGGTTGTGGCGGCGATGAAATGAGACTGTTTTGCATTTGTTAGAATTAAGTTTCATAAGCCAGCGGTCACACCATTCTTGTACGTGGTTAAAGGCCATCTTGGATAGCGGTTTGATCAGTGGGGTTAGTGATTGAGTGATAGATTACACAGTCGTCAGAAAACGAACGGATTCTGGAGGAGACATGCGAAGCTAGGTCATTAATATAAATTAAGAGAGAGGGCGCGAGAACGGAACCTTGTGGAACACCTGATGTTACTCGAAGGAGACTAGATTGCACTGCATCGAGGGAAACAAATAGGGAGCGGTTAGTTAGAAATTTTTCAATCCAAGTTAGAATGTCAGGGTGTAAATTTAAGGATCAAAGTTTTATTAGCAGTCGCTTATGAGCTACCCTGTCAAACGCTTTCTAAAAATTCAGAAATATTGCGTCAGTCTGGTGGTTGGTATCAAGACTTGTATGCAAAGCCTGGACAAAAACGGCTAATTGGGTTTCGCAAGAGTAACCTTTACGGAAACCATGCTAAGCAGGATGGAAGAAGTTGTTCGCGTTAAGAAAGTTTATGATTTGGGAGTAGATGACATGTTTTATGATTTTGCAGGGTACATTTGTTAGAGACATGGCTGTCTTTGTTACCTGATTTGAAGACCGGAGTGACCTTCCCCCCTTCTAGTCCTACGGTAAGTGGCCTGTGCGAAGTGACTGTGAGAATATTAGCGACAAAATCATTATGTACTGAAGAGTATCCTCCTCTCGACATTATTGTCCCATTCTTCTCTGCGCTTAACGGCGAGCAAACCCCGCTCCCTCCCGCTTCCCAGCACCGCCTGCTGCCACGGGCAGCGAGCGACATCATTGACACAGACGTCACACGCATTTTCCCGGGAGAAACTTCCGTGACAGCGGTCTTTCTGCCCTACGGACACGCGCATGTATTTCTCTCGCGAGCGTGGCCGTAATAGCTTGTGGTTTCTTTTCTTCCCATTGCAGTATGACGAAGACCGATAATGCTATTTACCAACGATGGGGCTGATTGGATACGTTGGGCGATATGGGGCTGACCTTTCATAGTTCCCTCCATGGACTGGTTCGCCTTTGGTGGTCAATGCCCTTCGAAACGGATGCCGGTAGGCGGCAGCTGCACTGCTGCTCCGGGGTGTTTGTCACACCACGAGCCCGGAGGTAAAACGACAGACGAACACGCGAATTGAGCGCCTTGTTGAACAAAGGAGTCCGATGCCACCGTCAAGAAAACATAACTCTAGATCAGATTGAATTCGTGCTGATACTAACATGGTGTCCGAAAGTTCCTCGTCTTCATTCTCCTTTTGCAGGCTGACAGCTTCCTCGTGATTCATCCTCTTCTTCATAAAAATGCAACACGCCTTGTGCGCGTCATTAAACGCGGATATTCCGAAGCTCTTTAGCGCAGCACAAATGAGAACTCTACCATAAAGAGTGCAGGAAGTCCTGTCACAAGAAACGATAGCAGACGTTGAATACTATTCGGAAGCCTACGTGCTACCCAGCAACGCATCTTCCGGCAATAAACAAAAATCCTTGGTAGCTTCCACGTTCACAGAAGTAGTTAAGGGCATCGAACATGATGACAGGGGGTGAGGGCATTCGTACACACCCGTGCGCACATGCGCATACACGCACACTAGCAGAGCAAGCACACGCATTGCTTTTCCACTTCTCAGCCGTTCCACAGTTCCCGAAGCCCCTATAATGGGTGAGCACCGCGCGGTTGTCGAGAGTGCTTGTGCACCTACAGAGCGCAGCCAAGGGCTACATTGGGTATGAGTGCGCTGGCAACGCATAACCCCCACCATTATTTCAATGCAGCAACTCCTCACTCCCCATTGCATAGCATGTTTATTCATTCATTCATTCATTCATTTTCTGCACCCCCCCTCCACCCCTTCCCCCCCCCCCCAGTCTCGCGCTATGCCCTGCAACAAAAATGGAGCGACGTGCGCGTATCGGAGTACAGATGTTCGAGCGCCCCTTTTTGGGAGCGAAGACCCTTCGGGGCTGGGGCTGTTGACGTCTCCTGTCACCATCGTCATCATAATCGCCGTTTGTCTCATGTAGTCATGGTACTAAAATACCAGGAAACTAGTTTACTCATCGCACTATAACGTAACGCGTACTAAAAAGCCGCCCGCATCTTCCCACGGGGGGAACTCGAGTAAATGCGTCGCATCTACTCGAGTCAAGCAAAGCGTCACGTCAAGCGTAAGCCATGCAAAGACGCCCTTGACTGAATTCCGAACGCGCGCTCCGCCGCTTATATACGTTGAGGGGACTGCGTAAGCCGGTCCCAGTCGACGACGTTGGCGTACTTGTAAAGCGGCGTGGACTCTAGGTGTTTGAGCCAACCGCGGATGTTGCTTGGCCGGAGAACGGCACACCGGTTATATGCGCAGCGCGCCCGAAGGAGAGGAAACTGCGGAAGAGAGAGTACTGCACATGCGCCGGCCCAAGCGCGTCTGCCGCGGCTATGACGCAACGTGCCGCGGCTATGACGCAACACAATCCAACACAATCCACTTTAATCCAATCCAATCCAATCCAATCCAAATCCAATCCAAGCCAATCCAATCCAAGCCAATCCAATCGAATCCAATCCAATGCCCCTCGCGAGAGAGTGTTCGAATCCAATCCAATGCCCCTCGCGAGAGATGTGTTCGCTTTCGCCTCGACTCGACGCGCATGCGCAGTGAGCGTGCGGACTACGGACGCCAACGCGGGTGACATCGTGAGTTACTGAAATGCTCTGCATTTAAAAGACAGCGGGAAACTCGTTTACGCGTCGCGCTACAGAGCTTCGTGCTTCAAAGACAAGAGACTTTTAGAACAAGGCCGCATACCTCTACCCCTCAACAGTTTCGCCTCCATTGGCAAAAACGCCAAGGTGTCAAAGAATACACTGATACATTGCATGCTTGTGGAGGAAGAAGAAGAAGAAGCAGAAGGAAGGTTCTGTTCCTTGAGCGCTCTTGTTTTTTCGCAAGTTTTCCTCTCTAAAAACTGCTTTCTCGACACGATATTTTCAAGGATGGGGGATAATGAACCCCCTCCTCCCCCCGACCCTGCACAGCGGTCGGCGTCGTCTCCGCTGCCGGGAGCCGACAACTTGGATTCCCCTGGCTGCCACGAATCCTCGGATGGCTCCATGACTGAGGAAATGGACTCGGACAGCGAATTCACCGTCGTCACAGGGCGTCGTTTGAAGAGGAAACTCCGCCGCACCTCAACGACAAGTGAGACGATGGCCGGAATGCCCACTGGTCCGAAGGTCTTCACGGTTGGTTATGTGCCCGTCAAGAAGACCGATAACCTAAATACGTTGAACCGTCAGAAACTGACAGAGTACTTTCGCCGGGTTGCGGTTAACCAGGTCAAGGAAATCCGGATCAATGCCCGATTGAACGTGCTAATGGTTGATGTGACCACCGACGGCATCATAGACACTTTGAAGGCCATCACAGGGTTAGGAAACATCCAGGTGCGTTCGTTCTTGGCTCACGGAAAGGAAACAACGACTGGTGTCATCTCTGATGTAGACCCGGAGATCAACGACAGTGACCTAGTGCAGCTCCTTTCGTCAACGGTCCGCATCCTGGACATTCATCGCATCGGTCGCTCGCGGTGCGTGAAGGTAGTATTTCAGTGCGATTCGCTTCCAGCGTCTGTGAAAGTAGGCTACGTCCGACATCGTGTGCGTCCGTATGTGCCACGGCCCCTTCAATGCTATAAGTGTCAGAAGCTAGGTCATGTCAGTGCTGCTTGTAAGAATGCCGTAGCATGCAAGCGGTGTGGTGATGCTCATGACCATGCTAACTGCAAAGGCACGCTGAAATGTGCAAATTGTTCGGGTCCTCACGAGGCAACCTCTAATGAATGCCCAAAAATGATGCATGAGCGTCGAGTTCTGCGCACGATGGTCAGAGATAACTCTACGCACAGAGAGGCTGCAGCGTCCGTTCGGAGACGTCGTCGAAGCTCCCGTCGCAGACGTCGACAGTCACGCAGTATATCTCGCCAAAGGGATTTGCAAACCACAGCGGCGCCACCGTTGGCGCCACTCCCACAGGTGTTGACACAGGAAGAACCACGACCTCCTCCGGTTCCTCCTCGTCGAGCAAATATTGCGTCTGGAACTGTATCCGCCGACGACTGGCCTCTCTTGTCGCAAACGGTTTCTGCTGCAAACAAGTCAGCCATTGTAGTGAAAGGCCCACATGAAAAGCACAGCAATGAAGAGAGGATCGCCGATGAGAAGGTGTTACGCATGCTTAAACAGCTGCTAAACACTATGCGAAAACTCATCGCAGGTCTGAAAAGTCAATCTGCGAAAACTGTGGTGCAGGTTCTAGATGCGTTGGAGCCGCTCATTGAGGCACTCCAGTGATTTATTATGGTGCAAAAAACCGGCATAACTTTACTGGAAGAGAGACTTTACAATTCTTTCGTGATGCAATGGAACGCAAGAGGACTGCGAGGGCGGATGTCAGATTTTCGGCAGCGCATGTTTAAATACAAGTTCCCAGTCGTGGTTATATGTGAGCCAAACATATCTGCCCCGTTTCGTCTCTCCGGTTACGTTCTCCTGTTGTCACAGAAGGAAGGAATACCCAGCAAGGTATTATTATGCGTACGAAAGGACATACCTTACGTCAGACATGCGCTTTCTGCTCATGCTTCAAATGAATATATTTGCGTGACGTTAACGCACAAGCGTCGAGTCATTTCGGTCATCGGGGCTTACATACCTCCACGCGCGGACCTTGACTTCACGTACCTGAGCTCTGTGGTGCACGCTTGTTCCGGTCCACACATCATCGTCGGTGATTTTAATGCCCACCACCCCCTGTGGGGCAGTGCGGCTACTAACAAGAAAGGAAATGACCTTGCAGACTTCATTCACGACGAAAGCTTTGTGGTTATTAACGACGGTTCCCCTACCTTTCTTCGTGGGCTCTCGTACAGTAGTTGCTTGGACCTTGCAATCGTATCAAAGACTCTGTCAACATCTGCAACTTGGTGTTGTGATGTTGAGTCACATGGGAGTGATCACATTCCGACCTACGTACAACTGCGCTGGTTCCACACGTCTGACGTCCCTAGGATCCGTTGTACTGATTGGCGAAAGTTTACGTTGATGGTTGAGGAGTCATGCGCAACTATTACGTCGGAGTCCGATGTAGAAAGCGCCATACTGTCTGCTATGGAGTGCACCACGAAGTACGTTAGCACTCCGAAACATCGAACACCCATAGATGCCGTGTACGAAGAACTCCGTGCCATAAGACGCCGCGCAGAGAGGAGGTATAGAAGAACCCAGGCTGCAGCAGATCTAACAGAATGTCGCCGCGTGCAACGGAAAATACGACGCCATTTAGAAAAGCTTGGAAGAGAGCAGTGGAGGCGATTTTGCTCTTCATTAGATCCGCGCAAGCCCCTTTCAAGAATTTGGCAAGTGGTGCGAAGTCTCCAGTACCACCCGAAGCAACTGTACCCTTTTCGTGCTTTGGCTCTAAGCACAGGAAAAAGCGAAGTAGAGGTAGCTGAAGCATATTGCAAAATGCTTGTTGATGGATCCCACGCCCTGCTTCCCCGTACAGAAAGGCGTACACCGCAGACCACAGACGACCGCCTCAACGTTCCATTCTCGATGCAAGAGCTGGATGCCGCTCTTTCAGCCTCCTGCCGTTCATCTGCTCCAGGACCTGATGGTGTACGGTACTGCGTACTGCGAAACCTTGGCAGCGAAGGTCGGAAAGCTCTTTTATCATGGTTCAATGCAACGTGGATCTCCAGCTCTGTCCCCAACCACTGGAAATGCAGTCGTGTGGTTGCTCTACTGAAGCCAGGAAAATCCCCCTTGGAGCTGTCCTCATACAGACCCATCGCATTGGCAAGCTGCATCGGAAAGGTTATGGAGAGAATGGTGCTGGCCCGACTCGAATGGTTTCTTGAGAAAAACAACATTTACCCGGATGTCATGACAGGATTCCGAAGAGGACGATCCTCTATAGACAGTGTCATCGATCTGGTGTCTTCAGTGGAGCAAGAAAGAAACCGTCTCCGAATCGCGGGTGCATTGTTTTTCGACATCAAAGGCGCCTATGACAACGTGCTCCACAGTGCGATTATGGATGCTCTAGAGATTGTGGGAGTAGGCGGCCGACTCTATGAGTGGATTTCCAGTTACCTTACTGGCCGGACAATCTTCATGTCCACGTCTGCCGGTGACACAGGACTCCACCAGGTTAATCGTGGTGTTCCACAAGGAGGAGTACTGAGCCCCACCCTCTTTAATATTGCCCTAATCGGTCTCGTGGACGAAATGCCTGAAGTCGTCAGAGTCACTATGTACGCTGACGATATCTGCATCTGGACTTCTGGTGTAACTCGACCTCAGCTGCGAGCCCATTTACAGCGAGCCGCAACACCGACGTCTCGGTACTTGTGCCGTCAAGGCCTGAGTTTAGCGCCAGAAAAATGCGCCGTTCTTGCATTCACCAGAAAGTCGATGCTCCGGTATCCTATCATTATTGAGGGGACACTTATACCTTACGTCACGCACCACAGATTTTTGGGAGTGACTGTAGACCGCGGTCTGTCGTGGACGAAACACATAGCCTCGTTGAAGACTAAACTTGCAAGCCTAGTACATGTTCTTCGCTTCGTGGCGGGGATGAGATGGGGTCCATCTGAGAGCGCTCTTCTCCAGTTGTACCGGAGCCTGTTTTTGGGGCATCTTCGTTACAGCCTGCCAGCCATTTCAAACCTGCGAACTTCTTCCCGGCGCACATTGGAGGGTTTGCAAGCACAAGCCCTCAGAATATGCTTGGGGCTACCACGATGTACCTCTACTGTGGGCACAATTGCCGAGGCACGTGTTTTTCCAATGGATGCACTTCTTTTGGGCGAACCCCTTCGAGTCTACCTTAGATGCTTCACAAGGCATGAACACCATCCATTATCGGCTCTTCCTACTACGTGTTCGAGAAGTAGTTTTGCGGCAGCCATTTTGCAACACCAACATAAGATCCCATCAGGTTTCGCCCCAATGGTGGTTTCCCAGAATCCTCTGTGGGTACTATCAAAACCATCAATTTACCTTTCCATCCCGGGAATTGGGAAGAAGTCCTCTTTGCCATCAATAGCCCTCAAACAGTTGACTCTAGCGTTCTTGACAGACAAGTACGCCGGAACTGTACATGTATATACTGATGGCTCTGTGACTGCATCCCGGTCCACCGCGGCTGTGGTAATTCCAAGCTTATGCGTTACCCGAGGATTCACACTAGACCACAAGACAACTTCTACTGCCACTGAGTTGGTTGCCATACGGGAGGCGATTCGTTTAGTCTCCCGTGAATCACCTCAAGCTTGGACCCTGTTTTGTGATTCCAAGCCAGCACTCCAGGTCCTCAACGGAGTTATGAGGCAAGGACCCTATTATGCCCTTGCTGCGGAAGTACTCGAATTATGCTCATTGACACTGCAACAAGGACATGTCCTCACCATTCAGTGGGTACCAGGCCATTGCGGGCTAGCTGGTAACGACTGGGCTGACCAGGAGGCAAAGAAGGTTTCTGCAAATGCAGAAGTTGTACGTCTGCCATTCGCAAGGACGGACACGACCGCCCTTCTGTTTACCATTCTCCGCCACGCCTCGGCGAATCACTGGTCCCACCCTGACAATCGTCATAGAAGATTACACCGCCTGGACCCCGACTGCAAGTTTCGGTTACCTCCTGGTATTCAGCGAAACTACGCCACGCTGTTTCATCGACTACGGCTTGGCGTAGCTTTTACCCGTCGCTACAAGCACCTCATTGGCTTTACGAGTGACCCCGACTGTGAGACATGCCATGTACCAGAGACTATTTCGCATGTTCTCTGCCACTGTCCACGCTATGCGCAACCTCGAGAACAATTAGTGAGAACATTGGCCCGTTTGGACTGTCGTGTGGTGTCGGAGGAAGTGCTGCTGGGACCTTGGCCAGACGCGAAGCGTTCCTACAGTGCATTTAAAGCTGTGCTGACATTTCTGCGCAGCAGCGGCCTCTCAGAGATATTGTAGTTGAGGCCCGTCCGGCTGAACTTTAACACATACACCGTATCGGTATAGGCATCTTCTATACATAGCCCTTCATTTATTTCTCCGCCATCTTCATCTCTCTCGTCCTCTATCCACACTCTTTCCTCCACTTTCCCTTCCCACACACAGAATAGCTGGCCAGATATACTACCGTCAGGCCGACCTTTCTGTGTTTATTTCATTTCAATAAAATTCCTCTCTCTCTCTCTGCATACTTGTACCGTCACCAGGCTTCATGTTAGTGGAGATGGCCCGGGCTTTTTTTTTAGCGTGCGCTACACTAGCTGAGGTTGAACAGTTTCGCGTGGCTCCTGGAGAGCCGTGCTAGGCATGTGCGAGAACATGGAGGAAAGAAAAGCTTAGGAGAGGCCCTGACGTCACACCCAGCGCAGCCGGAAACGCCATTTCTGTAAGTCGAATGGCGGACCATTGGCCCTCCATGCCATTGGCGGACTCTTTTTGCCTCTCTCTCTCGGTGCACCTTCTCCGCCTCCTCCGTCCTGTATCGCCTCTCTTGTCGTCTGCATCTGCCAGCGCCGAGCCGGCGGAAATCAGCTGATAGGCAGGTAGAAGGCCGTTTTGCAGCGCGTGACCGTGAACCTAAACGCGCGGTTACACTGTTACACGTCTTCACTGTGGCCGCAGCAGGTTTGCGAAGCGGCTCGCTCTAACAATGCCGCAATGCTCGGTGCCAGGCTGCAAGATCGCGATCGGTACCCAAGGAATTGGGCGTCACTTTCCACCGGTTAGTGCATCATTCCGCTGACAAGTATTGCTGCACATTGGTGTGCATTCATCCTTTGTTTGCAATCGCCGCCGTTTATAGGTTCCCAAGTGACGGAGAACGCCGCAAACAGTGGGCGAACGCCGTGCGGCTACCGGACTGGAAAGTGCCCAAGTTTGCGTTGCAGTTTCACTGGCAATCCCAGAGATGACTAGCCAATTAAACGGCCGTTCTATATATAGGTAAGCAGTACTTCGTGCAGATTTCACGCTAAAAAATTGTGGAATGTTTTTACCGTTGTTCGCGTGCCTTCGATAGAATTTTTTGCGAAGAAGGAGGAGGAGGAGGAGGAGGAGGCAAAACGTTTTATTGAGTAAAAAAAATGAGAGGGTGGGTGGCATCAATAAACTTTTTTTCGCCAAGTTTCAACTTGTCTCAGTGTCAATAAATTCAAGGTGATATCAGTTGAAAACGTTGATACGCTAACCTCGCAGTATGAAGCGTTGAAAAGCGAAATCCAGAGCGAGACCACAAAAAGATCCAGATTCCAGATCCAGCACTCTTCCAGTCAACAGACGGACACCTACTAAGGTAATAGGACGATGGAATTATATCAACTGGGAATCTACCTTGTAACAGTTGCAAAGGCACTGCCGCGCATTGCCGGCCTAGCAAACTATACATTGCAGCGGCGATAACCAAAAAATTGAGTTGCGAATCGTTCGGTTGCAAGTCGCCTACGTACTGCACACCGTGTATCACTTCCCGAAAATCTACCTGACGGGTGTCCGCGCGTACGACGTGACGGCGCGTTCATGATATCTGCACTTCAATAGGCGCGTCGTGATCGCGACCGAAGCAAAAGCTTGACGCGGTACAAGGTGCACTTGCAAGTAGAAATTAAATGACATATTCACATCGGCGCAGCTGTCGCAACTCGCAGCATCCTTTTCGAGTTCCGCAAGACCACAGCGCAGCAAAGCGAAGCAGCAATCTTCGCAATCGGACGACAAGGCAGGCGCTGCCTTTCCTCCATGACTGGCGAACGGCGGGCGGGCTGTTGCTAGGACGCCGTTGCTAACGCGACTTCCAATGGCCGCCGAAAACACGTGACTTCCTCCACACTTTTGCCAATGCGCGGGGATAGCTGGGGGCCTCTCCTAAGCTTTTTTTTCCTCCATGTGCGAGAAGCAGTGACGTCACACGGCGCACAGAACATTGCTCGCTGGCCGGCGTCCCTCAACACCCCACGCTGCCTGCATCTTCGCCGGCCTCTGTTCCGCATGTGGCGGCCCGGTCCACTTGATGATCGTGCGAGGGGTGGTCGGGTGTGGAACCGATGGCTCGTGCGTCGCAGCAACACCGGCGTGCTCCTGTAAAATTATCTTAGCTCTGGGCCGATTGGTGACGCTGCGCCGGAGCCGCTTGATAAATATACATGTACCACTTAATTGGTATACCGTATGTGTGTCATTGAAGTAGCCGTAAGCATGATAATCAAGCTAATACTAGACAACCAGGAAAGCTAAAAATAACCAGCTGAACCTTAGCTCGCACTACGTATATCATGGCATAGGCGAGCTAAGCCCCGGCTATTTTTTTCAACGTGCAGAAGCACAGGCACGTGACGCTGCAACTTTTAACACTCAAAAGCGGCATTCCTTTCTCAATTTGCTGTAGGAATTTTATGCTACAAAGACACCCTTGAGAAACTCCGTTCATAAATACTCCTAGACTTAATTCAATGACGCAGAATCAAGGCTTAGACTATCTTCTGTTTCCAAGCAACGTGGCAGAAATTGTGGGCACTCACTGGGAAAACGCCGCAAGTTTTCAGGGCACGGCTATTCTGACGTCCCTCTGTATACCAGCGCCATTGCCATGAATGCCTACAGTTTCTTCAGCCGACGCTACTACGAAAGCTGTAGCTACAAATGGAAGTTCTCCCGCATCTCTGCGACCTCGAGCTGTGAGGCGGGCCATGCAACCTGCGAACCTGAATAATTTATGCACGCAGGGTGTGCAACCATGCAGGGGTGCGTGATAGTTAACTTGATCAGTTTCCTTACCCACGTTTCTTTTCAAGGAGGCTTGTGTTTATTAGCGCCAATATTTTCATATACTGAGCACATCGCGGCAAACGTTGGCCATTATAATAGAGGGGCTTAAGAGCTTGTACGTTCCCCCGCGAAGCACCGAGTCGGAGCGGTGGTAGAGTGGGAGGTGCGTACTATCCCGGTTACCCAGTGCCACATTCCGCCGGAGTGGGGCCGTAATTACGTTCTCAGCCGCATTAATTTGGGTCTCAAACAGCACTCGGAGCTGTGCCGGGGTAGAGAGGGCCATTCGTTAATCATAGGCATCCAGTAGACAATTAACTCACACCTTTACGAGCAGTGAACGGCTCATGAATGCTTCATAGCCGAGCAAGGGACGCGCCAAACAAGCGGGTGAAACTGCGCCGCCCCGGTCTCCACCGCATCCCCCTTCTCGGATCGACCTTATATCATGCGAAGTGTCACCGCCCCCCTTGCCGCCGAACCGTCGTCCCCTGTTGTGTATCGATTCTACACGCGCGTGCCCTAACGTGGAGGTGAATCGATAACGCCCTGATTATACTAATGGGGGGCTTCTTAATTGTATTCCTTCCTACCGCGGCAGCCCTGGTTCCTTCGCGGGGCATGCAGGCATTGCAACGCGGCACACGCCTGTCTCCCGCCATCGTCAGATCTGGTTACTTTTGTACCCGAATTTCGCGCCGCTTCTCCGCGGTGTTTTGCGCTCCTTCGGCTTCCGCCGATCGTTTCTTGTTGTGTGGGCGCGGCGGGGGTACCCGGCGTATTTATTTACCCGTGTAAGTGGACGCCCGCGCATGGAGCAAGCTTTTTCCACCGGGCTGGCACGGCGCGTGCCTATCTCTGCGAGTGCAGCGCGAGGCGGCACTTCAGCACAATTAGCGAGCACGATGCGAACGGGCACGCACGCGCGCTGGGGGCCAAATAGGTCAGGTCGTAATTCCTTTATTTGCGGTTCTGCCTCGCTCATTTGCGCAACGCTTAGCTCGCGGGCCCGCTCTGCTGTTTTAACAAAAATTAAACATAGTGGAAAGAAATGTAGGAGGCAAAAATGCGGAAATCGATTGGAGGATTCGAGACCGTTTTTTGTGCTCTGGTGACTGCAGACGCGCGCACTCAGAGCCGGAATAAACGGCTTCACGGAAAGAACTTACTACTGTAGATTTCGCCATACTGTGCGTATTATTATAAGACATTCTTCTGCTTACTTTGACAAAACGGATGTGAATTCCCTATACGCGTGCAAACTACTAATGATCTTGAAACAATTTCCTACCACGCGAAAAAAGTAGGCCGAATGACTGGACATGCACATGCACAAACGCTCACTGTCTGTGTCTGTGCTTCTGCCTGTCGTCCTGGTTTTGTTAACGCTGTCGGAATTTGTTTCACGATCATGAACCAACTAACTCGCACTAGGGTACTGATAACTTTTGATCAGGGCACTAGGCTTTTAGAGCACCACAATCGGAGTAAGTCATTCGCTTCGCCTTGGACGATAGCCCTTGTGGTGAGCAGGGATGTCCGAAGGAAATGATATCCGGAGCACCGCCAGTGCAAGGAGGTGCGCGGTGGTACACTCATACTGTACAGATACGCTGTTTTGGAAATCAGGCAGTTAAGTGGACGATCATGCGCGGAAAATGCGTTTTGCTTGATCGTGCAATGCGTGCATGCATCGTATCTCACAAGCGGGATGTCTTTCCATCTTTCTTTACCTTACGGGTCTGTTTGATAAGAATTCATAATCATTCGGAGCACAAGGCGAACGGCCTGTCAGAAAGGAGATTTAAAGGTGGGCTTCTGCGCATGACAAACACCGGCATTGATTTTGAGGCCACGAAATTCTTAAAAACGCGGTGTCACTAGATGGACTTGCAGTGCCTTTTATGAGAGCCTTTGAAACGCTGTTCATGAAAGCAGGCCGCGTTCTGCGATTTAAGCCTTTCTTTTCGTTCCGCAGAAAAGAATTTATCCGACATTAATTTCCAGCTCCGCATTCCGCGCCTTTATCTCTGCATATTTCGGGACGCGCATGCTACCGTGGGAGCCCTGTCGTGGACCAACGGTGTGAGAATTGTTCAGGTTATGACCCATGCCGCGTTGTTAGACAAGTCAAGATAACGTATAATGGGGCAGGTATGCGCTTAAGGGTTCTTTCGAGCCAACAGCACTGCGGCTGCTGTAAATGAACACTTATTAATGGTTACGCCACTGCACGTTTCACATCGTCCGCTTCCCACGTTTGTTTTTTAACCCAGAACTCTACAAAAGGTGCTGTAGCGTTCTAGCAGAGCGTCGAAACTACACGGTGGCTTCTTCCCTCCTGGTGATATAGTGAATTTTCTCGGACGCGCAAAACGAAGAAAACCTCTACCAGTATCTTAGTATGCATTTTTTATATTCGAAGCACGGTTTCGAGAATGCTGACGGGTTTAGACGTTTAGTTCTCACGCAATATCTCGGGGCCAGTTTCTTCAACCCGTTTTTATCTACTAGGGGATGGTATATTAAAACTAAGCTTTCTATACCTCTGTTGCGTCCTAGAATGTAACACCAAAGCGCACTGCAGGAAAGCCAACTTGACACTATGGGTTTCCACAAATGGCACATTATGACGATGACGACGATGGCGATGATGGTGATGATGATGTTGACAAAACGCGAAGCGCATCAAGAAAAAAAAATGCTTCTCGCCGTCAGAATAGAACATGGGTCCCTTTCGGTAGGAAGCCAACGTCTATCCGACTGCGCCATTCTGACAGGGCCGAAGCAATTTAAGTGTAAAGTGTAGGCATGTACTTATACTTTATGCTACTCAAACATCTAAACAAATCGAGTTCGAACAAACAAATCGAAAACTCCCCCTTACTTAATTTCGTTATGAGAAAGCTTCTTGTTTCAGCCATATTTCTCGTTACATAAAACAAGCTTTCAAGGTTTTGTTACAAAAAGCATACCTTTCTTGACAAAGACCATGAACACGAAGTCCGTACAAGCAAAATCTTTCAGAACGACTAACGCCGGTAGCAGGGCTACGACATACGTGTCAGCATGGTTTAACGCAAAGCAAACCTTCGGTACATTTAACGCACAACAAAAGTACGTAGCCAAGAGGAGCGATCCACTTTTAACTTAAAATACATATCCGCTTAAGCGTGTATACAGACAAATAAGAGCGGCATAAGGAGGACGAGCGCTCAAAACGGAACAAAACAGGTAAAAATACCCTACCCACTCCAGCGGCGTAAACGAAGATTAAGATAAAGAAAAAGACACTGGCTCACTCAGTCGGCCCGAGTAACGTCCATTACTGCAGTTGGGCGGATTAGACAGCATGAATCGGTTCGACACCGCCTGGTCGTCGCATAACGTAGAAACAAATTGAGCGTCATTCCACTCTGTGAAAGTGGCTGGCTAGTGGAGCTGTTTCTCGGTCATTGGTTGTCCACAAACTCCCTCTCGATCCGCGCCGTCGCGCCGGGGAAGCGTCCAGTGGGACTGTTAGTAGGCTTCACTGGGAAACGCCCGATGAGCGAAAGCCAGTATGCAAAGTCAATGCTTAACCCAATCTCCTTGATGTCGGCTTTACTTCTACACACAAGTTCATTGCTTGGAAGACATTTTATTTGGGGCAATATAGGCATGCAGTGAACCTGAATAGGTGCTGCTGCTGCTGCTGCTGCTGCTGCTGCTGATGATGATGATGATGATGATGACAAAATATGAAGCCCCTTGGAGGCAACAGGTGGCCGGAGAGAGATGGTGTGCCAAAATGAGGAAGAAGGGAGAGGTTTTTGTGGTCGACGACCGCACAAAACCGGCGAGTTAGCCTATAACAAAGGCCAACTGCCATGCGCTGCTGCTGCCATGACTGAGCCTATGTGCCCCACTGCATTGCTGGCTAATGTCTGCGGCTTACCATGTGCTGGCTTCGTTCCTGGATTTGGCTGCGTTGTTTTTTTTATTTCATGCTTGGTACTAAGACTCCACGGCGTAAGATGAAGCTCGGGAAAAATAATCTCCCACTAGTCATAT
The DNA here is from genome assembly GCF_048455015.1 of Haemaphysalis longicornis. Classification (NCBI taxonomy): domain Eukaryota; kingdom Metazoa; phylum Arthropoda; class Arachnida; order Ixodida; family Ixodidae; genus Haemaphysalis; species Haemaphysalis longicornis. The sequence goes on along the minus strand of NW_027526295.1, from coordinate 198,897,876 downwards.
GGCCGGCACTTATGTTGTCAAACGAGTGTAAAAACATTCACCGTAAGTGTCTCCTCGCCTTTTATTTTTTATATGATTCATGTTCCCTGATCAGCCCTGGGAGGCGCTTCTCATTTTTTTTCTTCCGGCCTTTTGATGGGTGGAGCCAATGTCCGATTTTCAATGGTCACTGCATTTTCATAGCGCCATTTGAACGACGACCGTTGTTCTGTTACTATTTGAAACTATTGGCATTCCATTCAAAAAACGCGAGCGCTAAACGTCTTCGGCCTTTCTGATTTTCTTACTGATTTATTTCTCCTTCTGTCACATTTATTTACATCTCGAAGTCAGCAACTTTCGCTGCCTCTGGCTGCATTGCTTGACCGTGCTGGAACTCCTCCACAAGCTTTCGCCTCATTTGTACTGCTTTTGTGTGCGTGTGCCTACGTGTTAGCCCATCGCACGTCGCCGGGTGTTTGTCTCAGTTTCAACCATGGCGAAACTTCTCTTCTTGCGGGGCCTCCTCGGCGGCAGCGGGAGAAGAGTCGCCCCTAATGACGGCCTCCGCCCCAAGGCCCGCTTCTCGCGCTGGGCCGCAGTGGGCCACACCAGTGCTTATATCCCTTGTCATCCCGGGAATCTTCCTTTAATTAAAACCTGATCGCCGGCCGAATAACGCTTCCGACGGCTTCCCACCACGCATGCGCAGCTGGGTTAGGTCTCACGCCCAGCGCCTAATTAGGCCAAACATGGATAGGCGCGCGCTCGGCGCTGTGGCGAAACCCAAGTTGCCTCTGCTTCTTCCTCACTTTCTAGCGAGATTTCGCGTGCTCTCTCCATCTTCTCTTTTTCTCATTTCCTCTTTCTTGTGAAGTACTTAAATTGCACGGTTAATTTAAGGACGCCACTAAAAATAGGGCGCGTTCACATGTCCGGAAGACAGAAAGCGACGAAAAGAACGAACGTGGTAAATGGTTGCCACCGGTTTAGTTACGGCCACGGTTGCCAAAAGCTTCGTGGAATGCAGGGAAAGCATCGGATAATTGCCGCGAAGGCTAAGCTCGTCGTTTTTTTTCCAGGACTATAACCCAGTAAGTTACCTGCACGCCAAAATTCTGGCCTGTCTGTTTGTCACTTGAATCAGCCAGAAATGTTGCTGCTGGTAAGCCTGCTCTCTATTGGATTACTACCATTGGAAATCGGTGGGTAAGTGATATGTTGGGGGTGGGAGGGAAAGAGTGTAGCCGCGGAAAAGGCGGAAGGAAAGCGGGACTGAGAGAGAGCTAGGGGGACAGTAGAGGGGAGAGGACAAAGAATAGAGTGGGAGAAAGATTATCAGTGAGGTGATGAGAAGGGGAGAGGGCAGGTGGAGTGGAGGACGATGCGGGTGATTACAGTGAGGAAAAAAAGAGAGGAAGAGATGAGCGATGCATAGAATGGCACGAAAAATGAGAGAGGACAACAAACTAGTCGGACAGACAAGCAGATGATGGAGAGCCGGATAGTGATACAAGGGACGGGAGGAGGAGGAGTGTAAGAAAAAAATGTTGCGGGAGGAATTCGGGAGAAGAGTTGTGGGTGGGTAATGGTGAAGATACGGAGAAGGAGGAGGAGGAATGGGTCAATGAAAACTATGAACAGTAGAAGTGTAGCAAGAAGGACGTGCAATAATGACGGGATCGGGAGGAGAGGGTAGTCGGAGGATGAAAGAGAAGCCATTACGGGAAAGTGAAAGGAAAACAGGAGAGGGCGAGAAAAAAATGGCTTGAATTTGCGCTGTAAATGTGGTTGGAAAGCAAAGCTTTAAACGACACCCACAACAACTGCCCATGCGACGTCAATTGAGTTCCCGCACGTGGCTCTACAGAGAGTGAAACCATAAATTCTGCCAGCCGTTACCTGGAATTCGCGGCGGCGGCGTGTCGAACGCAGCAGCAGCGTCGGCCACGGCCGGGCTAGAGCGGCGGACAGTGCCGCTGCAGCCCGGCCATGAGTCGGGAGAAAGAAAACGGAGAGGAGCGTCTTTCGAAGGGTGAGACAGCGGAATTAGCTATCCTGATGTGCTAGCTTGGGGCTACACCACTGCGCGACAGAAGCGCAGACACCCAAACAATTCGGCGTGTGATGTTCGTAATTCCCATTCATACCGATTTAAACTAGTTAGTTTAGTAAGCTTGAAAATTGCGAGAAAGCTCAGGGCACTTTTATAATCGCTATTTACCAGAACCAGTTGCTTCTTTTGCCTTTATGTAATACCTCTTAAAATACAACCGAATTGGCAATCACCAATTTAGAAAACGGAGTCCCATTCGTGGCAAGCAGTGTGGACAAGGTAGCGTTTCTCTATCGGCCAGATGTCTGTATGTGGTCTCTACATTTTGTTTTCCCGCCCTGCAAACCAATCCTTAACATATGTTTTCCATACAACCACTTCATTCCGTCGTGTGCGGGTGACCCTGTAGGTGCTGTCGAACAAGTTAATCAAGCGCCGTGCGAAGCACCACGCAGTGGACGCGAATAGGCACTAAAACAGGCCCAAAATAACCGTCGCTAAAGCAGGCGACAAAGCCATACCGCCGACGCCCGTTGCCGGCGAGCAGGCGCTTCCGCGCGGGGAACACTAGGTAAATTCGCCGCGCCATCTCTAATGTGCTACGTGAGTGATACCCTCCGCCCTCTCCCTCCTTCCGCCGCCGGTTCAGACGCGTTGGTAGTTTGTTGTCCCGCACGCCACGAAAGAACCATTGGCTGGTAGAGCTAGAAAGCTTTGCTTTAATATAGCAGACAGGAAGGAGGAGATGAGCACCAAGGATGAGGGAATAGGCAAGGGTATGGGTGGGGGAAACTAACGTAGAAGAGGGAGGGTCGAACGAAAGGAGAGGAGGTTGGCGACGGGAGAGGTTGAAGTGAATAAGAATTGGGTTGACGGGAAGGTAGACAGGACGGTGGAAATGTGAAGATAGGAAGGCGATGAGGTATGTGGTGTGATGTGAAGAGCCAGCGGGAATGGGGCTGAAGTGTAAGAGAAAGGAGAATATAGGATCGAGTCTAGGCAGGAAAATGGAGAAAAAGTAGAAAGTGTCGCAAGGGTTTGAATGGCTGCAGGGACAGCGTAGGAGGCGTTACGGGGGTGGTGGTTAGAAACGTTCTGGTTTGTGGCGATGTTTCCAGAAAAGCAAGCGTATTCGCGGCCGTTTTTTACTGCACTAACTGTAGTAGGGCAGTTTCACAAAATCAGTGTGGCGTCGACGTTGTTACCGCTTGTGTGAAGCGTTGGCGAAATTGGACAGGTCGACAGAGTGACAGGACGCTGGAGTAAGTGGAGCCGGGCGGGCAGGTAGCATTTGAGAGAAAAGAAAATGGAGAAAGGAGGTTGGGGTGAGGTGTATGAAGTTCATCAACCGAAATGTTTCGCACAACCGGAATCGCATTTACCCTACCGCATTGATCGGAACGTGTACTTCTCGGCGTTTTTCAGCTCAAGGGTCTAAAATGTCATGTTTGGATTCTGCGCGGCAACCAGCTGAACGTGACTTTTAGTCCGAAACAAGTAAATGGTCCATTGTGCAAAAAAAAAAAAAATTACGCCCACCTCCCCTCGCGGGAACCCTGGTGTGATGCGACGCTGAGGGGGGTTCAAGCGCAAACGTAGAGCAACCGTCGACCGAAAGGCCGCCGGAGAGCGCCACACAGGTTATATGCGCAGAGCCCCCGAAGGAGAGGAGACCGCGGAGAGAGAGAGAGTACTGCACATGCGCAGCACCGCGCGCAGCGCCGCCCACCGGCGGAGTGAGAGCGCGCTGGGCCGTACACCCGCAGATGTTGAGAGAGTGTGTTCGCTCTCACCTGGGCCCGCGCCGGCGCCAGTGCATCTGCCGCGGCTATGACGCAAGACAATCCAACACAATCCACTTTAATCTAATCCAATCCAAATCCAATCCAAGCCAAGCCAAGTGAAGCCAAGCCAAGCCAATCGAATCCAATCCGATGCCCCTCGCGAGAGAGTGTTCGCTATCGGAGAGGAGGGGGGGAGAGTGGAGGATAGACGCAGCCTTGCGGACAACAACGGACGCACGCAGGAAGGACAGGGCTGCCGACAAGAGAGAGGGGGAGAGTGGAGGATAGACGCAGCCTTGCGGACAACAACAAAGGACGCACGCAGGAAGGTAGCGGTGCGGACAACAACAACGGACGCACGCAGGAAGGCAGCGGTGCGGACAACAACAACGGACGCACGCAGGAAGGACAGGGCCGCCGACAAGAGATGCTCTGAGCGTCGCATCTAAAAGTCGGAGTCTCGCCCAGCGTCTGCAGGTGCGAGCCGACACCTACATTCGCCCGCCGCGGTGGCTCAGTGGCTAAGGCGTTGCGCTGCTGAGCACGAGGTCGCGGGTTCGATTCCCGGCCGCGGCGGCCGCTTTTCTGATGGAGGCGAAAAGCAAAAACGCCCGTGTGTACGAGATTTCGGCGCACGATAAAGATCCCCAGGTGGTCAAAATTAATCCGGAACCCTCCACTACGGCGCGCCTCATCGTCTGCGTTGCGTCGGCGCGTTAAAACCTACAATCAATCAACCGACACCTACATTCCAGTTGAGTGCGACGTGTAGAGTGGCACTCAGAAACAAAACACAAAAAGGAAGCGTGCGAAATCTTGAGGCAGCGCCTGCGCATGCGCGGAGCCACGCGGAGAAGGGGAGTGGGTGGCATCGGCAGAAGCCGCTGTTCGGCTGCCGCTCTCCTCGTAACACCTGTGGTTAAGCCTATTTGACTTCAGCCCTTGCCGAGCCGAGCTTCGCAATCCGACCGTTTTGCTCTTTGACCCTTGCGTCGCAGCAGTCACTAATTACCCAGGGCGCCCTGCTTGGCGCAGACATTTATAGCTTATAAAATGTGCTTAGATGTCCTGGGGGTTTTATATAGGCTTTTATGCATTAATTTTGGTATTTTTTTCTCTGTACGAGTGCAATTAAAGCTGAACTGATCAAACCCACAACCGATAGAGGATACTTCCCTGGTATTACTGTTTCTCGCTGTGTCCGCAGGTGCACAATACGCGCACGTACCGATGGCGTCTCTGAAGGGTGTAAAAAAAACCTTTCCGATGACGGGAAAAGCCTAATCCGGCCAAGTTCACGGTTCCTGGTCCTCAGCAGCCGAAACAATGATACAGGCGCGTCAATCACTTGCGGGCGGGTACAGAAATTTCCTTATACGGCAACGAAGCCAATCGAAACCTACCTATTATAGGCTCTTGGATGTAACTTCAGCCGGCTCCCTATAACCGCGTTTCTGGACCGTCACTTCGAATGACGCAATTACTTTTCGTGTAGACAAGAAAAGGCTGCGAACAGAAACTCTGTGAAGTTCGAGCTCTGAATCGGAGATAGTTCTAGCCAAGGTTAGAGGCATCCAATTAGCGCATTCTTTTTGTGTCGGCACCCTACAGGGATGATATCAATCTCCAAAGAAAGGGAGAAAATAGATTCATGCGTCGGCGATAAATCAAAAGCTGCAAGCGTTGTGCATTATAATTCACGGAGTTTACCAGAGTTAATTAACGGGTTTTCTGACATCCTAGAGCTTATCAACCAAAACGTAAGACTTACTTCGCCTGTAAGAAAACTGGAAACCTTGAGATAAATTAAGTTTGTAAGTGTTTAGTACGATATCCGTGAACAATAATACAAAGCAAGAAAGTGAGAACCGGGCTTAAGTTTCATAACTATATTAAAATACCGCAAAAAATGACATCTGTTTTCTGAGGCAAGCCAAACAGTCACCTGTCACACCATTTATTTCGAAAATGCGGTAGACTCCCGTTAAGACGAACTCCAAGGGACCGTAAAAATTTGTTCGTATCATCAGAAATTCGTCTTAAGCGGAGGTGGTTGCATTGTGGTCGTTACAAGAGAGCAAAAATGTGGTTCGTCTGATCCATATTGCTCGTCTTAACGGGGGTTCACTGTATTGAGCTATAAAATAAGTTCGCGGTTTTTGTGTATATTCATCCGTTCTCGTTCGCCAGCAGTATACTCTATGTATTCTCCAAACACTTGTCGCTGGACCATAAGAGTTCGCCAGCACGAGCTCCGGCTGAAGTAGAATAATTTTATAGCCTTATGCAGTTTTATAGCGTTTAACTATAGCATTTGGCGTTTTTTCTTGCGCTTATATAGAGGCGACGGTAACATCCCAACGCGAGTAACATCTGGTGGCAGAAATGACGGATTATCCCTTCGATTTTCCGCACGTCGGGATGGCTGAGGGGCTAACGAGTTGCACAACCGTGCGCGACGACTGAGTTCGGAATCCCGGCTGATCCGATCACTTTTTTTCAATTTACATTTTTAAGACACGGAAAACAGAAGCAGCCGTGCGCCACAATTTTTGTTCAAGTCAATGACCCTCGACGCAGTCTTAATTGCTCCGCAGCCCCACACTACGGCGCATCTGACAGCTCAGGCATTGCTTCGCCGGGTAAAACGCTCATTGGATTATATCTTCCACTTGCCGCCGCGAATGTCGTAAAAGAGCTCTTCTGGTCTTGATGGCCGCAGTTTGTTACCGGGGTCCCTGCTATGTCGCCAGAATGAAAAGAGTTTCGTAATTTTAATGTCGCTCTCAGACAGTCCCCAAATAAGCCCAAAAACGGGGATTACATCCTTATTCACATGATCTGTTTGGTCTCGGCTTTTTTCTACACTGTATATTCTACGTTACACTTCGAATAAGAGGCCATCCGTAGACGCATTTATTCGGCCTAGTTAACTCACGGGGTGCGCCGACATCGGCGTACGACATGTAGATACCGTAGACCGTTTCTAAATCCCCCGCGCTGCATCGGCGCCACCCGTGGCCACCCACTTTCATGTGATCGTTGCGACTAAAGCAGTGCATTGGAAGGCTATCGTCCTATTCTATTCACAGCAAAAATTAATTCTGCAAAGTGGGTGCATTTTCATCTGTGCACAAGTTTCGATGCGGATTTCCTGCTTTAGAATACCAGAAAGCCCCACGTTAGCTGAGTGGGACTGTGTCGACACAGGGTGTCTGCTCTCGAACCTGACCCGTTCATTGTACATACGCGTTCTGACGCTGTCATGTGAAAAGATAGGCGAACTTTTTCAAGGCATTTCTGCACCATTCTGCTGTTTTGGATTGGACTGGACAAAGTTTATTGGTGCTTGAAGTACGCGTGTGCACGCGTAGACTGAGTCTACGTCGTCCTCGGGGCAGGCGCCCGGCGTGGCTCCCCGTTTGCCGTTGCCGGTTCGCGGGGCCCCTGCCTGGCCAGTGCCTCAAGGGTCTGCTGGACGGCCCAAAGTTGTTCGTCTTGGTTTTCGCTTTTCGTCGGTGCTTCCTAGTGGCAGCAATATTCTTCATGACCTTGCTTTGCTTGGACTCTTGGTATAGTCCCACAGCATGCGCGCGAAGGTTGCCGCCTCCGGGCAACACGCCACACACTCGTTGCTTTGGTGGGTCTCGGGGTACACACTATTTAGTAGCACTGTACTGGGTCGGGTGCCGGTCTGCAGTAGTCTGAAGAAACAGCCTACACTCTAAAGGACTAACAGTTCGTCCTTTGGGAGACTAACGGCCTCTGCCACAATCATTACTCCCTTTGGGGACTAACTGTGAGGGGACGAACGATTAGTCCCCCACCCGGATGGTCCGTTCCGATACTCCCCAAGGAGGAACTGCTGAGAGCCACAAAAAGAAGAAAAAACGTTGGCACTAGCAGGGATAGAACCCCCGACGCCCGGAAATACGCACGAGGAACCCCACGCGCTACCGGTGGACCACGCCGCCGGGTGGAACCAGCGGTAGATAATATTCAAGTGTACAGCGTGTAGTTATGTGCATAACGCGACAGACCCATTGCAACTCGTGTCCGAATTTCTATCCGTGCAAGCGAACGTGACCTGGATTTGCGCTTTGCATTTAGCGCTTTGCTAACTTTAGGGACTATTGCTCAGTTTGATTTTAAGTACAGCCTCACAACCGTAGTTTTTTCTCGTAAATAACAATCAACTCGTAGTCGCCTAGTTGAGGTAGGTAGCTGAGCGATCGGACGACTCATTTGTTTCCGCACAAATTAGCGCAAACTAGGTGTATTCTTAGTGTTGGATACATATGTTCAGTGCTCTATGTAACGTATGTCAAAGGTGTCTGTGTGAGTGTCAGAATCGGGAAGCAGAACATATTTTTCTGCATCGGCGAAACCAAATTCGGTGTTGCTTAGCCTGAATTCTTCAAGTTCGCATCGCTAGACGATTGCGTCTGGGAAATGCAAGCGGGTTTTACAGCAGCTGCAACATTGACATAGCTTTGGTGCACAAGGCAATTATGTACCGAGTGCAAAAGATAATTTCGAGATGCTTACCTCTAGCGAGCATTTTTATTTTGCAGTTGCCATCAGCAACTACTGCGTTTTTTCTCGTCTGGTAAACATATGCATATTCATTACGCTTAGGAATCCACGTTTGCTATTGTTACTAATTTCTGTGTTACTGTTGGCGCGCTTGAAAGCGTTCATTGGACGTTATTACCTCGCACGAATCGTATGCAACACAGCGTATCAACACAACCTCACCGAGCAGCGTCTGGCTGTCGCGCTTCGCCGCCGCTCCTTGCCATTACCCGGCGCTCTATTAACCCTAGGCGATTTTCTTATATTTAACATCGATATTTTTTCTTGTGGCATCATCTAAAGGACCCACTGAATGCAATGACTTGTGTTTTGGAAATCTAAAACTGTTCGCAGACATATGCGCGAAAGGGCAACGATGACGCCATTACAGAGAATTAACGACGCAGCAAAGAGTCTAACTGCATACGTTTCGTCTTCCCGTTACTTCTTATCGATCGGCGGGGACGAACAGTTAGTCTGCATTTGTGCACACGGCACATAATCTGCCGCAGATACTCCCCTTGAAGATGAGCGGTTGCCCCTGAAGACTAACGGCTGTATTTTAGTCCCTATTTTAGTCCCTTTTGCCTAAGAGTGTAGGCTCTGTCCAGCCCTTTACAGAGTGGTGGGAGAAGCCGGCAGTTCAGTCTGAATGACTTTGTCATCTCGTTGTAGCTCACCATGCGGTCTTTGGTGCGGATTCACAGTTGTCGGCGGCCACCGCTGTGTGTGCCGCCTCGTTGTGGTTCTGGTTTCTCTCCGACGCCTCTCGTGCATCCGCCGGAAACCACTTGATGCGGACGTCCTTGTCCTTTCTTTCTTGTCGCAGTATGCGGTTAACCGCCGGCGCAATCCTTTCTTGGGCAACGTTCCCTACGGCTTGTCTCGGAGTCTCGGAGAACGGTCTGTCAGTCCCGACCCGCGATGGAAAGGACGGTGGCTATCTCCCCGGCCTCTTCTGGTTGAGTGCTTAGGGTGCTGACCGCCGCACGAGTGTTGCCGTTGGCGTGGACCAACACTGCGGCGAAGTCGTTGCGGCCAGCGTATTCAACCACGTCCACGTATCTGATGCCCTCGTCACCGGCACGTAGGTCTGTGAGTGCCTTGGCTCACGTCTTCCTTCTTTCTCAGTTTTCTTCCGGTTTAAAGTCATTGGGGGCAGGATCAAATCCATAGTCGCGTCTAATTTCGCCCGGTATCGGACTCTTGGTGCCTTCTTGGTCGTTATATCTTATAGCGAGTGTGTCTAGGATTTTTCTGCCCGCTTTAGTGATCGACAGTATCTCGAGTTGGGCTGCCTGCTGTGCCTCTACTATTTTCTCCAGCATGTTGTGTACCCGAACCGGAAATAGCCCGTTCGTTTTGGTGGTTTCCGGCAGTCCCAGGACTGTTTTATAGGTTCTGCGTATGATTATGTTGATCTTGATTTTTTCGCTGCTGTTCCATCGGTGAAAGGCCGCCACGTACGTAATGTGGCAGACCCCAAATGACTTAATCAGTCTGACGAGGCTTTTCTCTTTCATGCCACTCTTCCTTGTCGTGACTCTTTTGAAGAGCCTCGTTGCATTATCCGCTTTGCCGATGAGGGGTCTGACGGTGGCTCCGTTTCTCCCGTCCTCCTCGACGGTTATCCAGAGGGTTTCAGAAGAAAAAATTGAAAGAGCGTGTTGATAGGAGTGAGTGAGAACAGTGAGCACACGTTTATTCCATTTTGTTGTGCTTGGGCACTGCTATAGATGAGCGTAGGAGTGATAGAGGATTTCTAGGGAATAGGAAAGTGGGAAAGGATACCTGCGCCTCGAGTTACTGAGTCAGCGGCCTGAAGAAATCTCTTCGGTCGCTGGGAGCCGTTGTCCTTGTCGCGTCCTCCGCATGGCCGTAAAGCCGGTTACCGACGATCGGTGCTTGGGGTTCTCGAGCAAGAGCCGTAACCCACAAGCCTGTAGAGAAGACGGAGCCTCTATAGGCGGTGAGCACGACCAGGGCTGGAGAGACGTCGATAAGAAGAATGACGCATAGGAAATTCGTATTAAGGTGGACTTCTCGGCAAGTTGGCATTCCAACGTATATGTCTAAAGCGCAAACAAAATAGAACAAGGACGAAGGAGCACGACAGGAACAGGCACTGTTGTCCCTGTCGTCCTCCTTCATCGTTGTTGAAATTTTTTTGCACTTGACAGATTTGCAAGGGGCATTCAGAATACACCTTCCTTATGGTAACCCATTTCGAACACTCTTATGGATGCCTTGCGAAGGCCATAGATTTTATCTTCTAACCGCCCTGAAAAATCTTAAACAGTAGCATTCAGCCTGAATTGACGAGCCGCACTTGTGCAGTAGCCGAAGTTATTAGTTTGAAATTGTGGTACTCTCTAAGAAACGACTGCTTTTTCTGCATGCCCTACACAGAACTCTGATTCGGTTAATATGGGTACTGTTTATTGCCTTCGTCATCATGCTTCAACAAATATAGAGATTGCAAAAAAACAGAAGGGATAAAACTTTCCGGCAGTTGTGTAGCAGCCTGCTTTCTTTTTTATTTCCACACATTATTCGTTCTGCAAGGCTTATGTAAAATTGCTTCTGCCATAGCCTTCGAAGGAACGCCTTGGGCGTGCACACTACTCATTCTTCGCATAACTTCTGACGCTTAGGGCAAACTGCTTTAGAGCCGCTGAATAAACTTCCAAGCGTGCACCACGTAATCATGTGCATGCTCTCTTTTTTCCCTCTATCTCGCTTATCGCAACTTGCACGTAATGTCACCGTGACCGCCACTATGGCCGCAGCCATAACTTATGCCACGCGTATAAAGTCCTGCAGCAGAATCACGGTCGTACTCTGCCCACGGCCAGCGCCGACAGCCTTCTTGCTCGCCCGCTTAAAAGGGCGCCCAGTATGCATGACAATGGTGCAGAAATAACTCGCGGAGTGGGCGAGACTCGCGATGCCGTTTTGGGTGTTATTCGCGTCGCGCCTGGCACTGGGTGCGTGTGTATGATTACGAATAGCAACTGCTACATCTGTCGCGACGCGCACCCATTAATTCCTGCACACCGGGCGCTGTCGGTCTTCCTCTTGCATCTCGCAAACATGTGTGCGAATGCGGCTGCCTGTTTCTTCTTTTTTCCCGTCTGGTCCGAATCTCTGCGAAGAGGAGAAGCGAAGAAAACTGGAAGTACGTATCGCAACATTGCCACGTGTGGAGGACTCTTTGCTCTAGTTGTGCTCTCTGTCTGTACACAGGCTCCGCAGACTCGTAGCTCTCTGAAGAGGCGCGGGCATCCCTGCTTGTTTCGTCCAGTTGCGCATGGATTTAGGAATGCAGCCGGAGACCTCTTTTCTGCCCGTTTGTTTGCGCTGCCATTATAGCACTGCCAATATTTGAGATGCAAACCTGAGCGTGCCCTGCCGGGGAAAGCACACTCACGCACGCTTACTCTCCCTGGTAAATGCGTTCCCGCTCCCCCCATTCGGGTCCTCCTCAACTCGTGCCAGTATTGACCGCCACCTCAAAAGGGGTCAGGGAACGCGGCGCAAATGAGTGAACGCCTGTCTCGCTACAGTTAATTATCAACATCAAGCTCACCGTTTTGTTTCCATTTGGAATTAGCTGGTAAATAATGGTTCGCGAGTTGTGGACCTGGTAGCTGGGTCAACCGACGGGGCTTCTAGCCACAGGAAAAAGGGGAGGAGCTTTGATTCACCCGTTCTCCTGCCGTTTGGTACGCACGTACGGCTCGATCCGTGAGCAAATATGTTAACCGTTACAAAACAAAATGCGCTTATCTGCTTTTCTTTGCGGTTCGTCCGCTATTTTTGTCGTTCCGTATGTACTGTAGCCTTTTGGAGTGTAGTCACTGCAGTGTCTTTGTAAGTTAAAATTCTTATGCTGGAACATTGCCTTGGATGTTTAGGGCAGTGTGTTTCTTCATAGTTAAAATACTCCCGTGAAGCGTAAACGTTTCACTTTTGTTAAACTATGCCGAATCAGAAGTTGGCAGCGCGAAGCACTGCAGATCTGGGTGTCAGCGGTCAAGAGGCAGACTCGGCGTTGCAACAACTCAGATTTGTTTCGAACTAAGAAAAAGTTTTAAAGTCTTACTACGTGCCGTAAAAACCATTGATGTCATTCCTATAAAAACGATTGGCAAAATATCATAATCATTCAAAGTCCGACTGTATTGTTCTAACCGCTAGTGAATTTACAAGGACGTCAATTCCATGTCCCAGAATACAAAGTAGAAGTACAAAGTAGAAGTTCGGTGCCCTGCTCCCTCAAGAATAGTTTATACCTCTCTTTATTCGCTCAACAGTGACTGAAAGATCCCCCGTGGCTGTATGTAGCACTTAAAATGTATTTCTTGGTTAATAGAGCTCCGTATTATTGGACCTGTTGTTCGCATATTGCACGGTCCCGGGCTGATTTGGAAACCTGGCGCGCCCGAAGGCCGTGCCCGGGATTGAAGCCGTTGCCCCGGGCTGGGCTCGGACTTGAATTCATGGATCCGACCTTTAATACTCTTGAAGTCAAGCGTAGACAAGGGCATTAAAAGAAATGTTATTTGTTTATTTTCACGTGCTTCTTGATATTATTTCTACCCATTGTTCTAAAAACGCGTTTTGTTAGATCTGGCAGTCACTGTATTATAATTTAATGGAATTTTATGTACTGCATCCGCATTTTATATTTTTGGGCATACCATACCGAAGATATGATAACAAGAAAATCCGTAGCGAAGAAGAGATTAATACGAACAACCTGGAGCTCTGCACCTATGTTTATTTACACGGGGGTCTTACATGTCCCACCAGTCTAAATGCGGCTGCCGTGCCCGGGAATCGAACTCGTGTGCTCCAGAAACAGCACCGCTGAGCAACCACTGCAGAGAAAACATTTGAATGCACGTCCACATTCGTGATTTGAAACGCGAAACCAAAAATTTCCGGGCATGCCTACTTGAGGCCGAGACAACCACGTGACGGTGCGAAGAATCTGGGATTTAAAGGTGATGGTGCCTCTGATGGTATTACACCGATGTGACAAGAACTGAAGACCGTGGAAGCTCAAGTAAGTCCACTACTTCAGCCTAAATTTTTTATTACAGTCCATTAGGGCTGTACACACTATACAGGGAGTTTCAGAGAAGGCTGTAAGTAATTTAAAAAATTAACCTTTCGGGGGTGAAATTGTTTTTCTTGCAAGAAGCGGTCAAAGCCGTGGCGTACGCAGTAAAGGGAGTTCCAATGGTTTTTAGGGCAACAAATAACTAGTACTTTTTAATTAATGATAAATTATGGCAGTTGGGCGTGTGATTGTAATATGTAAATTTTAAACGATCATCAGTCAAACGGATATTTAGCGTTTGATTTGCGAAAACGTAATTGCCCGCAGAACTATGGGCTGAGTAGTTCAGTCCTCAGGACGCGTGCATCTGGAGCGCGGCGGCCGCAAAGCGCTGCAAAACCCTGCCCACGTTTCGACGTCACTCAGATCACGCCGCCCTACTTTTCGCTCAAGGCAGGATAAAGTCACGCCCGGGCTACAGCGGAGGCGCTCAGTCGCTCTAGCCCTGCCGGGAATAAGCGCGGCGTGCGTGTGACGTGTGCAGATCTGAATGACGTCAACATGGGGGGCATGGCTTTGCGGCGCTTTGCAGCCGCCCCGCTCCAGATGCGCGCGTCTTAAGTACTGAGGTGGAACTCAGCCCATAGTTCTGCGGGTAATTACAGTTTCGCAGATGTGACGCTGGATAACGGGTTGATTGATGATCCTTTACAATTTACACATTTCTTGTAGCCGGTGGTTAGCAGTGGCCTTTACGAGAGCCTACTCCTTCCTCATCGGTATAGCCAGCAGTCCGCACTGCGTCGCCGGCGAGGTTGAAGAAACAATCGAACATGTGCAGTGTTGTCGCCCCCAGTATTCATCGGAAAAACGTGTTTTGGCCGCCGAGCTCAGCCGCTTGGACAATCAACCGTTCAAACTAGAGACTTTTCTAGGACATCGAGCCCTACAATCAACTTCGCAGAAGGCAACAAAAGCCTTTCGGCGTTTCATGAAGGACATATATACGCTTAGATAAAATACTATAGTCCCACAAAGGGACTGAAGTGTGTGCGCCGCCCCTCTCCTGCCCCATCTTTTTCTCCTGCCATCTCTTTCATCCACTGAAGACCCCTTCTCCAGTGTCGAGTAGCAATCCGGGCTCTAAGCCTGGATAACCTCTCGGCCTTTCCGTTCGTTTTTCTCCTCCTGCTCCTCCACTACAGTAAGGAAAAAATAATTAACCAGCACTAATTAATTGTTGCCCCAAAAAGCATTCGGAACTCGTTTTTTGCGTCCGCCATGGCCTATGACCACTTCACGCAAGAAAAAACAAGTTTTTTTCCGAAAGCCTATTTTTTAGAATTAGTTCATCTTCCTTGAAACATCCTGATGCTCCGCCTGATTGCCGGCTACGAAGGCAATAAACCAAATATAATAAACAAATTTTTTTCAGCCTCTTTGCCCGGGCCTGGTCACGCACACGCGGTACCTCCCTAAACTTAAAAATAAATTACCGGGCCCGAGCTGGGCCTGGGCTTGAGACTAAGGGCCCGGGTCGCGCTCGTGCTTCATAAAGCGTGCTCGGACGGGTCTCGCGCCAAAAAATCAGGCCCGTGTAGTGCTTTAAATACCAGTCCCGCCAGATCTCCTTTATTGAAATACCACTGGAGTACTTTTTTTAAATGCAGAGCATTTCAGTAACTCACTATGTCACCCGCGTTGACGTCCGTAGGCGTCCGTAGACGCAGTCCGCACCCCTCCCCCTACACTATATATATAAAAAAATACTATCCGGCGCCTGGTTTCGATCCCTCGACCCTGAAGGCGGAACGCAATGTACATGGTGCTCTACCCACTGCGCCACAAAGCCGGCACAGAATGGGAGGCTACGAACGCGCCTTATATCCTTGACTCATTCAAATTACTGCTGACGAGCGCTCTCTCGTCAGCAGTTGCACAAGTGCAACAACATTAACGTAACGCAAACTACTTAACGTCGTGCGCCCCCGAAAATGATCTGCATTTGATCGTGCCCCTCGCGAGGGGGATGTTTCACTGCGTCGCCATGCGAACAGTTTGCCATTATAGTTTCCGCCCGCTCCGGTCGGTGTCGCCACGGTTCAAACCACGGCAGGGGAGCTGCGCGGGCGTTCGTTGATCGGCGTGCGTTCCGGCGTGGTGGTTTTGATGTATCGCTTTTTTGCGCATTCGGAGTCATAATTACAACCAGCATCATCCTTATCGCATTTGTCGTCTCTTCAGGCTCAACCAGATCTGCTCCACAATCATCCGACTGCTTCTTTCGTGCAACATAGCTCATTTTTCCCTACTAGATATATCATCAGTAACCTCCGCCTGTTTTTTTACAGTACTAGAATAGAAGTCTTAAAAGCGAAGCTGTTACAGCGGGCCGCAATATGAGGCGCGTAACGCGTAACGCGTATCGCGTTACAAATACCAGGAAATTGCCGAACGCTCGTGAGCGCATGCTACGCGGCGACCACCGACCGACCCTAGCCTGCGCAGTGGCTTTAGCAAAAGCAAAAAATTAGGAAAAGACCGAGGAGCGACAGAATTCAGAGCTCTCATGAGCGCCTGCCTTGCGGCGACCGCCGACCGTCCCAGGCTCGCAAAATCGCTTTAGCGAAAAAAAAAAAAAAAAAAACTGGTGAAAACCTCGCTCGAGGTGCGCCTTGTTTTGCAGAGCTGGCGCAACACCTGCTCCACAGAACCTCGACGCGACTCAAGGAATCCCCTGCATACGTCGTGCACGTACCCGTCGCCGCTGCGCCTTAGCGATCGTCACTCGCTACCGCACAGGTAACGTTTGGCATGAGGAACACGACGATATAGATGCTTTTGACGCTGCCTACTACTAGCACAGCGCAAAGCGATGGCCGAACATGCTAAAAACAATTTCAAACTTGTACAAAAGCGTAGTAATGTGTAGTTCATTTCACACGTAGAAATAAATCCTGCAGCTTCAATACGGTTCAGGCCTTGCGCGACTTAATGCGGGCTTCACCAGTTTTTTTTTTTTTTTTATGCGATCAAATGGTGAAAAATGGAAGTGCAAGCGAGGGAATAGAGGAAAGCAGCGTTATGAAAATGGCGATAAGTCGGCCCAACGTTGGACTCCATATCATTCAACTTCCTAGCCTAATAAGTACAGTTTCATTAACAGAGTAACAAATATCGAGTATTTTTGTGTTATAAAGATTCCTGTCAACTACAGATTCAAAGACGATGACACTTACAGTCGAGCCACGAATTTTCGTGTCACCGCAATTCTTGAGCTTGTTTTGTTACATGGCACTTTCTTATATATGTGTATTGTCGGC
Source organism: Haemaphysalis longicornis (assembly GCF_048455015.1). Lineage (NCBI taxonomy): Eukaryota > Metazoa > Arthropoda > Arachnida > Ixodida > Ixodidae > Haemaphysalis > Haemaphysalis longicornis. The sequence goes on along the minus strand of NW_027526295.1, from coordinate 198,881,091 downwards.
TGCAGTCTATGACAGTGGAGATCATAGGCCCATTTTCAGTTCTTTGATCGACTAGTGTCTTATGTGCTTGTGGCGAAAATTCGCGTCTTATCGCTAATAGTGGTACCGCGATATAAGGCCCATTATATGAATGAATGAATGAATGAATTCTTAATTCAGGGTCTTGCCAGAGTGAATAATTGGGGGAAGGGCTGTGGGATTGGGGTCATTGGGATGACGCTCGGTAAAGCCTGATGCTGGGCTGTTACTCCCTCGATATGCACCGAATATTTGCGATTGCAGTCTTATGGCCGTCCGGGCGCTGCGAGTGAGAGCGCCAACTGAATATCGCATGCAGCCCGATTGGACAATTCGTTCCCTTTTATAAATAGACATTTGTACATTTTTATAGACGAGTACACGTGACAGCTTGTAGATAATGTCAGCAAATGCTCGAAAACCACCAACTATGGCCGATGACCGGGGAATGCCCCAACGGCAGAGAACGCTGTGCTAGTGAGCCTTTAAATTCGCGGACCCATTTTTTCTTCAATTCTTAAACCGAATTGTTAAAAACAGAAATGCCTAAAGGAGAAAACTGTTGAACCAAAGAGAAGCGACATTTCTAAAATCCTTAGGAAGGCCCTTGGAATAAGGGACGACAGCTCGCTAGAGATTAGGTTCATGTAAAAGCTCATCATTTTAATTTGCACAGCCGGACAAATGCATACCGCTTCGATTTTGGAATGCGGGGAGAAACTCAATGGACATAAGCACCCCAGTAATTTAAGCCGAACAAACGCGTGTTAAGGGCATTGTAATAGAAATTAAGAAATAAAGAAAGTAGTAGTAGTTTAGGACATATTAGTTGTAGAAAAAGGACATATTAGTAGAAAACAAGAAGAGAAATGGGCGGGGGCGGGGCATGGAATGCGAAGGGAAGATAACCGTTGGTCATTAAGGCTAACAGTGGATCCCTAGAAAAGGCAAAAGAGAGAGAGAGAGAAAACTTTAATGAACACTGAAGAGGTTAGCCCGACAAACGGCGGGGCTTGCTACTTCAGATGGGGGTGAACATAGTGAGGTGAAAAAAAAGAGGGGAAGAAGTGCGCACCAACAATGAATAAGAGGGAGAAGAAAATAAGCTTTGCAAAGGGGGGGGGGGGGCAAAATGTTAGGTGGGCCGATTATATCAAGAAATTAACGGGGATAAATTGGTCCTGGTTAGCACAGGGCCGGGGTAATTTGACATCTATGGGAAAGGCATTTGCCGTCCAGTGGGTGTAGAGAGGCTGGTGATGATGATGATGATGATGATGATGATGATTCATTTTAGCAGTGCAAAGATTCACGCGAAGACGCAAGTCAGCGCTGTTTGCACAAGGTAAACATCCTAGCAGCAATCATTTAAAGATAGTTCTCTCTCAATTAAAGGCAGCAGCACTTAAGAGGCTTCCAAATACCGTGGCTCAATTCAATTAGGGACTGCATTCTCCGCATAACCTAGGCGCTTTGCTGAAACAGAAATAGTAATGATGGGGTCCACCGTTACAAACACGAGTCATTAGCTAATAAATAAACTAAATGCAAGTTTTAAGCTGTCAGTTGATGCAGCGGAAACAATAAAAGTGTGAAACATAATTTATGATTGGACCTGCACAAAAAAAGCAATGAAACAAGACCCTTGCCATGCACGTTGTTTTGCAAGCAGACCAATCAGCGGGTAAAGAAATGCTGTTTAAAAGAACGTTCCCCATTATGCCGATCATGAAAGGCTCTTTTTTAAAGGAAAGAAACGGTATTGACACAGAATGTACCCTCGGTAATTTGGCAATTTTCGCGTTCAGTTCCGATAGGATCATTAACTAACTCGCCCAAAAGCAAGTATTGTTAAATTTAAATAACCCCTTTGTCCTTTTCGAAGACTTCTGAAAACGTAAGTCCAGTTCAATGGAATTCATGTTTCAGAAGACATACGTTGTAAATGTTGTCACCGTAAATGACGAATCATTGCTTCCCTGTAATAGATTTTAGTGCTGCTTCTTTGGCAGAACTGCGTTCTGGAGTGGCGAACACGCCGCTTAGTCACCCCGACCTGATTGAAACATGTCCTCGTGAAAAAGCTTTCCCCCAAAGCTTTTGTCCGGATTTTCGCGCACTAGCGCTCAGCTTGTCTCCGGGTGGTAATTGAACTACTAAACTAACGTTCCGTGAGCTTTTATCCGGCGACTTTTTTCTGTCCGCTTAAATAGAAGCTTAGAAAGGGATGAAAACCAGCACAAGCATGCTGAGTGCCGTAAGGTTTTGTTCTGCACACGCACATTTATTTACTTTTTATTGGAGTTTCTGCAGTGCATAAGAGTGCTTAGAACACGCTATCCACTGTTCCTTTTTTTCTCTATTTTGCGATGGAGAGTTCACCGCAATTGGCCCGCGTCACAATTATTGGCTAGTTTCAACGCGCCCCTTGAATTATGCTGGCGAACAGTGCGTCGAGTTGATACAGCTTAATTGTAGAAATCAACTCACCATGACTTGCAGTCAGTGTGACAAACGCTGGTCAAATTGCCCCATTTGGACTGTTCTCCAGGCCCAATTTGTCGCACCTTGCAAGTAACGCTGTTTTCCTAACTTGGGTGGCCAATAGGAAACCGAGCTGGAACCGGACGTCACTTACATCCGATGAATGTGGCTAGCGGTATCTGGTTTATTTTTTATGGCAGAGTTGTGGGCTTGTTATCGTCATTCGCCGGATGTACTCCGCTAACTGTCGTAAGCCAAAACGGCGGAAGCAGTTTTTTGAGACATCGTGGTCTTGTATAGTTCGCTGTATATGAACTGTACACATTTGCATCACTTCGCTTCGGTCTGCCAGCCGAAGTGACTGCGAGGACGACTGGATCATTCTGGAAGCGAACATGGCCAACCTGGTAGTCGAAGAAAATCCTCTTGCACAGCGGTGGGGCTTGGACTTTGCTTTTGACAGCGGGAATGAACACCGCTCTCAGACAGGTTTTCGTGTTACTTGGGCAGCTTGCGTAGGAAAGCTGCCTTGAAGTGGTGGCTTTTTTAGATTTGACTGCTATCTTTCGTCTTTATATCGGCTCATTGTGGGTCGAGTTTCACACTGGTAAACGTATTTGATAAGATCAGTACTGCTGATCATTTTGCTTGAATTAGTTTTTGTTTCCAGATAAGCTGGAAAGAGATTACAAAAATAAAAGTATAGTTAGAACTTGACGAGTTATTTTTCAAGCGCTGCATATAAGTTTTCTGTTGTTCTATATGCAGCCCCTTCTTTCCCTAATCGCCTTTTTTTGGCAGTCAGGGCCAATTTTTCATAATTGATTCGTAAGCGCCAAAGAAATTGACAGGAGATTCATGCGGCTTTTTGTGTCCATTTCTTTTGTGCCTCTCAAATATAGGGCCATGCTGGAACTAGCACTTCAAAGGGCCTCCCGGCATCTGCAATCTTTCGATGGACCCTCCAAAACATCGAACCCCTCAGTTTTACGACACAAATACCATGCCTCCAAAGGTATGTCCCAGCACAAAGTGAGGGCCTGCATACACACTCTAGGCCTCTGATTGGCAACAACAACATTCACCGAATGTTTGTGCACAAATGATACCGTGATCCGCACTGTCACTCGTAAACATCAAGGCAGAAGTACAACAGAGATTAGAACCGACCAACTAAAAGCTGCTCCGAGCGCTCGCAATCGAACCTCTATCGGTCTTTCTGAAGTACATTTATTGTTCGCACGACGCGCGCCGAAATTATGCCAAACGCCGACGAAGTTCCCGCCTTTGTCAACACGGCGCGCGTATAACAAAAGGAGCTGTCAGTCCCTCGTCCCGTGCCTCCGCCATCCTGGCGACACTCTAGACCGATAACGAATCGGAAACTCATTGCGTGCCTTTGACTTTACAACCCGTGACGCGGCGGACCGCATTTCTCTATTCATAACTGGCCCCACGATGCACCTCGCAGCCAGCGTAATACCGCCAACCAGGACGCACCCGCACCTCACACGCAATAAGGCGGCAATTACCCCCCACAATACAGAGAGACAGAGACTTCATTGTACGCGCATTCTCTGAGCTGTTAACAACTGCCTCGAACCGGCAGCAGCTTCGGCGGCGACCGTCGCATGAGCTTTTGTCCCTGTGTTAAACTCCGGCCGGAGGTTCGGGACGAGAAAAGCATTGAGCGACTCTGGTACTACTAAACGTGCGTGCGTTTATGCCAAATCTTCTCATCAGCAATTGGCCTCTTTTAACTTGATGAGCCACGCGGGCGCCGCAAATTCAAGGTGCTGCAGACCTGAGCGCCATCCTTGTCGTCGCTATCATCATAATCATTGTAATATTAACCGCCATCATCATCATAATCAATCATAATGTGGGCGCTGCATTTTATCGGCAGTTTCCTCGCGGTAGCGTTTTTGTTTTATGTGGCTGTAATGGCCACCCGAACGCGGCACCAAACGTGACTTACACGTCTACGGGAGCCTGCAAAGTCGATGGTGCGATCAAGCGGACAGGCTTTCAGGCGCATTAGTCGCGCTCCGTGCGCTAAGCATCGCTGCGATGCCTTCTCACCGGGGCGGGTCGGGTGACTGAGCGAAGGGTTGGGTGTCACGGCAAGCCAGGCGTGGCACCGGCTTTTTTGCTTCCCTGCACTCATGAACCGCAGAACGGAGCAAGGCAAACACAACTCGTTCAGCTGCCGAGAAAACGTGGCAAGCCATGCGGCGCCTACCGAAGTGATGGAGAAGAGCATGGCAGAATGGGCTGGATGTGGGCTCCGTTGTTGACAGCGATCACGTTCCACCACCTGGGGAGAATTAATGGACATAAACTGAGCGAAACATGACGAACATCTCATTTTGCTTGCGTGCTTGCACAGGCATGCATGCGTGCATCACGCCACCGAACCTAACGCTATTCATTTTTCCGGCACCAAACTGGGAGCCGATGCCCTGTAATTTAAGCAACCTATAACCTACAACCATACCACTAAACTACGACCGATAATCTGCAACATTACCGATAACCTCACGTTGGGCACACACACGGGGATATAAGGTTTCAATGCGAAAAACACAACGACAAACTGAGGGACCGCGAACACTGTGGGCTGGGTCTACTGCTTCTCTTAAAGTTCTTCTTGAGAAAACACAGGGACAGAGAAGGGGAGGAAGTGGTGCATTATCGGTGAGAAATTACGACTAAGCACCACTTTCTGCAGATGCTCTCGCACTTAATCTTCATTAATATGCGACCACAAAAGCCGTCAGTAGAACGCCTACGCCGGAGTCGCGGCGGTTACATTGGGTTGTGACCCGTATGTTATCGTTTTCCTTGGCGTATTTAAAAGTTTTTATAAGTTCCCTATTGTGTACTTTTTATTTTGGTCTGCTTGGCGTACAGGATACCTCCACTAAATATCTGGAATACTTTTAAGTGTTCGTAACCTTCGCGGTACTATAATGTGCAACTCGTTTTTTTATTCATATCGCCCAGGCTATCTCCTCTTGCGCTTGATCAGAAAGTGTTTCAGCGTCAAGTAAACCACATACCATTTGTCTACTTGGCTTTTTAACCAAAAATAATAAATTGCATGCTCAATGGCTGGCGTGTTTACTGCTGTTCATGTGCCCCGCTTGTGATACCACGCCAGTAACTTTGGCAGCCTTACCATGTTGGACCAAATCAAAACGTCTACGCCACCTGGCAAATCAACCTTTTCGATATATATACAGCTCCACAAAAGTTTGTATCGACTTGTGTCGGCAATGATGGGCTGAACACCATTATTATTTTAAAGCGAAAGGTTTTTTTTAGTAGAACCAGTGGCATCCTGTATAAAAACTAATGCATTTCCCTATAGGCGGGTTGGTCGACCGAAAAGCTCTGATAAAATCTCTGGACACACGGCGCGTGCGTGAAGCCGGGCTTCCGTCGTGTCAAAACGGTTACTTAAAAATCGCAAAAAGAGGTTTTGTTCTAGATAAGAGAATACATGCATAGATAATGAATAAGGAGTACACAAGCATACATTTATCCATAAATCACGTATTACTTAGGTCGTACGTAGGTGCGTTTGATTAGTGATCGAAAACCCGTCACATGAGTTCGTTCTTCGTTTTCGATTAGGGTCTTTCAAGGTTTGAAGATCGATTGGGCGCACTTTCAGCGAAGGTTGGAAGTACTGTTAGCTTGGGCGCTTCTCTCAACTTTATTTAGGAAGGAATGGTAATTTTTTTTCAAAGTCAGCATGCAAGCTTCTTATCATCGCTGTCGCTATAATCGCGTATTGTCGCAATTTTTTATTGGAAACTCAAATTGCTCGCAGGCGATTTTGACGGCCCCTTAATTACGTTGTAGACATGAAAGGATTTAAGGCAATGACGTGGCCCACAGAATCGCCCAAATGCAAATTTGTATTCGCCCCGAGCAAAAATGTTTAGAATCCGCTGATTCAGATTCGGAGGCCGACATCGGCACAGATGATGGTGCGGCTTTGGCGAAGGCTGAGGGGAGGGCCAGTCTTCAAAACGAAGTTCCGGAAGACTTTAACCCTTCGCCTTGCCGATTCAGCCGTTGGCAACAGTGTGGCTGAGGCGTATAACAATGGGCACGGTCCTTCATTCCAATCCCAGTTCCGACTCTTGACCAAGGCCTCGGGTCATGTCATGGAGACTTCTATCTCTCTCTTTCTTTTTTCAATAAACATGCGTTCATTTATTCATTTATTTCTACGTCGTTATCGGCTTACGCCGTACTGTGGGCCCTGTCTGGTGAGAGAGGAGGGTTATAGAACAGTGTGAGGAAGGATTCGGGCAAGGAACGTAGTGGTTCGTTCTGTCGGGATGGAGTTCGAAGGCAACAGATGTACGCAGTGTCTCCTCCACCTCGCGACGCGTGCGACCAGTAGGGCCAAATCACTTGTCGTACACTTGAAGCCTTCGTGGCCCTAGGGAAAGTACAATTTGATCTGGAAGATTTCGATAAATGGGGCACTGCAGGATTGTCGGTAAAACTGACATTTTGGTAGCCATTCTAATAACCGTCCCATCTGAGGTTAAGAGACGCCCGGCAAGTAGCTGCGGGGTTCCAGTCACCGACTGGGACCGGAGAGCTAAATTCATTTCGTTGGTGCTCCATCATCTGTTATTTCGTCAGTTTCTTTGTGGATCACACGTTCGCTCGAATAAAATGGTTTTTCCATTTTAACTCTACCGGCCATCTCGCCACTGCAGCCACCTACAAGCAGCTACCAGTTCCCACAGCAGAGGCAGTTGCCGTCACTCACGCGACCACCACTCACAAAAACCGCCCTACCAGACCATCATCACCGATTCTCGGCAAGCATGCCAGTGGTATCAAGCTAGCCGGGCACCCCCTCAAGCTCTTCCCATTTTTCACGGTCTCCCAGAAGAATTTCCTTATTCCATACCTCCAACGGATTACTGGCCTTCTCTTTCTTGACCCACCTCTTGGTTACCCACTCTGTTACCCTAACTGTGCATCGGTTGTCGGTTCGCCTCGCTGCATGGCCAGCCCAAATCCACTCATTTTCTTCATTTCAGCTACGATATCTTGTGCTCTAGTTTGGTCTTTGATCCGGGTAGCTCGTTTCCTGCCCAAAGTGTTACACCTAACACTAGTCGTTCAGTGGCCCGTTTAGCAGGCCTAAGTTTCCTTTCTATTGTTTAGTAAGGCGTTCAGTTCAGGCTCCATACGTCATTACTGGCAATATGCACTGGTTGTAGATTTTACTTTTAAGTGGCAGAGGCAGCTTACTTTTCAGTATTTGGGAGTGCTTGCCAAGTGGTACCCAAGCCATAACTATTCTGCATCGGATTTCTCTTTCGTGGTTTGGGTCAGTGTTAACCATCTGCCCGTGGTAGTTGTATTCTTTTATTTCTACTAGCGTTTCGTTTCCTAAGCTGAAGAGGACGTTTTTCGCATGCTTATTCCTCAATAGTTTAGATTTAGTCATATTTATTTTTATCCCCACGGCCATGCTTTCCGATTGCAGTTCCTCAAGCATTGTTTGTAGGTGTTCCTCAGTTTCCCTCAACAGTACTATGTCGTCTGCAAACCTCAAATTGCTTAAGTACTCCCTTGTCATCCTTTATCTTATGTTTTCCCAGTAAAGCCCTTTAAATCTCCCCCCTCCACCTCCCCTGTATGTCCCTGTACAGGGATATGGTATCCCCCGGTCTTACTCCCTTCCGGGTCGGGAATTTATCGCTTTGCTTGTGAAGGGTTATCGTGCCAGTGCATTCTTTATGTATGTCTTCCAGAAGTCTGATATACGTCTCCTCTATTCCCCGGTCTTTTGGTGCTTCTAGCACGGCCGCGGTGAGTATGAAATCACAAGCATTCTCATAGTCGAATAACGCCATGTAAAGGGTTCAATGTATTCTACGAATTTTGCTATCACTTGATCCACAACATAAATGTGATTCATGGTTGACTGTGCTTTCCTAAACCAAGTGTGCTCTTTGGGTTGTTGGAAAACCCATAACTTTGGTAAAAAGATTGTACACAACAGCGAATAGGCTGATGGGTATGTAATTATTGATGCCCTCGGGATCTCCTTCTTATGAATGAAAATAATTTTGGTACTTTTCCAGGCTATGGGCACTTTTAAAGTCCTGAAGCCTTCCGAAAATTGTATAGCGAGTTTTTTCAGAACAATACCTCCTTCGCTGTATTAGTTACAACAGCGTAAACGAAAAAATGTGGTCGAACGAGGTTCTAAAAAACTAAAAAGAAAAAAATATATAACACAATTACGGAAACTGACGGACCATGTAATGCCATGCATTTTCATAATAATGCAGATTTCGCGAAAGTTCCATATGTAACCGCTGCAATAGCGTAAGTGGAGATAATTGGTTTAACGAATTTTTGCAAAAGCAAAAAAAAAATAGGAGATTTCTAAAAAAATACGAAAAACTGGTGAGGCGTACAACGCCTTGCATTTCCACAATAACGCAGGTTTCGGGAAGTGCCACCTGTTATTGTTATAATACCTTAAATGAAGATAATTGGCCGAAGAAAATTTTGAAAAACGAAATAAGAAAAATTTAAAAAATACGGAAAATGGTACACTGCATTTCCACAGAAATGCAGATTTCGCGGACGTTCCACCTGCAATCGCTGTTATAGCGTAAATGGAGATATTTGGTCGGGCATGATTACGAAAAACTAAACAAATGGCTGTGAAGAAATCGCATTCAAGACAAGCGGCATAGGAATAGGACGTATTGGCAGAGAATTCTCTAAATTTATGCAGATTTTTCTTTCCGGCGTGTGCACCCGCCTTCGTGTGCCTTCTAAAGGTAGCCCGAACGCTTTATAAAACTCGAATGGGCAGCAATGTTAGTGACATCATGAAAGCGGCTCACGGAGCCCTGTTCGAACGCGATTCTATTTTGCCAGCCGAATGAACGCATGGGGTCTGTGTGCACTGCTGGATATCTTTTTTTATTGTTATCGGTAAGTAATTGAAGTCGCCGTCCGGCGGAGAACGACATGTCACCCGCAGGCCCAGCTAGCGTCTGAAACTCTGATGTAGCTAGCGTCTGAAACTCCGCGATGTGCTTGTTTTCTGTAATGTCAGCCGAGGGCTTTCGAAAGAATCCGCAGAAAATTGCATTTCGGTGTCTTTGACCAGTTCGTCCAGAACTGTTGACCCAACTGGCTGTTCGAGTTCAGATATTTCTTTTTCTACAGTGTGCACAAGTGAATAACTTTGGTCATTGTGGTCCCCGTCCAATCCTTACTACGATACTTTATGACAAGTAGTGCTGTCTTTTCGGACCCTTCTGTCGGACCGATGGTAGTAAATACCATCAAAGGATGGTTGTAAATACTGCTGCAAAAATAAGTGAGAGGAAAAATGAATAATTACTGTAAACGGAAGACGACGTTTGAAATCCAATAAACGCCAGCATCTATAGCTTGCTTTCAACCAGCTTAAGCTAAGAAAAAGCTCATCATCATCATCAGCCCCCTCAGGTTCACTGCAGGACGAAGGCTTCTCCCATTGACTTCCAACCAATTTTGTCCTGGGCTGCTCGAGTCCACAGTTTACCCACAAATTTTCTTATTTCGCCACTCCGCCGGAATAATGGCCTTTACATTCTTCTAGACCCATCTCTTGGTATCAACTCTGTCACCGTAATTGTACACCGGTTGTTAATTCGTCTCACAAGAACACTAACAAACACAACAGTGACCGAATATCAAAGCATCACAAACAATGACAGTGACACGAAGAAATTCAATCTAGTATCGTACCATTATGTGACCTGTAAAAAGAAAATTATGCTCAGAAGACACTGAAGGATAAAAAAAACAGACGACACCATGTGAAGTTATGTACCCCGTTGGGCTGATGCCATGTAACATTATACCTACGGGAAAACGTCTTAAGTGCGGATCACTTTAAGGGCCGGCCT
>NW_027526295.1:198740628-198865628 GCF_048455015.1 Haemaphysalis longicornis | reverse complement strand
CATTTTTAATTTTAACCCAATCTATGACTCATTATGACTGCCTGATGACTACAATCAGGAAGCATTTTTTTATTTACCCCGCTTGATTCCGTTAATCCGGACCTTTCATTTGATACCTTACACACCTTAGCCTCATCAGTTTCACTTTTCACCCAATCTAATGTGGTCATTATTCTGTCTTAAGGGGCGCTGCCCAGTCAATTCAGCTGATTCATTTGAAACAGCAGAAAGGACAACCCCCGCCCCCATTTCCCCCCGGCTCTCACCTCTTCCTTTGTGACCCCTAGTATATCAAGCCGTTAACAGTAGCAGGCGAACAACCAGCACGCCCGCGCCGCCGTGTGCTTTCCCACCACCCTTTCCCACGCTCTTAGTGGATCCGTCAGGAGGAAAAGTTAAGACAACCCTTTTTATGACCTCATCAGTCAATTATCCCTCACGCGCCCAGGCGCGAAAATTAGGTATACAGCAAGTGCTTATGGCCATGAAAATTCAACAAGAAACTAAAGAAAATCAGACACCCCCTCCCTCCCAACCGATCATGCAGATCGCGATTGGTGCCGTACCCGCAGGTAACCTGAATTCCGAGCCCACAGTGACGCATGAAACTTAACAGCCAACCATAGCTTTCTGCTAGGCTACTCATATGTACTCAAACTCAAAATGGACTCAAAACTCCTGTGTACTCAGAACTCAAAATGTACTCAAAACTCATATGTAATCAAACTCAAAATGTACTCAAACTCAAAATGTACTCAGAACTCAAAATGGACTCAAACTCAAAATGTACTCTGAACTCAAAATGGGCTCAAACTCAAATTATACTCATAACTCAAAATGGACTCAAACTCAAAAACTCAAGATCTTTCTGGACATCAAAGCTGCCTTTGACAGTGTCGTCCATGATGCTATTTGCCGAGAAATGACGACTGCAGGTATCTTGAGTGCAGTTTTCCTATAAAGAATATCTGAATATTGGGAAGATGTGGCTGTGGCAAATGCACCGAAATATCCCTCCAGGTGTGAACAAACATAGTGTTACTGTGCCTTTACCATAGACGTGACTTCTGTTACTCAATAAACCTTCATACTTGTTAGAAGCTTGGTACAAAACCAGCATGAGCCTGTACACACAGTGGGTTATTTGGAACTCAACCTACAGTTTTGTAGCCCATAGTGCATGTCGTCATACTTTCATGCCATGAAAACGTAAAGAGATGTGAAACAGTACTTTCGAGCGTTCGGCAACCTTTCGAAAACTGTTTTAGTTTACATATGGTGACTGGGTATCGTAATGCTTTCTGCCAAAGCCGACAGCCCCGAAGGCACGTAATTTGTTTTGTTCTTGTATTTTCGCTGTTGTCCGTTAATACCAGCTGGCTGTTTTCTTTGTTCGAAAGATTGCTCGATACAAAAACTGATGCCTTGCTTCGACTCTTCGTGCTCCACACAGGACCCGATTTGCAAGGAATGCGACGACGCCGGCAATGTTTCTTCGGTAGAGGTATCCGAAACTAATATTTTAACTCACGCCTTGGGCTTGTGTATGCGATTATAAGTCTAATATTATGATAAGAAGTGACGGGCAATTAACTTCTGATGCGCTAGTGGCCGCACATCACCTTTCCGGATGGTGAACCCATGGTGCGCGCAGTACATAGAGGAGTCCAGGTATCATCAATCGTGTGTTTGACTGCAAAGAAGTCCCAGCCGCCTAACCTAAATCTAGTTTAATGTACAACATCTTCGGCGCAAAAACAAATGCCCGTTCTTCTGCAGTTGCGAGTCACACCGCGACCGCAAATGAATCGGCCGCAACTGTTACAGTTCGTCGCGCCTCTCCCTCTGGAGCACGCTTAGACCCATAACTGCAATGCTTTGCTCACGTTTCCCCCGCGGTCTCAGAACTGAAATTTTGGGGCCATCCGGGTCACTATACGTCACCTCTGGTGAGGCGGAAGTGTGAGTTTGGCCCTTGTTAGGAATCGGCCCGCCGCCGTACTTTCACGCATCACTCCTCGGCTGTGCGGCGAAGCCACTACGTGCGCCTTCCGAAGTAAGGCGCCACCGTGTCGGTGAATCATAGTTTCACGTCTCGACAAGCCCGGGTCAGACGCTTCGCTTTCGACGCATTTCAAACTTCGACGGTTGCCGGCCCGGCGAGGCACGTCGCAACCCGTTCAAGGACACAGAGGCCCCGCCATCGCAGCGGAGTCCTCCTCTCTCCCCTCTCTTGGACTCAACGAGCGCCCAGGCTATCGACTGCTTACGAACTCTGGAAATAGCGTTGTGTGTTTCTGTGACGTTCGTGGCGTGTTGCCGCTTGTTGGCGTTTTGACCGTTACTGCTTTTGGGTATAACTAGAAGCCCCGCCAGCGCTATAACCCATTTCTGTTTGAGCAGCGAACCCATGCTGCCACTCTGCTCAAGTCCTGTATTGTAATCTCTCTCGTCGGGGCATTGTACTTTCGCTTCGGCTCACCTCTCGCTATGAACTAAACAGTTATGCTAACCTACGGCTTCTGGACTTCTTCACGGCTGTAACAGCGGCTGGCCGCTCGCTTCACCACGCTACCACACGTATGCCGGAGGCTACGGAGCTCGGATCGGGTGCCCCAACTCATTCGCAACAACTGGTGTCACCGCTGGGATCACACTGTCGCAACACCCTGCTTCAACTGTGTCCGTTTAGCATCCATCTAGAGTCGACATCCTGCTCCCGCTCCGGTGTTTCTGAAGTGCGCGCGCTCAAACCGACTCCCTGCCTTGTTTAATTGTTTTGCGTCACATCCCTGCGCCGTCTTCACCCAAATACTGCCCGGTCGAAGCAGGGCCTTTTAAAGCGGACACAACGTCGAACACCTCTGCTGGAAGGAGTCGTGCCAAGGACACGCGGTGGACGAGTAAATGACCAAACCCACCAGTATAAAAAATTCAGCTAAAATCGCCAAGCTCTCCCCGTGCAAAAGAGCACCGATATCCGCACAAGAGCGCTGTGCAAATAGGAATTTTTACGGTCGCCCTAAAAGAATTTATCACTGCTCCCCCGCCTTCATCGCCATGTTTGTCGCGGGAACGCCGGAGTTGAGAAGCGAAGGGAATTTCTCACAGCCGGAATGAAAAACCGTGCTTGCCTTTCAGATAACGCCGGTCGCCAAACGTGTTCCGTGACATCTCCCAGGAAACGCGGCTCCATCGGGCACGAGCTCGGCTTCAGGCGCCATCGCTCACAAACAAGCGAGCGGGAGGGAAGCATCAGTACGCGCGGCTGTGAGGCCAACGCAAAAAATGCCACTCGATAGCGATCGCGCCTTTGTACGGGCCGTTGAGAGATATCAACACAGTATGCCTATCGGTTGGCACAAAGTATGGGAGGCAGGTATACGAGGCTAACCGAAGCGAGTATATCGGGGCGGAAGTCAAGGCAAGAACATGTTCGAAATGAAGAGCAATATTTGTACAGGATGTGATGCTGGAGTTCTTGGCCGCCTTCTCCTGAAACGCGCTTGTCAGGGTAAAAAAAGCTGATTAGCCGGACTTCGACTTTTTTCTTTTCTCTTTGCATCACTTCCCATTTTTTCGTGCACTAGAGACAATTTTGTTCTAAATTAATGTATTTAGAGAGAGAGAGAGAAAGGACTTTATTGAGGTACCCGCAGTCGGGGACGGATCAGGCCACGCAGGGCTTCACCGTCTCGTAGTCTTCACCGCTCAACGCGGCGTCGGGCCGACCCCGAGGTCTGCGTCTGGTCGGCGCGGGCTACTTGGAGTGCCGCCGCTGTCGCCCCTAGCCCTCGCTCCCGCATGAGGAGGCCGAGGGGAGTGCGGGTTCCCCTTTCGCCTTTGCCTGTTCAGTGCAGCCTCGAGCCGCTGGATGGCCCTTAGCTGATCTTCTCGCCCCGAAGAGCGCACTGAGTCCGCAATGTCCGGTGGGAGGATCGGCCTCCCCGCACTTGAGTCGTGGTCCGCACATCCCCACATCAAGAGGGCCAAGTCTGCGTTCACACGCGCACACACACTGCACACCTCGTCCTCGTACATGTCCGGGCACACGTGGCGCGCGAGCGCCGGCGTAAGCACCGTCCCGGTTTGCAGTTGTCGTAGAAGCACGGCCTCTCTCCTCGCGAGCCCCGGGTGGGGCGGAGGATAGGCCTGCCTCTCTGTCCTATACCAACAAAGCGTAGCACCGTATGTGGTCAGGGGCTCTGCGCCGTTGTCGTCCTCGTCGTTGCTCCTCGTCGACGTCGGCGTCCGTCGCTGGCGCGGCCCGGCACGCGGCGAGATCACGGGCCGCAGCGTCGGCTGCCTCGTTGACGTTCCTGTAGCCGCCTCGCAGCTCCCGACCCATGTGGGCCGGAAACCAGCGCACGGTCGTCGTTGCGTTCTTGCGCGCGCCTTCCCCGATGCCGGGGAGGACTCGCATCGTTGTCTTGCAGACCGTACCCCTGGCGAGATTGGCGATGGCCGACTTCGAGTCGCTGAACACCGTTCGCGTGTCGGGGTGAAGCAGGGCCAGCGCTATGGCCGCCTCCTCCGCCTGTCTGGCGTTCTTGGCTCGCACGCTGCCCGCACTCAGTACTTCTCCCGTGGCGGCTCATATCGCCACCACGGCGTAGGTGTCTTCCCTGTCGCGGCGTTTGGAAGCGTCCACGTACACCGCGTCGCTCCTCCCATTGTAACCCTTGGCGAGCGCGCACGCCCGCGCCATCCTCCGCTCCGAGTTTCGCCCCGGCGCCACGTTCTTGGGTAGCGGCGGGATCATCAGGCTGCTTGCGATGTCGTCGCGCAGCGGTACTAGCTCGTCCTCCTCGTCGAAGGAGCAGCTTAGTCCCACGCGCTGTAGTAACCTTCGGCCCGTGCGGGTCGACCCTAGGCGCTCCAGTTGCGACGTTCGCTGCGCCTCGCTGATCTCCGAGAGCGTGTTGTGTACTCCTAGAGACGCGAGGGCCGCGTTGCTCGTGCTGTTGAGGAGGCCCAGGGCCGCCCGGTACGACTTGCGTATCGCCGCGTCGATCTTTGCGCGCTCTTGGGTCCGCCAGTCGTGGAAGGCTCCCACGTAGGCCACCTGGCTGACCACGAACGCCTGCAGCAGGCGCAGCAGGCTCACTTCTCGCATGCCGCGCGCCCGCGTGGCGAGGCGCTTGACGAGGCGCGTGGCGATGCCCATCTTTTTTACCAACCGTTCGACCGTGGTGTTGTTGTAGCGTCGGCTCGCGTCGATGTGCATACCCAGGACGCGGATGCTCGTCGCTTCGGGGATCGCCGTGCTGTCGCTCCCGCGCACCACGATGCTGCGCTCCGCTTCGGTCTTCTTGCTTTGACGTCCCGTCGGGGGCAGGACCAGGAGTTGCGACTTTTGCGGGGCGCATCGGAGACCCGTGCCGCGCAGGCTCTCCTCTATGCCGTCCACCGCCTCTTGTAACGCCGACTCGATGTGGCCGTCGCTGCCGCCCGGCACCCACAGCGTAATGTCGTCGGCGTAGATGGTGTAGCGGACGTCGGGTAGCTCGTCCAGGCGGCGGGCCACGCCGATCATTACGAGGTTGAATAGCAGCGGCGAGATGACAGAGCCCTGCGGCGTGCCGACTCTGCCCAGTTCTCGCTCCTCGAGTTGTGTCCCGCCTACCTCCAGTCGGGCCGTGCGGCCGGTCAGGAAGGTTCGAACGTAGTTGTAAGACCGTTGTCCCAGGCCGAGCCGGGACACTTGGGCCAGGATCGCCGAGTGCTTCACCTTGTCGAAGGCGCTCTGCAGGTCCAGGCCCAGGATGGCGCGGTTGTCCGAGGTCGGTCCCGACGGCGGAGCCAGCACCTCGCGTTGCAGCAGCAGCATTGCGTCCTGTGTCCCCAGCCGCGAGCGGAAGCCCAGCATCGGGTCGGGGTACAGGCCGTAATTCCGCATGCCTGGGACAATCTCCCTGTTTGGTTATGTGCCTTTCGGAACATTGGGTCTGAGAAGAAGAGGCTTGGGGTGCTACCACGGCAGCTCTGGTTGTGCGTCAGCTTCGGTGCCGTCTGGAGGTCTTTTAAGTCGAGTAAATACTGTTTTTCTACCTTTATTCGTGACATTTGTGGTGGACTCGAGATACCGTTGCCACCGGTCGTTGAGAACGTGCTCCAACACCTTCCCCACGCACGACGTGAGAGGTGGGCCGCAGGCTCTCTATGCCCGGCGGCTTGTTGGGCTTCGGTATGAGAATTGTCTTGGCCGTCTTCCACTGTCGCGGGAGGCTGCCGGCTCGCCAGTGCTCATTGAAGTACTTTGTGAGCGATGTTATGGCCGCGTCGCTCAAGTTACGCAGCGCCTTGTTCGTGACGCGGTCCGGGCCCGCCGCCGATCGGCAGTTCAGGGCCTGGGTGGCGCGCCGGACCTCCCACTCCTCGATGTCGCGGTCGAGCGAAGGGTTGGGCGGGCCGGCGTACTCTCCTTGTTGTTCCATCGCGGTCTCGGGAAGGTAGCGCTCATTGAGCCGCTTGTGTACCTCCCGTTCCCCGAGCTCCTTCGTCGCCGCGTACATGATTTGCGCGAGCCGGTGGCGTTGATACTCCTTGCTTTGGGTTTCGTCCATCAGGTGACGGGGGAGTTTCCACGTTCCCCCGCGATGGAGCTGGCCGTCGGCTGCGTTGCACAGCTCGAACCATTGCTGCGCGCACAGCTGGCGGCTGTACTTCTCGATTTCTCGGCCGAGCGTGGCGATCCGCTTGCGGAGGGCGCGGTTGTGCCGCCGCCGCTTCCACCTTCGCTGTAGCGAGCTTCGAGCCTCCAGCATGTGCGCGAGCCGGGGGTCTATTCGCGTGGTCTCCTCGGACGTCTCCGTGACGGACGTCGCCTTCTCGACGGCTGCGACGACTTTGCGCGTCCACTGCTCTATGTCCGTGATTTCACCCAGGTCTTCGGTGCGGTAATCGTGCCAGTTCGTCAGCCGGTGCTTGATCCGCCCGTCGTCGGCGCTGGTCTTACAGTTGGGTCGGAGCGGGATGACCACTTCCACGATGTAGTGGTCGCTGCCGAGATTTATGCCCGTGTTCCTCCAGCTAGCCGTACGGTCATCGGGCAGGTGGAGAAACGCCAGGTCTGGTGTGGTGTCTTTCACGACGGACGTGCCGATGCGTGTGGGGTGTGCTGGGTCCGTGAGGAGTACGTAATCTGCTTCGGCGGCGTCCTCCAACAACTCTCGGCCCTTGACCGTCGTGGCGGCGTGGCCGAGCTCCTTGTGTCGCGCGTTGAAGTCCCCGCACGCGACGACGATGGCGCCGTCGCATGCGGAGACTGCCCCACGCGCTCTGTGCAGTAGTGACTTGAAGCGTTGCTGGTTGTGCTGTGGGTTACTATACACGTTGACCGCCATGACGATCGTGCTCGTGCTCTTGTGCTTGTGCTTGCCCGTGATCACCGAGAGTTCCGTCGCACACATCTCGATGGCGCTTCCTCGGTTCCCCATGAGTGCGTTGTGCTTGATGAAAGTGATGCCCTTCCTGACGAAGGTGCACACGCCTTGCGCCGCTCCGCGCCCGCAGGTGCGAGCGCTCGGCGGGCTAGCGTGCGCCCTGTAGCCGGGGAGGGACGGCGCGTTCTCTGCGTGGGTTTCCTGTATCATGATGACGTCGGGCTGCTCCGCCGGCGTCAATGTTTGAAGGTGTTGTTGCAAGACCGCCTTCCGGCACCGAAAGCCGTTGGCGTTCCAGTGCCAGATGCGGAGCGAAGTGCGTTGCCTGGCCGTCGTCATCATGGCGGAGAGACGGTGATCGGGTTGCCGTGCTCTTGTGCTGCGCCCCTTACGGATGCTGCCAGTTGTTTGAGTTGTTGTTGAACGGGCAGGATTGCCTGCTGAATTGCTTGCTGCATGAATTGTATCATTCTGTTGGTGAGTCGTCGCTCGAGGGCGTCAAAGTCCTTCCCCCAGCGGTTCATCTGGGACTCGAGCTTGCGGTAGCGGTTGTTGAAGCTGGCGTAACTCGTCGGCTTGCTGATTGTGCTCGAGGCGGCAGTCGACATGCTGGAACCGGCGTCGCCGATGTCCTCGTCGCACTCGTCCTCCACCTCTTGCTCCCGCGCCGGGGACGCGCTGCGCTTCGCTACTTGCTTCAGCGGCGGGGCCGGGCACTCCGTCGGCTTGGCGGTCGTAGTCGTTTCTGCGGGCGCGGGCTTGGACCACGTGGTCGCTCTCGGTCCCCACAGTTCCTCGAGCTTTAGGGTTAGTTGTTCGATAGTTACCCGCTGGGCGTGCACAGTAGCCTGCAGCTCCTTTACCATCTTTCTCAGCTCCACTGTTTCCGGGGAGGCACTCGCTTGTTTCGTGGCGTTGTTACCGCGGCGTGGCGGCGGCCGGCTCGCGCTCCCCCGTCTGGACTCCGAGCGGTCGCGGCGCGCGGACTTTGAGCGCCGGCGGCTCGGCGCGGCAGCCGCTCCGCCAGCTGCGCCGGCGGCGATCGCCACCCAGGCGGGGCCTCTCGACGTGGCGCGGCGACCGCGCGATGTACTCCTGAAGCCACCTCGCGACGCGCTCCTGCCGCGGCTGCTGCCGCGCGGCGGGGCGAGTTCGGGGAACTCGTCTCTCCGAGAGAGTCTGATCTTGGGGCGCCGGCGTTGCCGCTCGCGCGCGTTCCTCCTCCAGTTTCCGTTCCCACTGTCGCTTGCGGACTTGATACGGGACTTTAAACTTGTTCTTGCACGAGCCTTCGCCCGTGGGGTGTGGGCCGCCGCACAGGCGACACCGCGGCTTGCACTTGCCTTCGTGCCCGTCGCCGGGGTTCTTCAGCCCGCACGCAAAGCACACGCGGGCGCCCGGCGTTGGGCACACGTCCTTCCTGTGTCCGATTTGGCCGCAGATTCTGCAAACCTCTTTGTGCTGCCTGTAGAGGTAGCAACGCGTGACGACGCCGCCATACCAGACGTAGGACGGCACTTTACTCCCGTGGAACAGGATGACGACCGCCATCGACTGACCGAGGCGGTGCGCGTCACCGGCGGTAGGGTTATGCCTGTTGACTACGTGGCGGTAGATGTCGTCCGCGGAGTCTTCCAGGCCCACTCCACGTATCACGCCGCGAGAGGTGTCCTCCGGCGCCGCGCGGTACGCGTACGTCTCGTATTCTTTGTCGCCGATGGCGATCCTCTTCACAACCTCGTAGCGTAGCATTCTCTCCCAGCTCGGGGTGCTTATGACGAGAATATTCTGGGCAATGTTCGGGAGCATCGTGTCCTCGCGCACGGCTTCCTCATCTGCCTTGGCCGCAGCGAAGATGGCGCGGCGCAGGTCGGTTAGCTGCGTTTTGCCTATCTCTAGGCCGCCACGTGGCCGCACGACCACGCGGAACTCATCTCTCGACGCAAAGTTTGGCATGCGCGCCGATTTTGCCATGCCGGCGTTGACTTTACTCGCGATCTGGGCTCGCGTGAGGGTGGCGTGGCGTTGTGAAGCACTCGGCTTACCGGCGTGTGGCGAAGCCCGCTGCGGAGAAGCTTCGGGAACACTTACGGTCTTCTTACGGCGACGCTGATGGGATACGCGGGTCCACCCGGCGTGGTCGTCGTCTTCCTCCGGCTCGTCGGCGGCGCGCGGACACTCGATGTCGTCGACTACGTGGCCGTCGGTGCCGGTGTTCGCAATTATAGTCCCCGTCGATGCACAGTCTGACACAGTCCGCACTCGCTGGGAAGGGTCCGCAGGTGACACATCCATTTCACAGGATTCGGAGAATAATTCCTCGTCGGAGCGCCGAAGATCCGCCCGCTGGGCAGGTCCGGGCACGCCCGCGGCGGCGGCAGCGGCCGTCGACGTGGCCGACGCCATGCCCGTACTCGCCCGAGCCCTCGTTAGGCTTAGCTGGGGTGCCTCGCCTCGCCGAGAGAAGATGCTCGTAAAACGGCCAAAAATGGGCTAATCGGCCCAGATTTGGTATCGGCGTGGTCCTCGCAACGTTAGGAAGCTCGTACGTACGTTTGGGAACTCAGAGGCGGGATGGTCCTCCCGAAATCCGTGGCGGCGACGGAGCCGACGTGGAGTGCGTCCGCTCTGCTCGGCGACCGCAGCGCCCTCCCTAATGTTTTTAGAAATGAAACTTCTCGCCGAGGTGCTGCAGTCGCTTCAGAGCGGAAGAATTCCTTCCATTCTGTGCAACATGTGCTCAGAAGCGCACGTTTGATGCGGTAATCGGAAAGAGTGGGTGGGTTGTATCAGAATTAATCAGGAAAGCAAGGTTTGGTTTGGAAAACGTGCTTTTTAACGAGGGGAACTGGCCTCCTGGTTATTTATATCATAGCACCGCGCTATACAACTCAACACACGAAGGTACGAACATTGCCAGATTCTGTCCGGTCATGCGACGTTATTTCTACAACATCGGTTCCGAGAAAACGTCGAAAACAATGGCGTATGTTTATTTACTCAATCATTTGATTAATTGTAGACGAAGCCTTGGGGTCCATTGTTTCGCACCATGGCTTGGGGACACTTTTTTCTTTCTCTGTTACGAGCAGATCTTCGTGCACGTATCTCTTCCCCAAGGAACCTCATTTTCCCAGAACCATGACAACACATATCAACCACACCTTCCTTGTTGCATGCCAGCGGCGCTGCTTTCGCTGCGCAAGCTTGTGACTAGTCCACACCCGTCACTCCACGTAAACATAGCAACAGCGCTCCCTCCGTCTCGACCCAGCAGCGTGCTCCCCCTTCGTTGTCATGGCGGCGGCGCTAATCACACGGTCACCTCCACGGGACACGATGAGGAAAAACACTTACTGGCGCCTGCATGTGGTCCCTTTCTTCTCGATCTTTCTCCCTGCCTTATGGTAATATGCTGTTGTTTCAACCCACAAATAATCAAAAACCTGCTTTAAACGTGCAGAGATTTCAAGCAGTGCGTGCGGCTTTGGGCTTTTCAGAATATTGTTGCCACTCATTGCACTGAAACACTTGGTGTGCAGCTGTATGGTCATGAAATTCGAGCAACACAGGCTCTTCACCTCCTAGGGATCCTATCCATCCAATCTCGTGGATGCGACATATCCATGACATGGCAAACGGCGGTTTAGGACGACACAGGGCGATTAAAATTAGTGCTTATGCCGAAAATATTTTGATACCGGTCTATTCTCTGCAGTGTGGCAGCGATTATAATGCGGCTATTTCAAACTCGAACAAAACTTCTCCCCTGGCCGCTCTTTTGTGTTACTTCCATGACTTCCAGACGCACAAATGTTATGACTCGGCAGCTCCCGACGACGAAGACGATTTCAAGGCGCGGCGAAGTCCTGCACTGCAACGAAGTCCAACTTCTTGTTACTGGCGACGAAGCGGGTACTCCGAAATCTCGGCACCAAAAGTGGAAAAGCATGTATATATAAGGCTTGCGCTCGGCGTAATATCTCCGCCCCGAGCTTCGTCAGCCTTCGCGCCTAGCGCTCGGCTGTCTCCTCCGGATGGCCAATCATAAGAAGTCCCGAGTTTAGCCGCCGGCGCACCGAGTGAGTGAGGCATTTCTGCGGCCAAACACACACAGCCCCGTCGGCAGAGCCAGGCTGCACGCACTTGCTGCATTTTTCATGAGTGACCTGATTCTGCAGAGACGATGTAGTCTTTATCACATTTTCTCCTTTTCGAGTTCCAACTCCCAGGCGAAGAAGAAGAATACGAGGAGTGATTATATCCCCATATTCTTTGCGGAATTCCTGGCAATTCTCCTGGCGCTACGAAAGCTGGATGTGTCAATTACATCTCCAGGCCCAGGCGAATTATTCTAGAGCGGACATACCTCAGGGCAAGCGGAAGCCCCAGAAGAGCGCCTAACGACAGCCGACAGCGGTGGAAACCTGGCAGTTTTGCGGGCTTTTTATCCCACAGTTGTGCGTAGAAAGAGCCTAACCACACCCCTATGCCTCCTTTGGCGTTGTAGACTGCTGACCTATCTTTCTGTATTTCCTCAACGAGCCCCTCATTTCCTTACTATATATATATATATATATATATATATATATATATATATATATATATATATATATATAAGAGAAGAAAAACTTCGAACAAGGTAAAAGCACGATTGTGGCCTACGTTTCAGCAAAGAGAACTTGCTTTCCTCAGGACCCCACCCTCACCGCCAGGTCTGCTTCCGGCGGTTCTGAGATCCTTTCCCTATACCCCGCGGCGGGTCAATAAGCACCCTCTCATCCTGTCTGTCCAAAAATTCCACGAATATCAACCACCAGCTGACTTCCGTGTGACCTACTTCGCGGCTTAAACTAGACAACCTTCTTGGCCCCTCAATCTCTCCCCCGACACACTCCGAAACCAATCAGCTTGCTCAATTTCCCTTCCATCTTTCCCTCTCCTTTCACCTGGGGTCCTACCCCTATATAAACCCTGCCTGCCAGGCGAGAGATTGCCCTGAGGAAAGCAAGTTCTCTTTGCTGAAACGTAGGCCACAATCGTGAAAAAAAAAAAAAAACAATCGTGCTTTTACCTTGTTCGAAGTTTTTCTTCTCTTGTGTTCTCTACCATCTTCAAAGTTCTACTACTCCCTATATATATATATATATATATATATATATATATATATATATATATATATATATATATATAGAAAGTGGCGGTGTGGTTGTTGGTGGTCATGACAGTCCCTTATCGAATAGAAGATCGTCCAGAGCATTCGCCGGACAGTCTGGTGTGTATTATAATTAATATTATCGCATCGCGGCTGCAATGTATCAACTAGAACGAATGGTCTTTCTCTTTTGTGCCTGCGCAAATTCAGTGGCTTTTCCCTTGAAACGTCACCGTCAGTATTTTGTGCGGGTGCACAGGCCCAAGGGTGGAAGTTACTGACCGGGAAAGGCGAAAATAGTCTTCTGGACATTGCGCTCTGGTTTTAAGGCGGTATTTTTTACGCGCTGCGAAAGTGGAAAAAGAGCTAGGTATCGATATACGCTAGGGTAGTAATTGTCGTAGGATAAACGCACTTGTCGCACGGCCGCTAATTTACCGGTGCAGGGTGGTTCTGTATTCGGCCAATCGATGTGCGCGGCATCCTCGACGCACATTTCACCGAGCAGTTAGATGGCATGAGTCAGCAGTAAGCGCAGCTGCGAGTAGAGCGGGTTTGTTGTCGTACTCGTTTTATTTCGAGCCCTACAAGGTAGATCGTCTACCTCAACTTGCGAGTTTGTAGCCATTCTCTCTCTCTCTTACGCTCTCTCGGTGTGTGTGTGTCTTGTGTGCTTGTGTGTAAGTGTGGGTGCGTGTGACACAGAGAGAAAGAAAGAGAGAACCTCAAATAACTATACTACGAGCAGAAGCTTTCGTTCTGATTCTTTGATTGATGAGTTTGGCGCGCCGAATCTACACCCGGGCTATGAGGCACGCCGTAGTGAAGGGCTCCGGATTGGTTTTGACCCCCCGGGGATCTTTAATGTGCGCCAAATTTTCGCTGAGTTTTCGTTGTTGTGACTGTAATGTAAGTTTGTAATTTGCGCTTGTAATATATGTTTGTATATGCTTGTATTTTTGCTTGGAACTTATGTTTTGTTATGCTTTTAACGGTGCTGATAGCTCTAACCAATTCGCTTTGAAAGCAGCAACAGCGCGAACGAAACGCAGCGTGATGCCTAATGCTCGGGATCCGCCATAGCGGGCAACTTTTCCCGACCGTAGTTGTTAGCACGGCTTTCTGACAACGTGTATTTCTCTGCCAAAAATCTAAAAATAAGGACGAGGGTCCCTCAACAACCATGTCATGAAGGAAACTCCTACTTGCCGTGCAATTCTTCAGGGCCGCAATTTTCTGCTGTAAGCGCCCACTTCGAACTTTGTGGTTTGATCCAAAGTTTGCTATTTCTTCGCGTGGCGGGCGGCATGGTAGTTAGAGAAGAAGCAAACTCAGGCTTGCAGGCATGACCCTTGAAAAGAAGGGACTCAGCAAGAAGACCATGCGGACGTGAGCTGGTTGCGCTCTACTGAGCGTGACCGCGGCCTTTTGTGTTGCGAAATGAAAAACTCGACAAAGATAAGTCTATTATACGTGTGGCGCTGCAGTTGTGCGCAGTTTTGCTTGCGTTGTGCTTGCGTGTCAATAACGATGTCCTGCCGCCCTACACCGACTGTTCCAAAGACTGACGGCGCAGTAACTTAGTTGTAATGATGTCCGCTGAAACTTTCTAATGTACCCGTTCAGCAAGAAACTGGAACTTCAATACATACGCTGTGGAAACGTCTACGCCGCGAGTCAGTTTCAACCGTATGTGGTTATTTAGAGCACAATTAAAGTATTCCTTCTCTTCTTGGCGGAACAGCCAAATCAGCGTTCTTCGAAGAGGACGCTTGATCTGCTCATATGGTGTCCAGGAATGACAATGTATACGAAGGTTAACACAATGACAGCTACAAAATAAAAATGCGGTTTCCGGTGGTGGGGTTGGCTATAATGCTTAAAAAGCAAAAAGAAAACTCTCTGTTGAGGTAACGGCGGAACGCAACAGGGCATTAACTGAGATAGAAAAATACCTAAAACGAGAACATGCATAGGGCGAAGGACATGTTGTACATCTTTTAAGGCAAGGTTAATGGTACCATACTTAACCATTTTCAAGGCAACGATTACAAACTTCGAAAGGGAGCGATACGGCGAAGGCGGCTGGACATTCCGATTGGAATGTATTGTATGTAAGAACCTACGCAAGAGGTCACTGCAAGTCACCCTTCCTATAATCTTGAACCCACTGCCTCAATGGCTTCCTAGGGCTGGGCGGGTGCTACAGCGTAGGCTACGGTCGGATTTAGTTCTCACACCATACCTGCCCGAACGGTGGCGACATTACCAACCACGACGAAGGGGACGGTCAGACCGACCTCCTCCCTTCTCACCCTCTGAACCACCAAGCCAAGACCTACGTTCCGTCGACCCAGGGCCACCCACCGAACAACTCAAATGTCCCGACTGCGGCTTGGCTACACGCTCAACATTGTCGGGCCAATTCTCCGCTCCGGGAACGTCATACAGGACACTTCAGGTGTAGTCCTACGAGACCCAGATCCGGCCCCGATCAGGCACACCGGTCTCAGACAGGGTCGGGCTGGAGCCGCTCCTGGCTTTCGCCAGGGACACAGGCCTCTCAGAGAGGCTGTAATTCCCTTTCCCACATCTTCCTGCCCCCCTTTTCAGCCAACGTGGCTTTCTCTTAAGTAATACATTTTACAACTACAACGGATTGCGTTCTATCTACCCCACGTGGGAACACTAAAATACAGTTTCCGGTCAAGGACAGCTTTTAAAAAGAACTCTGGAAGGATTTCAGCACCGTACATAGCAAAGATTTAACAAATCTCATCAAAATACGGGTTACATTAAGTCAAAGGGGGCTTGGTCTTACAAGTGGAAAATCAAGTTGTCAGATGGAGCTTGTGACAAAGCAATAAGGGAGCAAAGACAGTGGCCCGGCTTCAATCTATCCCGGAATACCTGCTATGAAAGGGACATCCTCACTACTACTCCGATTGTTCCAGCATTGAATGGTTGCAGGCGGAGCCCAGATCGGTTCTCGCTGTCCACTTTGCGCGCGATGCAGGTATGCGCCGGCACGGTTATGTGACCACTATATACACTGGCCGGGGAATAAGCGCTTTTATTGCGCGCTCAATACGTATGGAGATATTCGCCTCGCTGATCCCTCGTGGTGCCTGTAGTGGCGCCCAATCTCGACCGCCGTGAATGAAGCCGGCGTCACTTCCCCACGGTGATGGAGGCGTTTGAGCGAGTCGCGGACGTGCTTGGGCGATAAACGAAGCATTACGGGTTCCCGTAAAATAAATAAGAGCGCAAGTTGAACTCGACGCACCGCAAGAAATGCCGGGAACGACGCCGCCAAAGCGACACAAAATCGCACCACATTAGCGTGAATGCGTCAGACCGCTGTCGCTACAGCACAAAGTGTAAGGGTGGATTCAGGGAATCTCAAGTTGGGGCGCACGCACTGCAGCTGAGCTTCGCTACGAAGCATGGAGTTCATAGAAGATTTGAAGTTCACAGAAAAAATATATATATATATTTAGGAATGGCACATCGCCTATAGAAGACGCGGAAAGCACGCATTACTGCATTCGCAGTAATGCACGTTTGCAGCACACAGAACCCTGGATGGGTTTCATCGATAGACTGGCATGTCCAGATAACAACCACACCAATTTTAACGCAAACTTTTAACCATTCAGCGTTATATAAATGAACCAGCTGAGAGGGCAACGACACAGCAGCACTTTTACGCGCAGCCTATATAGGAAGTCACATGGACTATAATAGTTTGTTCAACTAGCAGCTGCCCGCAAAGGCTTTGTATGAAGACAAAAATAATGGTGCGTGAGCTGTGACCCTGGTTTTGTTCAATGACACATGTTACTTCTGATATGAAGTAAATGGTGGTTCTTCTCTTTTTTGTACCCCACGAACTGCGTCCATTCGGTGGCGTGTAGCGGTTAACTTCACAGTTTGTTCACAATGTTTTAATTTTTTTTTTGTGACGAAGCCACGTCTTGTGGGGCAGGAGTACCTTAGAGCCATGTTTTTTTTAACAAGATAAGGATGTAGTATTGACGGTTCATTTATCAACAGTTCGAAAAAATTGTATCCAGTTCTACACAATTAGAAGAACACGGGCCTTGCGCGAAAAAAACACCACACACAGGACGGACGGTCCTGTGTGTGGTGTTTTTTTCGCGCAGGGCCCGTGTTCATTCACCGAGATGCACTAATTCGCCCAACAACAAGTTCGTCTAAACAATTAGAAGAATTTCGTTATTAGATGCAGAGCATCTGATTCACTCGCCTTGTCCCTCCGGCGTCGTCGTCGTTGTCGTCGGCGTTGTCCACCCCTCCCCCATTCTCCTCGCCGCGCCAGCTGCGCTCTCCGCCGCTCACCCCCTCTCCTCTCCGATAGCGAACACTCTCTCGCGAGGGGCATTGGATTGGATTGGATTGGATTGACTTGGCTTGGCTTGGCTTGGATTGGATTAGATTTAGATTGGATTGGATTAAAGTGGATTGTGTTGGATTGTGTTGCGTCATAGCCGCGGCACGTTGCGTCATAGCCGCGGCAGACGCTCTGGGGCCGGCGCATGTGCAGTACTCTCTCTTACGCGGTTTCCTCTCCTTCGGGCGCGCTGCGCATATAACCGGTGTGCCGTTCTCCGGCGAAGCACCATCCACGCTTGGCTCAAACACCTAGAGTCCACGCCGCTTTACAAGTACGCCAACGTCGCCATCGACTGGGACCGGCTTACGCAGTTTCCTCAACGTTATTCGCGCTATAAAACGCGGTCCCTTCACCGCTCCGCCTATGCGTCGCATCTACACAGGGGTTCCCGCGAGGGGAGGTGGGAGTTTTGTTTATACCTGTTTTTCGGAACGAAGAATTGGCGGATTCTCTCTGTTAATATTCACTGAAGAGGTATTTCATCCTGTGAGCTCCTGGTGTCCTCAAAAATGGCATTCCGCTGACGTTACCTCGTTGACTGTTCTACGCACAACTGTGGGATAAAAAGCCCGCAAAATTGCCAGGTTTCCACCGCTGTCGGTTGTCGTTAGGCGCTCTTCTGGGGCTTCCGCTTGCCCTGAGGTATATCCGCTCTAGAATAATTCGCCTGGGCCTCAGAAAGGTTTGCGCTGTGCGCGTTGCATGTCTTCGCAAGGACGAAGAGATTGTCTCTGGGTTTCACCACGAAACAAAGGCAACCGGGCCAGACTTTCCTCAGCCTTTTAGCATTAGCCTGGACTTTACCTTTGGTTTACGTTCTTTCACTGACCATTTGTTTGGCTTTAAACACTTCTTGCGTGCATCTGAATGAGGAAAAAAAAGAATAAACGTCTTCATTTGGAAAGTTAGGTTTAGTTCCAATATATTTGTTTTTTACCCACCTATTCATACCGTAACCGTTAATTTTCCAAGGCCCCCAAAGAAAGAGCACACCAGCTGCTAGCCGAAGCACTCAATCTTTAGGATTGGAATTTGTTGCATTTATCCTGACCTCATTACCTTACACACTCTTCTCTTTAACTGCCCCCTGTACGTTGGCATCTGCATTTCCCCACACTTTGCCACGTCAGACGCAAGACTGATATTCAACTTTTTTACTATTTCACCCGCCTGTTTTTGTAAAACTCGGTAAATTTCCTGGTCCTGGCAGCTAAACGTGTTGTTCCAACCAGAAGCATAAAATTACATCCGGCTGTTGCCATTTTCCGGCCGACGCCCCTAAATGGAGCTATACAATATGTCGCATTTTCTGACCACTATTTCTTTTTTGAAAATCCAATTTGTTCAATAGCTCCCATTTTCCATATTGGCGTGCTACAGTGAAACATGGTACTGTAATAATGAACACCGTCATGTTAAAGGTTAGGGAGACTTCTCTGGAAGTCGAAATCTATTCCTGGAGAATCTTAAAGGCCAACTTCACAACAAATTTGGGTATTTTGAAGACCATTTTTCCGTATAAAGGACTGCGAGATACAAAATACCGCAGCTGAAATACGCACGGGCACTGCGCAAACGACCAGAAAAGCAGCGATTTTGAAGCCCAACTTGAGAAGAGCACGACCATTACGGCCAGGCTGAAGTGACGTTGCAGCCGTTGCAATCAGTTCTCCTTGCTAGCCTGACCAAGCACCCTACCCGCCGAGATGTTACTTCGCCGGCATAAAAAAAAATCCCGTACTTTTGAATCTTTCGGCTGCTTTTCTGTTATAGTTATAAATGTGTATATCCGATTTGAATCACGGCATTGAATGCTACTACTTTCAGTGTACATGGGTGTGTTAGTGAAACTATGGCGACGGCTTTCGCGGATCGGGGAGACGAAGACGGGACCGCGAGAATCGTACGTCCTGTCGGTAACTGGCGGGTCCACGTGCCTCCTCCGCCGTTGCGTTTCTACGAGCTTGTGCTGGTCGTGCAGGGGTGGCGAAGTGGAAGTTGCATGGAAGTGCCCCCTAGTCGATGTAGGACTACTTTGGGATTTTAAGAAGTTTTTCAAGCGTTCTGAGGAACGAACCGAAATTTGCTACATCCATGTTTGGTCCGTTAGGATGGAGCGAATTCTGGGTCCTCTTTCTTGCAAATTTGCGTACGAATGAGAATATAAAACTTTTGGGTCCTTTTTCACCTCTGTTCGTAATTTGTAACAAAGTCGGAAGCGTAGTTGCGTAAAGAGAGCTGATGTGCTGTCAATATCCCTCAAAAGTTCCAAGGAGAAGAAGATGATCAAATGATGATGATAAAGTCAGAAAACTACAGGGGAAACCTCTGTGTAATCGGCCTAAATCTTCTAGAAAAGATTTGGCAGAAAAAAATGATTTCAGGGTCTTATCTCGGTCAATTAGAAAAATAATGTAGAAATTATTTTTTCGTTTTTTAGGGCTTTTGACCAGAGAGGAAGAGAGAGCTCTTTAATGCTAACTGGTGAAGTCAGCAGATGGAAATGACCGCAGTGTATGGGGTGAACGTAAGACATTGCGGGGATAACACTGAGAGGCGTTACGTACGGGAAGGCGACCCCAAACCGGGCTCAGTCAGCTCCGTCATGCGTGTGGTGGAGTGGTGAACAGCGGCCAGCAAAAGTTGCTGCCTTGGTGATGACGACCAGAGGCCGAAGGCAAACCTAACTGGCTTACTGCATGGCGAAAGATGAGCCGAAGCAATACAGGAACAATGCCCCTACGGGAGACGTTGCAGCAGAACTCGAGAGGGCGACAGAATGTATTCGCTGCTGCAAAAGAAAAGCGAACTATCCATTGAGAGGGCGGTTTTATACAAAATACCTGTAACGGCTGCGCGGTTTTCACAATACTACTGCACACACGGCCCGAAAATAGTACAGACCCACACAACACTCTTTCCAGAGTTCGTGAGGGGCCGGCAGTAGCGGCGCTTGTTGAGTATGAGAAACTGCGGAGAGGAGATATCCTGGCGCCGCGCTTCCGGCGTTAACCGGCAAGCTGTAATCGGTCCGAGCGCGCTTTCGTACACCGCACCGGAGCACTCCGCAACTTGCTGCGCGCCGGAACGTACCGGATGTCAAACAAAAATATTGAAATTGAGGTTCCAGAAAACACTAGAGGAGAAAAATTCTGGGCTCTCCACTAGCCACGAAGAGAAGATGTAAAGGAGTTATACATTGAAATGGGCGGAAGAAACATAATTCACTATAGAAACGATGCTCTTTAATTAAGCAAAATTGACTTTTCGCATACTGCATGCCTTTTGGTCGTGATTGTAGGCCCATACTAAAATTATCCGGCCCTCCCGCAGTGCTGTAGCACACAATTGTAAGTCCACTCGTCAGCTAGAAGGCAGACGTACAACCTAATTACGTTCCACTTAATCTCTTGATATACTGAATGTTTTGTTCGCGGAGGTGAAAAGAGAGACCTTCCTTTGGACGACATTCTGGCGTAAGTAAGAGAAAATACAATTTAAACATTTAATGATTTTTTTTGCTCGGGATAAAAACGACGAGGGGTATGAAACAAGTTGCAAGAAATTTCTTTTGTTTCTACGTACAATTGAAGCGACATTTCATGACGCTGACTTTGGGATTCTTTTCACAGCTCTGTACATTTATAACTCTTTTCTTGTTCTTTATAAACTTCTTTTCTTGCTTTTTTTAAATAATCACACACTGATGTAGTTTTAAGGCGAACAAGAAAAGGCCAAAGAATGTCGGTGCTTGTTACCAATCTAGTGTCGTAAAAAAAATGGTAAGCATTTGCTATTATTTTTCACGTAGGTGACAAGGAATCGATAAGAAAAGAAGCTACTCGTTCTATAGGTTTCAGATGACGGCATATTTATTACCCCCCCTCCCCTTCTATCGTGTTTAAAAGGAAGCAGCAAGACGATACCTGCACGACGTTGAGCTTCGTGTGTTATTGTTTTCCATATCTTTCCAGTGAAATGTTCGGTAGGCTTCCTGTTATTGCTCATGTTTCGTCGAGAACTGTCAGGCTGCCGCCTCAGCTCGCGAGGAGCGACCCTTCTTGTGTCTCCACGAAAATTCGTGTCACACGCGCCCTTGCTATGCGGCGCTACCTCAGCAGCCCCTTTTTTTTATCTCCGGATTTTCTCTTTTTTATTTCGCGATGTTTCTTCTCGCCTCACCAAGAATTCACGCACGCGGCACCAACACAAACTCTTTGGCGAGGCCCACTTCCCCCGACGCCCAACTTTCTCTCCCCTCTGTTTTCTCAACCGCCGCTCTCGAGAACCACCGCTCGGCACCCTTTTTCCCTCTCCCGCCTTTCAAGTTCCCTCGCGTCCCGTGCTGGGCGGCGTGCTTTCGTCTCCCGCGAGCGTTTCTCACCGCGCTGGCTCGCGCTACTCACTTGGCTCGACTTGGTCTGACTTGGCATAGCGTAGTTTGGTATGTTCGCCGGCTGGAAACACGGAATTTTCGACAGTCTGTTCAGTACACCACAGTGGAGAAACTTCGCCTTTCTCTTTTATGCTATTGCGCACTATTTATTATTCGATATTCTATTTCCTGCCAGCACTTGGCAAAGCTTGTTTAGGCCTAAATGACCAGCTTAAGCGTCCTGTTTTTCTTCAGCGCTGGCGGAATTTTTACTCGTACTCTTCGCCTCTTAATCTGGCATGCAGGAGAGGCGCAGATAGTTAATATAGTAACTGAAGCGCGAATGGGCGAACCTGCGAGTGAGTGAGTGAGTGAGTGAGTGAGTGAGTGAGTGAGTGAGTGAGTGAGTGAGTGAGTGAGTGAGTGAGTGAGTGAGTGAGTGAGTGAGTGAGTGAGGAGGGAGGCAAAGAGGGAGTTAAGGAATGCCAAATGCTGTGACTTCTTATACGCTATCGCCAAAATAAATCGCCCAGAACACCGTGCTTGTGTCATTGTCCGCAGCAAGTCCAGAGCAAGACATGCAACAGAAAAGCTCGGCGCTCGCGAGGAAGGGTTCGGTGCGAGAAGGCAATGTTATTGCTTGCTAACAGACCTGCACACAAATCGAGCGGCGCTAGTTGAATACCAACTTGAATGCACGATTTCGACGCTTATTTCCCCAATTAGACGCAAGCCTAAACGCAGCAATTAATAGCTAGAAGGCGTATTAATACTATATAACAAAACTACGCTAAGATGTTACATAAGACAGATGCTACAATAATCGTAATTCGAAGTCCTATCAGTTCATGATTCTCTTCTAAGCGCCACGAAACTGCGCCAAAATCCCATTTTTTGCTTTATCAATCAGCGGTGCGCGTTGTGAGCACACCCGATGGTTTAGGCCGCCGGTGCTATTACAGCAGCAAAGAGCTATACATTTATTTCCTGAATTTTTCGCGCCCATCTTTTTTGTACCCATTAAAGGCCCCAGTTAAAACATACGAACGTTTCGCGGCACAAATACGCCAACAATGTGAGAAAAGAAGACAAACCACGTCATAAAGTTTCTAGCAGAAGAAGCCGGGTTTGCATTGTTTTCCCGGTAAGAACAGTTTATGGTTTCTCCTTCTAGGAAATGCAGCCAACAAAAGAACTTGAGTTCAGGTACGACAACAATACCAAAATGTATTTTACTTTTTACTTACGTTTTCTGACAGACAACACATCCGTCTCAGGTCTCCACTTTCCGAAGCCTCGATTCTCTCGGTCCTTTGTGCGAGCTTCTCTTTCGACTATTAGTGGCGTCTAAAAGGAATAAACGGTCAAAAACAAATCGCCAAAGCACAAACTCCGCTTCGAATTCTACTGTCGGATCGCCTGTGAGTTATCGATAGTGTGCTAGCCGTGATCGTTTCAGCAGATGGCGCCCTACGTTGTCAATTCGTCACGCCATGATGCCGTAGCGCTAGGAGCGTACGAAGCAAAAAACTCTCCCTCGGGAAATTCTTGTCTTGGCGTATGCACTTGAAACCAGTGTTGCGTTGCATGTTTTCTTTCGACGGTGGTAGCTGTATAGACGACGATTTGCTGTGTTCTCCTCGGGATTAACGAAGGCGTGGGCCATTTTTCCGCCATCCCCTGCCGAAATGCGTGCCGAGAGAGGTCGTTACTCGATTGGGGACGGTCGTGATGAAACGCCGGCAACAATCGCGTCATTGCGTGTGTCAGTAGTTCAGTGTCCTTGCCCAAGCGGAATTTGTTATGGAGCGCGAGTGTATCGCCCTTGTCCGTTGCAAAACTATGAACCTACCTTCGCGAAAAACCTTAGCCAATCATCAGCGATCACCAAGCGTTTTGCTGGCTTTCCACATTAAAAGATCGGATAGGTCATTTTTCTCTGCCGTGTCTCCGAACATACGTGTACACGTACGCGCAAAATGATTATTTGCACTAAAACGTTTTCGCCGTTTTTTCGTATTGTTAATTAGGTGTATAGTGGATTCGGCCGCAGGATCAATTTTTCTTGTGCCTGTCAAGACATGGTACGGCCCGTTTCACTCGGCCGCTCACGAGCGCGTTCACAGTTTGTGTCTGTCAAAAGAAACGTCATTTCAGGGACACGTTCCTTTGGTTCATTCAGGATGAATTCTTCGAGCACTGTTTCTTGCACCTCGCCATGCGAAAAAGAACTAAAACAGTGCGGTGACAAGTACGGGCGGAGGGCAAAAACTAGTAACACCAATACAGCCAGCCTTTGTGCTGGCTATGACTAACGAAGAATAAAAGAAACCACGGAACCGAGCGGGTCATTACAAAAGCTATAACACTACTGAAGTGCAAGCAGCTTTCTTAAAAGTGGAAATATTAAAAAAAATTATATTAAAAAAAATCTTAACTTCATTAACCGTAGTAAAAAATAGAGCCTAACCACACCCCTATGCCTCCCTTGGCGTTGTAGACTGCCGACCTATGTTTCTGTATTTCCTCAACGAGCCCCTCATTTCCTTACTACATATATATATATATATATATATATATATATATATATATATATATTATATATATATATATATATATATATATATATATTATATATATATATATATATATATATATATATATATATATATATATATATATATATATATATATATATATATATATATATATATATTGTCACGTACCCACAAGCATCTGAATGAACTTTTAATTTGTGACATCCCAGCCGAGGCGACGATGACGACGAACGAGCGCTACCCGGACCGCATCATCATCGGTGTTTTGCTCTGGCAGCTCGAGTACTTCGCGGTCAAGAGCGTTCTCTCCGCTACTTCTTCTATTAGCGTTTTAGTAAAGCTCACCAGCACCCCCAACGCGTATTTGCTGTACGCGACACTGGTGTAGGTGCTGGGTACGACTACCCCATGCAAAGGACCCCTTCGGCCAGCCCGGAACGGCCTCACCCTGTCCACACACCTGTCCATCGGGCTAGTCGTCGCCAACGCGGACTGTCTCCAGAGTGCGGTTACCTTGACTTCACCGCACCTAGACGTCAAGCCCCAGCACCCCAAGTAATGACGCAACCACTTCCCTCCCAGGTAACTCTCCAACAGCCACGTACGCCGGCCATTTTTCACGGTGAGGTGTTTGAGGACGTCGAGGATTGGCTGGAGCAGTTTGAGCGGGTCGCATCGTTCAACCAGTAAGACGCTCGTCAAAAGCTGCGTGAGGTCTATTAATCGCTAGAACATGGTGCAAGGACATGGTTCGAGAACTAACCTTCGGAACTTCGGCGAGATACAGCGAGGCAGATCCCCAAGCCCTAGGCGGGGAAACTAAAAGCAGCAACCTCTGGAGGCAGGGTTGCTCGTAGCCTAACTACGCAAGACCTTCAAAACCCCTCGACGTCTCCGACGGAAAAGGATACCACAAGAATGTCTTTCGCCGAAGCTGGAAGCGCCGACCTCGTAATTTGTATAGATGGACATGAAGTGGTTTCTCTTATTGACACCGGTGCAGACTACTCTATAATTAGTCAGACCCTCGCTGATCGGTTAAAAAAAGTGAAGATGCCGTGGTGTGGACTTCAGATTCGATCTGCTGGAGGCCATTTAATGACTCCAATAGGGAAGTGCACCGCCAGAATCGCCATTGGTAACGCTGATTTTGTCGGCAGTTTCGTAGTCCTCGCGGAGCGCTGCAAGGACCTTATTTTGGGGATGGACTTTTTAAGGGAATACAACGCTGTGATCGACGTTGGTGAACGCCTAATTACATTCTCGTCGAGCCACCGCCTGCCAGAACTCGCACCATGCCGAGCGCCCTTGCGGGTTATCGACGAGGACGTGAACATACCACCGCAGTCCTGCAGGCTAGTTTCAGTTCACTGCGACATGTTTAGCACTGTTGACGTCATAGCAGAGCGAATCGATGAACTTTCGTTCCGTCATGGCATCGCAGTTGCTCGAGGCGTGTTGCATGTAACCGATGGCCGTGCAGCGTTGCTGCTTACTAACTTCAGCCAACATGTCGCCAAAGTCACGACAGTTGCCTATTTCGAAGACATAGCTGATGGCGAAGACTGCTTTGCGTTACAAGGCGCCGCACCTGGTGAAACCAGCTCCGATGCCGTCATCGATGTCAACTCCGGCTTGCCTCTAAGTGAACAACAACCACTTCTCGTGCTGCTGACGACCTTCAAGGACTGTTTCTCTTCGACATCTGGCGAGCGTCAAACTCCGCTTACAAAACATCGCATCATTGTTGATGATAATGTGAGGCCACTTCGTCAAAACCCCTATCGTGTCTCTGCGAAGGAACGGGACGCAATTCGCAGCCAAGTGGATCAGATGTTGCGCGACGATGTCATCCAGCCTTCTCGAAGTCCGTGGGCATCACCCGTCGTTCTGGTCAAAAAGAGGGACGGCACATTGCGATTTTGCGTTGATTACAGATAGCTCAATCAAGTGACAAAGAAGGACGTGTACCCATTGCCCCGGATCGATGACTCCCTCGACAGGCTTCGTCATGCCCGTTACTTTTCGTCGATGGATCTAAAGAGCGGGTACTGGCAGAACGAGGTGGATGAGCGCAACCGCGAGAAAACAGCCTTCATAACTCCGGACGGACTTTATGAATTTAAAGTGCTCCCTTTCGGCTTGTGTTCGGCACCGGCAACATTCCAACGAATGATGGACACTGTTCTTTCCGGTCTCAAGTGGCAGACGTGTCTAGTATACCTTGACGACGTTATCGTCTTCTCGTCAACCTTTGCAGAGCACTTGAAAAGACTATCCTGTGTACTTCGCACCGTAAGAGCAGCTGGTCTCAAACTTAAAGCGGAAAAGTGTCATTTCGGGTACCAAGAACTACGCTTCTTGGGCCACGTTGTCAGCCACGCCAATATTAAGCCCGATCCTGACAAAGTATCCGCCGTGTCCAACTTCCCGACGCCTGCCGACAAAAAGGCCGTACGGCGATTTTTAGGCCTATGCTCCTATTACCGGCGCTTCATCCCAAACTTTTCCCACATCGTGGCTTCGCTAACAAGCCTCACCCGCAATGACGTCGCCTTCGTTTGGACCACTGAGCAGCAGGCTGCTTTCGAGAACCTGCGGCGTCGCTTACAAGTGCCGCCTGTGCTCGCCCATTTCGATGAAGATGCGGCCACCACAATCCATACAGACGCCAGCAACGTTGGCCTTGGGGCAGTGCTGCTTCAGTGGCAAGACGGCGCGGAGAGAGTTGTCGCTTACGCAAGCCGAACACTGTCCCGCGCGGAGTCTAACTATTCAGCTACAGAGAAGGAATGCCTGGCGGTTGTGTGGGCGGTCTTGAAATTCCGGCCGTACCTCTACGGTCGCCCATTTCGAGTTGTTAGCGACCACCACTCCCTTTGTTGGTTGGCCAGTTTGAAAAACCCTACGGGTTGCCTCGCCCGCTGGATCCTTCGACTTCAGGAATTTGATATGACGGTTGTCTTAAAGTCAGGGAAACGGCACTCTGACGCCGACTGCCTGTCTCGAGCTCCAGTCGAATGCCCTGTACCGGAAGATGATGACGACGCGGCGTTTCTTGGTGCCATCGACGCCACAACTTTGTCCGATCAGCAAAGGGAAGACGTTGAGTTGCAGCCACTTCTAGATTTTCTGGAAGGACGAACTCCGCACAAGCCAAGGCTATTCATACGTGGACTCCAGTCTTTTTCTTTAAGAAACAACATCCTCTACAAGCGAAACGTCGCCCCGAATGGAAGAGACTTTCTTCTCGTTGTTCCCGCGAGTCTTAGACAAGAAATACTACAGGCCTGCCACGACGACCCAACCGCTGGTCACTTAAGTTATGCACGTACCATGTCCCGAATTAAACAGAGCTACTACTGGCCCAAACTTCCTTCGACAGTGAAGCAATACATCCGTACCTGCCGTAACTGTCAGCGACGTAAAACACCACCGGGACGCCCAGCCGGTTTACTTCCACCTGTCCAAATACCGGAAACCCCGTTTCAACAAATCGGCATGGACTTCTTAGGCCCCTTTCCTACGTCTCATGCCGGCAACAAGTGGATACTTGTCGCCACCGACTACCTTACACGATTGCCGAAACAAAAGCCCTCCAGCGTTGCACAGCTCTACGCGTGGCCCACTTTTTCATCGAAAACATTGTTTTGCGCCATGGAGCTCCGGCAATTGTGATTACAGACAGACAAAATAAAGGGCTATAAAATAAAATAAAAGCCCAACCCGTACCACATACGTATCACGGGTGACGCCAATTAAAAATAAACAAATTGGACAGAAGTCAGAGTATTTTTACGAGAGGAAAAGAAGAAAGAAAGAAGAAAGAAGAGAGATCTGTCACGCGAAACAAGTCAAGGGAGGGGACGGAAGGCAATCAGTGGTATTTTTTAAACTATTATGTGGAAGCTCGGTTATGAGTCAACATGTCGATCTTCATACATGTGATCTTGATATGTAAACACAAATGCAGTTTAAGTGCTCCCTCGATGGTGAAATTTCATGCTCAACGTTGACTCTTCTTGATCTTCTGTCTTGATCTGCCGTCTTCGTTCTCTGCCGTGATCCGATCTTCATCTTCCCCTGTCCTGATGTCCCTTGTGTCCTGGTAGCCCTTCTGTAAAACTCAGAAACTTATTACTTCCCCCGACCCCCCTTCCCCGTATTTTTCCTCCCCTTTACATCATATTGAATCTTGCTGTTACTGATGTTCCAACCTGAACTATCTTAGTTGTGGTTTCACCTTGTTTCTGTTACTGATATCCCTACCTGAGCTAACTTGATTGTTGTTGCAACTCGTTTTTTACGAAACTTTGTTAGACTTCCACTGCTTCCCACTCCTTCAACTTATACTCACTTTATGATTTGTACTGCCCACTTTATTTCACCCCATTGGTCTTATGTCGTGTTTATCGCTCATTTTCAGTAATATATGATTTCTTGCGCCCCGTTACGCGATTATATCTGCCACCTAACCTCAGATATTTTCAGGCGGGTGCGGAGTACCGCATTCAACGTAGATTTGGTGCGCGCCGTCATGAACCTCACAGGTACTTCCCACAGAAAATCGACAGCTTACCATCCGCAGACAAACGGACTGACAGAAAGGTTAAACAAAACACTTGCAGACATGCTGAGCATGTACGTCGACGAGCAACACAAGAGTTGGGAGCAAGTTCTACCATACGTGACTTTTGCCTACAATACCGCCAGGCACGAAACCACGCGCATGACGCCATTCGCTCTTGTGTACGGTCGGGAGGCAACAACAATGTTAGATGCCATGCTCCCTCACGACGGTGGGGGTGACGACACGACTGCGCAGGAGTTCGCCCAGCGCGCGGAAGAGGCGCGTCAGCTCGCGAGACATCGAATCAGGCAACAACAGCTGCATGATGCTACTACTTACAATGCTCGCCACAGGCACTCCGCTTTCCAGCCTGGTGACAACGTGTGGGTATGGAGCCCTATCAGACGAAGAGGGCTATGCGAGAAGCCCATGAAGCGCTACTTCGGGCCTTACAGAGTACTACAGCAACTAAGCGACGTCACGTATGCAGTTACTCCGCTGGACAGCGTTTCCACAATGTTCCGTCGTCGTCGGCCCGAGGTCGTCCACATAGCCCGCATGAAACCATTCTTCGCGAGGACGTGACGGGTCGCAAATGAAGTTCCGCTCCTTTTTGCCTTAGCATCGGGACGATGATTCCTTTGGAGGGGAGGTAAACTGTCACGTACCCACAAGCATCTGAATGAACTTTTAATTTGTGACATCCCAGCTGAGGCGACGTCGACGACGACGAACGAGCGCTACCCGGAACGCATCATCATCAGTGTTTTGCTCTGGCAGCTCGAGTGCTTCGCGGTAAAGAGCGCTCTTCTCCGCTGCTTCTTCTATTAGCGTTTTAGTAAAGCTCACCAACACCCCCAACGCGTATTCGCTGTACGCGAAGAATATATATATATAGCGAATCAGAAAATGGGAAATGAGGGGCTCGGTAAAATTAGACAGAAAATAAGGGTTGGCAGTTAAGAAAACCTCGGAGAGCAAAGGGAAGGTTCTGGTGGGTCATAGAAAGGGATGAAGAATTTTTTGAGTCAGAAAGAAAGTGGTGAAAAAATGCCCGCCGTGTGGGATCCGAACCCACGACCTCCAGAATACCGGTGGGGAAACAGCCCCGCCGGTAGCGTAATGGTTATCGCAGCGTAGTGGTTATGGTTCGCCATTTTTCCCTAATTATTTTGTAGATTTTTTTCATTTCTTTAGTTTCTCAGAATTTCATTGGAGCAATTATCTCCATTTATGTTATTGTAACGATTACAGGTGGAAGTTCCCTGAAATCTACATTTTTGTGGAAAAGTCACGGGTTATACGTTTTGCCATTTCAGTACTTTTTAATATCTTTTCTTATTTTTAATAATTTCGTCCTAAAATTTTTCTAGATTTACGGTATTATAACGATTACGTTTGGAAGTTTCACGAATTCTGGATTGTTGTGTATATGAAGGGCGTTACACGGTTCGGCAGTTTCCTTAATTATTATATATTGTTCTTTTTTTACACTTTTTCAAAATTTCCTTGGACCAATTATCTCAATTCACACTATTAAACGATTACAGGTGGAACTTTCTCCGTTATTGTGCAAATGGAAGGCGTTACACGTTTCGCAATTTTCCGTAATATTTGGTATTTTTTAATCGTGTAGTGTGTGGACATTTCGTGCACGTTATCTCCGTTTACGCTATTGTAGCGATTACAAGTGAAACTTCCGCGATATCTGCATTTTTATGGAAATACCGCACGTTAAACGGTCCCGTCTGTGGGGGTGCTCGGAAAAAAATACTACGCATTAAAAGAAAGTACCTGCCTAGCAAAAAACACGTTTTTTAATGGTGACACATACATGCACGGTCTGTAAAACTGAACGTCAGGCTAGCCTTTTTAAAATATTTAGAGACGCCCGTAGATATTAAAACTTCCTGTGAAAGTATTTCCCCGATGAGCGATGATTCATCGTGACTTTGGTTCTTTCCACATACATGCATATTTCAAAGGTCTCGGTGCTTTTGCGTCGTAAACTTGGTCGTTATCGCCGACGCTGGAATGACGCGCGGAGGCGAAAATAATCTAGAGCTCGACCTCTCCAAAAAATATGTATGACGCTATACTTTAGATGCGTGCGCTTGTTATTTTTTAATCCATCATGGACCCTAGTTGCTTCATTATTTTTATCTCTTTCCTGCTTCTGCTTCGATCGAGTCGCTCTGCATGCGAAGTAACAGAAGAAAAGGTGAAGAGAGTGTTCTGCTCGACATTGTGTACACGTGGCTAGTCAGCTTTATTTTATAAGCAGGAACGGGGTCATGTCCAGCAATATCGTGGTTTCACGGGGCTGTGTCGTTGGGCATTCCACTTCGGGAGTAAGAACAGTGGGCAAGCGAAGAAGAGGGAGAAGAAAGGAGAAAGAACAATAATGTTAAGGAACAACAATGACAACAACAACAACAGCCCAACGAGGGTGAAAACTGCGTGATTCGATGTCACTGCGTTAGCTGGCGGTAGTGAATTATGGAAAATAGCTGCGCGCGCTACCACACCATATCGTTTTTTTGGCGCTAACGC
This sequence comes from Haemaphysalis longicornis, assembly GCF_048455015.1. Lineage (NCBI taxonomy): Eukaryota > Metazoa > Arthropoda > Arachnida > Ixodida > Ixodidae > Haemaphysalis > Haemaphysalis longicornis. Next base: position 198,834,615 of record NW_027526295.1, on the reverse strand, counting down.
GGGCAAGCTTGTGATGTTTTCCCGCGCGCGGGCGACACTAACGCCTTTTGTTTCTGCAGACACGAGCGCCAATAACAGGGAAAATTTATTCTGGGGAAAAGGGAAAAGGGGAGTGTCAAGCGTGCAACTACACCGCTTTACTTAAAAAGAGGGACAAGGACAAAAACGAAGCAAACGGGGAGAAAGGAGTTGTGGGAGAACGCGGCGCCCCGGCTTGTTTATTTCCTTGCCGAAGACGAGTTCCCTATCTAACGACCCTCCAAATGGCTTATAATGCAATAATTACGGCAATAAAGCACGAAAAGTCGCGAACACTTGATGAGGAAGATACGCGTGGCCGGACGGAGACATATAGAAAAGGACAAGTTATTTATTGTCGGCGCTGGATCCTCGGGCACAACATGGCGAGTCTGCGACGACGCTGACATGGCACGGGAAGAAGAAGCGAGATCTCCGCTCCCGTTTTAAAGGGTTCCCGGTCCAAACTGCGGAAACCGTAAAGTTTTATCTACGGCCATGGCGACACGGTTCGCTTTTGTATGCGTCCCCGCTCCTCCCGCGTCTCCCTCCGAAGAGCGCGAGACGCACTACTTTCGTTTTTACAAGCCTTAAAGAAGGAAACAAATCTGCTGCGTTTTATCTTGTGCTTTTCATCCCCCTTTTTTTCCCTAGACACCCGTTGCTTGCCGAAGCGTCGTTGTTTTCTATATTGTATTTTAAGCCTGACCATGGGGTCGTATGCATGCCCGCCTGCACCACGTCGGTTCTCGCTGTGGGGTTATCCATTGATTACAGACCCTTATTTAAACAGGCTGGTGCGCATTTAGAAGGCAAGGAAAACAACGAGTACAAGAGCGTCGTCTCCTACATGCTTTCGTGCTCCGATGTTTATATCGAATGAGCACACGGACGGCGCCTGTAAGTTTTGTCGCGGAAATGCGCGTGGCTGTGTTATCCGCTATTTCATTGATTTTCGCGCAGGGCATCGGAGACAATACAGTGGAGGGGATGTAAGACGTCGTTGCATCTGCTATGCCATCCTCAAGTATAAAACAGATCCAGAAAAATTGGTCGCAATTCCTCCACGTGAAAGTGGATGTTCCGAAAAGCGGCTGTAAACCACTACAAGTGGTGATGGAGGAGTGTATGAAATGTTTCTCGTCGTCTCGGCGGGCTTGTCGCTTTCACTCGGCTGGTGTCAGTAGATAAGGGTACAGAGTTTCCGCCCTCTTTTCTACTATTTTTCCGTGCCGGCCCCATGAGCATTGGTCAGTTCGCATTACGTGACCTTCGTTTACGCGGCGATGGTTCATGGGCGCCGCCATTTTGTTGTCTATGCGTTAAAGCCGTTCAAGTGTGGTAGGCTTAACTTCTCCTCCCTGCTCTGCGGCGGCGCTCGACTGACGTCGTTCCGAATGCGAATGAAATATAATGCGTGTAGCAGCATTTCAGCAGAAGAAATAATTCCAAAGACGCTCTATTTATGACATGAGTTTTGCCTAGCTTTCAAAGGCAATCTGCAAACATAATCTTTACCAGGAACACATGATGGTAGTTCCCATTATTCACAGGCACCTAATCATCAAGAGTGCGGTTCCGATGCTTGTTTTGTGGTTTTCTTAAACGAATTTTGAGCTCTATGCGGTGCTCTAGCATGTGGTCGTCGTCTTAGGCCTTTGCGCCTTGGCGTTTTTGCACGCAGAAATGAAACCGTTTGGGGGGGGGCGGGGGGGGGGGGAGGTGTAGAGGTATACAACTTTGGTGTATAAGTCTCGTGTCTGAAGCACAAAGCGTTCTAGCGCGAGACTTTTAAAAACGAGCGTCACGGTGTGTTCTTTCAATACGCGTTTTTGCCCACGGAGGTGGCTTTTGCCCATGGAGATGAAACCATTGGGGGTGGAGGTATACATCTTTGCTGAAAATTGTAGTTACTAAACCCTGTTTGAAGTATTCGATACGACGCTTCATTTTTCAGGTGAAACAAGGTGGAGTTGCCCAAGAACAGTTCAATTAATACTTACCAGGTGCATCGTTCTGTGAAGACAAGGAAAACATTTTCGCTTTTCATACATGGGAAAAACAGACAAGAGCTTCAAGGCCGCACAGATAAAGACGCCCTTTTGTTTTTCTTCCCAATTAAGGAAGCCTAAATAGGCATGGTTGGCCTACTGTTCTTAGGAGAGTGCCCGACTTTTGCGTCTCACTTAACAGCGTTCTTACTAGATAGCGTGCACGCTTCCCAGCCTCCGGGGTTTGTAGCAATTCTCTATAATCTCAATAGGTATGCTCTCGACAAGGTTCCAGTAGGCTGCCAAGGGCGGTGCAGCTTCTATCGACGTGCTGGAATTAGATCTCAACTCGATTGTGGCTTTTTTATTCTGTGGCGTTTCGGAAACAACGACGCATCACTGGGTGAATACTTACCAAGCGAGCGGCGGAGCTAGCGGACGTTCTAACTACACGAAGCCTTGTGTGGCCTTTGTGGCCACTCCTCAAAAGAAATTGCAAACGCAATATACACTGCTGCTCAGAACCCACGGCAGCAATCTGTATGATGGCCTGTGATTTTTTTAAGCTATTGGATTTCCAACAGGCGAGCGTCCACTTGCCTTTTCAATACATTTTTTTTACATTGCAAATGATTCGGTTAAGGTAGAGTGGAGAAGGTCATTGAAATCGCCAGGGGCCATTTGTGCACCTTCGCGCTCCCACTGAGAGCGCATAGTTTTTTCAGCCGGCCTTTCCGCGTTCATAAAATATGGACATTGTCGCGCTTAACGAAGGTGACTTAATTCGTCCGTTCTTCGGGGCGGTGATCGCGTTCTCCCTTTCAGTTGATAGCCTATGGCTTTGCGTGGGAGCTTCGTACTCCAACATCAATTTAGAAGCAGCGCAGAGAAATATGCAGTAATTGCGAGAAAAATCAAGAAAACGGGCAGGTCACAATGGCGCGCGGCGTTGTTTCCGGAAAGTCGGCTGTCGGTTACGTCGTGTGTGTAGATTCCTCCACCAGCAACAAGTTGTACGGCTCCAGCTCAACTTCATAAGTTGCTCTTGTCCCCAGGCTGGCACGGGAGTCGTTGAAGTTGAGTAATTTTGAAAAAAAGAACTATGTTTCGCAGAGAATGTGCGAACGGATGCGCCCCATGTGTCTATACTGCACGGAATTGCGAAAAGGGCTCCTCGAAGACACTGACGCACGCATGCAATGGCGAGTTCGCGGGCCATTGTACAATATTCACGGTAACTGGCACTTCCTTATTTTAGCTACTCGATACAAAAATGGCAACTTAGGTGTTCATTGACATAATTAGCTTAACAACAGGAATAACGAGGGCTTCGGCTGGAAAAATGAATGGAGCGACAATCGGGAAATGGCGGTTTCGTAAGCACGCGGGGGAAGCCCCGTCAAAGTGGCGCGCCTGGGTTATGTTCAGAAGTGGATAATCAAGGTGCGGCATGGCACCTCGGAGCGCCCCCCCTCCCCGCCTAGCGGTAAACACTGACACAGCGTTTCACGTGGCGGCGTGGGTAAATGCGGCTGAACATGTTATCGCTCGCATATCGTGAAGAAAGATCAAACATAGCGTGGCAGGGAATTCTCACGAAGCGGAACTTGGTAATATAGTAATATTACTAAGACCGTGTAGCTGGCTGGTTTTGACACTGCGTAAACAACACTGACTGCGGGTGAAAAACGGGAATCACATTATGAGGCAAGAATGCATGCGCGCGCACGCACGCACGCACGCACACACACACACACACGCACACGCACACGCACACACACACACACACACACACACACACACACACACACACACACACACACACACACACACACACACACACACACGCAAACCCTCACACGCACGCGCACACGCACACACTTAAGCACACAAGCGCATGCAGGACCGCACGCAGACACACACACACACACACATACACACACACGCACCACACACGTTGACGCACACATCTACACATACACAGATACACTTTCGCAGATATTTCTGAGTTTCTAGCAATTAATCATCTCAAAGTTGCGTGTGTGCCTTCGGAAATTATGCCGGAATATGCAAAAACATACTTTACGAGACTAAATGTGTCGTACTGTCGCTGTCATTTTTGAAACCCCGTGGCGAGTGCAAATCTATAGCCCGGTATATGTGGCGGGCATGACCGTTTTAATGCACCAATTATACTGCCAGCATATCCTGCGTTGTTCCCGGTATGGCCCAAAGCGCGATAGATCATATTGTGGGGATGCAAGGGAGAACAGCTAGTTCAAGACATGCTTAATTTCACTTCGTCTAACAGCGTCATTTCACTAACGGAACGTATCGGTGGCGGCATATAGGTGGACTCTCAGCATAGTCTGCGACAGCTACTCTGACCAAGTAATGACTACGCTCAGGTGGCTTCGTGTGACCAAAAGCGATGATCTTGCTAAAGAACCCTATAAAACACTGCGTTGTTTGACAAAAACGTGGTAGATAATTGTCAAAGAATACCAAAACAGTAGAATTAGGAATAGGAAACTGCCAACCTTCCCATGTAGAACCGCTTGTTTTGTTTCCGCATTATAAAAAAATGGTGATCTTTAGCGTGGAGCGAGCCCGTTGTTTGTTGTACCTTTGTAACATGTGTTTTGTGCGATTGCGACTGATGCTGAGTAAAAATATTCCGAAGGGCCAAGGTGCTGATCCGTTGAAAAGAAAAAAAAAATATAAATCAAATGTACAATAGGGCGAAGTTCGCGCAGTAGTGAGGAGTAAATAAAAAATCTGCGTTTGATCGTGCAATCATTATTCCCTGAAGATCAGGCTCCCATAGGGGTGCCACTATTGTATTACCATGAAACAAAGATCAACGGGCACTAAAGCGTCGTTCTCCACTAACAGCTCACCTTCTCCCTCCGCACACGGCGCATATGTACCCATGATGAAAGAGAGCCACAGAAACCGGGGCAATCTCGACAGTGGTGATGTATGATGAACGGTGATGATGTGTGAGTCGCTGACATAAAGTGCGGCAATACCCTGCACTAGAGGTCGCGTACATATTGTAGTAACCTGCACGGGGGGCCATATCCAAGCGCTGACGCTGCATCTTGGTAAAGCATGTTGTTGTTCTAGTTAGTTCATCATACTTGTACTTAAAACTGCGCATATGGACGGGACAAGGAAAAGAATACAGGACCAGCTCAGTCCTGAATCTCGTCCTGCATCTTGCACCGCACCCATTTCTCGTCTACGGGTTGCGGGCGAACGTAACCTTGACCCGGTTCGATCGATTGCTAGCAAACAGGAACCCGAGAGAAGCTAGAAAAACAAATAGAAAACATTCCGCTTTTCTCTCTCTCATTCCTTGTTGTTCTGTTTGCCCGCGCAGGGAAATGTTGCCGGAAGTGAAAGAAAGGACAGCCAAGGGAAAGCCAAGCTCGGTGCTTCCCCCCTTCTTTGCAGGCCGACCTAATAGCGTTGAAGTGGTGCCTCGCAGCCGCAGGACCTCACCTCAATCCTCGACCAGTCGTGGAGGGCTCACTTACGGATACATGCGCAATGCGGACACCGGAGCCTGCATTTCCCGAGGCCGCCTTCCCTGATCTATATACAGTTGCTTGGCATGCACGTACAGCAGATTCATGCCGAGGCACCATAAACGCTGCTGCACACTTAGGGAGAGGATAGGAAAAGGGGGAAAGAGCGAGCGAGGATTCGCCATTAGGCCTAGCGTTGCCCGCACTGCACTACTCGGAAAACACCTCCGGGCCTCTTCTTCGGTGCTTAAGTGCTCCTTGCGTCCATGACGCACTGCGCAAAAGAGTCTGGCGGTTAATGATCAGCAAAACACGTACTCTTCCTCACTTCTTATGGCGGTTTACGTTAATTTGTTGTTGGGGCGGCGGCTACTGCTTTTAGGGTTCCTTAACCGCACACTCTTCTTCATCCTAAGCAACTTTTTATTACTAAGTGCTTCTGAACAAGGACGCAGTTTAGGCAATACAAAGGTGCACTCAGGCTTTCCCGTCGCGAAAAGGAGCCCTGTCCGAAGGCGGATGCCGGAGGTGGGCATTGGGGCATCTGCTATGCTTGGAGATGAAGCTATAGCACAGACTTGCCTGAAGTACGCCGGATGAAGACAAAATAAAAGGGATCGAAACTAAAGTAATAGAATAGCGTGCGCAAGGTTCCTACAGCTCAGGATCAGGCACGCGAAGTATGGATGAACAAGAAGTTTGCGAAGCGGGCACTGTTGTCAATCATTCATGATCACGAACACTCATCAAGCTCTCCTCTCGTCTCACAAAACGATAAAAATGCGCTGAATGCGCGAGCACGAAAACAGTTCTTGGTCAAAAATTTTGTTGATTGAAGAATGCTTTTTGATTCCTCTTCAGCCTTGAAATCTTGCACGCGCCTTTTTTTTACGATGCAAAGCACCAGAGCAGAAATTAAAGAAACTTCTTGTAAACAAAGAAAAGGTTTGATTGAAGCCAAATTTCGCCCAAGCGTAGTTAACCTAGGAGAACACTTCGGGGGTAGAGATTAAGGAAACTGGCTTCCTAGAAAAATTCATCAAGAGAAGTTCGTTTTAGAGTAGCGCGGTTGTACAAAAAGTTACCTACAAAATGTCTGTCCGGGCCGGCGAGAGATAACAGCGAATTTTTGAGGTTGAAAGAACGATTCTTACATGAAATGGCTGTAAATGAATTCCTGATGAAGCCAGCTTGAATATTTCTGCGTCTTGAAGAGAAGAAGCGTTAAAAAATTGCCACAGCTTGCACTAGTGGTGCAAGGCCGGAGAACCAGCAGAGCTGGTGGCCCCTCTTCCTTCGTCAACGCCTCTGCACGCGAGGCTTTACACCATGTGTTGTGCAGTGACGCCACGGCTTGACGGGCGCCGGTAAGGCTCGGCGGAGCCATGCCTAGGCTAACTAAGCGAGCGCTGGTAGGCAACGCGAGGTAACGTCATCGGTCCCAGAGGTGTTTTGGTGCCACCAACCGATAACCCTCCGCTTAAACAGCTCTGCTGTTAAAATACCGCGCAATAAGCACCATTTTATTCCGCGTCATTGCGTCACTGTACATAAGGAGTCATTTAAGAATGTGTCGAATATCACATTGTTCAGAGAGGATGAACAACATCTGATAAACGTGTACTCTACGATTGCGCATTTTATCCTTTTTGTTGTTTGATTTACGCGCCGGAACAAGAATCTTGATTTCTCTTGCAGGCCAGGGCGCTTGCCTACTACGTGCACTATCGCAATTTCGCCACCGGCAAGGCCGGGTTTATCGATCATATTACCCCGCAATAAAGCACGGGGTTTAACGAGAAACAAAGGGAAGCGAGAGTAATCACGGTGCATACAGACTTGCGAATGAAAGAGAAAAATGACTTCCCTTTCCGCGCCTTCTTTGCTCGGCCATACGGCTCTGCAGCAGTAGAGTCGGGCTTCATGGTAAAACTCAAATAACGCAGTCGCCGTAGAGATGTCGACTGCATTTTTTTTTGTCCTCCTTACGAGCATTCCACACCGTTCCTGATTTGCTCTTCAGTGTAAAACGACACCTGTTAGCAAAAAGAAAATTGCAGGAATCTTTTGAGATGCTTCCAAAACGTTAATACTTTGGACGCAGCCAACTTGCCGTAGTTGCTGAAGGGGTTGACACATAAACTAAGCTGTTGATATAGGCTCCATTAGGGTTATTTTTTTTTTTGGCACCACCATTTGCGCTCCACTTTTTCTTATAACGCCACCCCGAACAGCTCGGAGTCTTTCAATAATGTTTCTGCGTCGTGGGGCTTACCGAGCTCCACTGTGCTGCAAGCTTGACCATTATCTCCGCTTTTTTCGCGCTTCTGGCGGGCTGCAACTTGCCTCTAACGGTGAGGGTACGGGGCTTATGACTGCTAGTCGCATTGAAATGTCGACTGGGATTAGCGTACTGGTATACTTCAAGGCCATGTCCCTCAGTGATGAGCGAATGTGATATCTAAAATTGGTCAGTGAGTAAGTACTGCAGTAGCGTACAACTCGAAAAATAGTTTGACCATTTGGGGAAACTGTGTGCGAAACTTAAGTTCACAATGAAAATTTCGCGTCGTTTAATAACATAACCCTTTCGTTTGAGTAGCTAATTTCTGTTTAACTTACTGCCGTTTGCGTCATTCAGATTCTCATAATAGACTCACCAAGTGATATGTACACTAAAAAAGCCTTAGAACTTAACCTTCTGAAAATTAGTGTATGTTAGCCTGGAGCAATACCAGCTGTGTAATGTTTTTGCTAATTCATGTATGCATGACCATTTTTACCCGAACTGTAACATTGCTAAAGCAAGAATAACAAAGAGTTACAATAACGAGGCACCCAGCTTTCCCTGTAATTTTCAATTTGTCGCATAAAACGGCACTAATTTTTTTATTGTTAAAGCATTTTCTGGTTACTACTAATAGTTATTTATTGTTGACTCATGCTCAGTTGCTAATTTCCGCTATGAATAAGATTACTATATAGGCATCTATCTGTTGCGACCCGTAGTTGTGGTTCACCGAAGTGACACCTAAATGTACAATACCGCTCCTATTATTCATTGCGCTGAAAATTCAAAGTTGTCGCTAGACTATACTCCGTTTCATACATCAAGTGCAACGCTGTCAAAGCTAGCGCTCTTGTTTGCGCTGTGTGCTTCCGCGACCAAAAGTAGTGGGTTGCTTGCGGTAAGCCCGAAACAATAAATGCTTCGCCGGCAACCTTAAAGCATAAATATTTATCATCAGCTAGACAAAAAATGCCCGTGTTGCCGGACAAACGATCAAAATATGCCAGTTTGTATTTTATGTTTGTTGCTTTCGTATCAGGTTTTCGCTCTCCGCGCAACCTTAAACGCCGTTTTTTGTTTACTCTTTGAAACAGCGTTAAAAAAATGACGTCCAGCTCTCGGGCTTCGACCACGTCTCCTGTACGCATTTTTTCGAGGGTTTGCACATTACACTTGCCAAAGAACGCCAAGCAAGCAATTGCAAATGTGTACGCCAGCCGCCTTACAAAGCCTCCGACGTGCTAGCTGCTTCAGCATCCACGACCACATCCAGCGCGAAGTAAAATACCTGCACCATCTCGCTTACGCTGCTGGCCATCGCGTAACTTTTCTGTGGCTCCCTGGACACTGCGGTGTCCTATGAAATCAGAGAGCAGATGAGGCTGCACGCAAGGGCCTAGAAATGAAAAACAAAAGAAAGATTTTCTTTACAAAAAATGATGCCTCAACTATGACCAAGGCCCTAGCTCTAGCAGAAAGAAACCGCTTATGGACCCTTCCGGAACATCATCATGATTTTCTGTACTCGATTGACCCACAGATAAGACTGAGGCTGCCAGAACGACTACCTCGCCGGCGGGAAACACTGTTTCATAGACTGCGACTTAATGTGGCGTTCACTAATGCTTACTTACATCGCATAGGCCAAAGTACAAGCCCACATTGCGACAACTGTGGCGCCCCTGAAACCGTCGAGCATGTCCTGCTAGAGTGCTCCGCCTACATTGACGCAAGGAGTCGGTTAGAGCAAAGGATTACATGTCTTCACCCTGGAACAATTACGCTGAACCTGCTACTTGGACCATGGCATTCTCCGTAATCTCAACGGAAAGTCCTGGATGCGCTATTTGGGTATCTTGAAGATATTGGCGTCACCGAGACTTTATAGCCCCCCTTAAAGGGACACTGAAGTGAATTTGTCAAGCTCCCGTTTTTGCTTGCACTGCGTAGACTGGCTCGAATTAGCACACTTTTCATCGTTTATCCGGTTGACAAATCGGTAATTATTTTACAAAGCGCGAAAGAAGAAAAACTACCATGCGCGGTTTGCGGCGGCCGCACCAACTAAGGCTGTGACGTTGGGAGGAGGGGCGCCGTGATTGGACGATGCCCAAGGTTAGCAATCAAACAAGTTTCGGTTTCGGTTTCGGTTCTGTAAAACATAACCAATGGCGTTGTTGGATGGGCATTCTCAATATCTCAGTAATCATCGTACCGCGCTTCTGCCATGTTGTCGGCTGTAAAATGCACAAGATAAGCCTCCCAGGACGGCTTGTAGTCGTATACCATTCACTAGCCGAGACCTACGCAGTGCATGAACGCCCTCCGCGTACCCGCAGACGCCCAAATGTCATGCGCTTTTCCCCCATATTTGGAGCTTGCCTCCCTCATGCCTGTATCGTAAAAAGCGTGTTCGCACCAGGCCCAGGGTCTGTTCATTCTGGCCTGTGCCCACTGCCTGCAAGCAGTCGGTGCTTATGGCAACAGCACGCCAACGAGAACTCGCTAGCGCGCCAGTGCCAGCCTGCGCGCGTTTTGTGAACTAGTGCGTGTAGCCATGAACGTTGCGGCCCCAAAAAAGGTGAACTCAATATAGAAAACATCGGCGGAAAACAAAAAAAGTTAACTTACAAAAAAAAGGCCTACCCGCGGGTATTCGAACTCGTGACTTGCAAAACACTTGCGGTGACATACCTAGCACCCCAGACAAATGAGCCACGGAGTGGAATGCGAAAGCTCTGCTAATATAGGGTATATATTGTACAACCGGTTTACACTTTATTTAGTTTTGGCATTTCAAGCAGCTTAGGTGACTATTTGTTGTACTATGCTCGTGCAGTAAGCGTCGCCCGAGTTTCCACAGTAGCTCACGTCTAGCAATTGCATTTCGTAGACGTAAAAGCGTTCGCAGATGCGTAGTCGTGCTGCTGACCGCTGTGCTTGTTCGCCCAGCGCAAAAAAGTGCTTCCCGCGCCCTAGTTTTACGCTGTACGGTAAAAATATCAGTTGATTTTATTTCCTTAGTACCTATATTGACTTCGCTGACTCTTCTCCCGCCTTCAAGAGGCCTTATATTTTCCTACTGGCGTACCAGTCAGCGAAGCGTCGCATGTGCGTTTGTGCAGCGCTTGTGTGAAGCGACCTTGACTTGGAGCTAGATACAGTGTACAAACAAACCAAGTAAAGAAAGGCACATTCTTCCATTCACAAACGTGTCCTGGCTTCGTTTCAACTAAGCGAACGAATTGCGACCGAGCAATTTTTTTTAACCTCCTTGATTGCGACGACCCGCCGGCGGCCGGCGGACGAAACGCTGGGCTGACTGACTCTGTCGAAAGGCCCAGTAGCGCAGCCAATTGCCAGCTCATCCCCTCCTGACGTCACACGAAAACGCCACAGAAAATGGGCGAGCGTAAAGAGAGGAGGACAGCATTTTCGAATTAGTTTTTGTACTAAATAAATTTGCGTAAACGCGCCTAGAGTGGTCGAAACATGGCCTGGGGACTCCGGACTACAATTTGCGCTAGTAATCCCGCAATGTTTACATATCCCTTCAGTGTCCCTTTAAGCGGTCAGTCTATGCTACGCCGCATGTCCCTTTATATGACCCTCTCTTTTTTTAAGTGCGAATGCACTTTATAAGCGACCCTGAATTCCGGTGACCGCCGTCCGTCCACATAGCAACAGCTGCGGGTGCACGCGCTCCTCGTCTTCCTTGGCAACGGGGGGAGATGGGCGCGCGCTGCCTGGCCGCTGACATGGCACATACCCACGTGGGGGATTGGCCAGGAATCTCCTCGTCTTCCTTGGCAACGGGGGGAGATGGGCGCGCGCTACCTGGCCGCTGACATGGCACATACCCACGTGGGGGATTGGCCAGGAATCGGGCGTGAGAAGGGCTAATGCACCCGCTTAAAGGAGTACTGGCACGAAATTTCAAAGCTGAGATCCGCTCTAGCAATCAAGTACAACGGCAACACAAATAGGTGTCGGTGCATGGCACATACCCACGTGGAGGATTGGCCAGGAATCGGGCGTGAGAAGGGCTAATGCACCCGCTTAAAGGAGTACTGACACGAAATTTCAAAGCAGAGATCCGCTCTAGCAATCAAGTACAACGACAACACAAATAGGTGTCTGTGAATAAGTGCATCTTTCACTCTTTGTAGTTGTGTGTGTGTGTGTGATCTCTCTTTCGCGAACATTACCGAACCGCGCAAATTCAACTCCTGCATTCGCACTTTCACATTCTTCCCCTCGGGGAAATGCTGGGAATTTTTTCCCTCTTTCACCTACTACTCTTCTTTTTACTACTCATCCGTCTTTTCCCCGTTCCCCTTTCCTGCAGAGTAGCATGTCGACGTACGCGTGTTGGCAAACCTCTCTGCCTTTCCTTCTTTAATAAAGAGCTTCTCTCTCTCTCTCTCTCGTACCAGGATGCGTTCCCCGGCAAAATTTGTGCAGGAAGTACTGATTGTTGTGAGCGAGGAAGCCGGAGTATCTTCCCGTACCGTGGCGAAATTGAAGGCGGAGTGTCTGCGTGGGAATTTGGTGTCTCCAAAGAGAAGACCTGGTGACGTGACGATATCAAGCACGCGAACCTTCAAGCATGACAGCTTCACAGTCTATGCCATCCGTCTGAAAGTGCAGAGCATGTACGCCAAGAGGGAGATCCCGACACTGGACATTGTGCGAAAGGCTGTCAACGAAGATGACGACTTGCCGAACTTCACAAAAACCACCTTGTGGAGGTTAATGAAGGACATGGCTTCACCTATGATAAGAGAATACGGAATCTTGGCAGCATTGTCTGGCGCCGCAGGTACGTGTGGGCGATCGAGGAATTCCGAAGACAGGGCAGGGGGGTTGATGAACTCCCCAGGAATGTGTGACCTGTCAGTGGCGGCTTTGTCACGAGGGTCAACTTGCACAGCTGGAGCGTGGACACCTTTCCATGCAGCCTGCTCGCGCTGCTTCATGCTGAGCCGATTCCCCCAGAAGGCTTTGTTACCGTGACAAAGCAAACTGTGTTTCCTCGTCGTGTGGTTGTGTTTCTTGGGTTTAACGTCACCAAGTGACCCGTGCTATGAAAGACACTACATTGTAGTGCTGTCCTGTTTGGTCGTGAAGTGTATACAGCCGGAACAGTCATATAACTTCTGCAAAAACTGGGCGGAAGAAAGGAACGAAAGGAAGAAGTCGGAACCCACCAGGAAATCGGCCAGAGGCGCTCTCCTATAAATAAAGTTTGCTTTTTAAACCGCGAAAGTCAGCCTCCTCTTGCAATATTTTGTATGGCATACAATCCGTATTGCCCCTGCATGAATTCGTGTATGGCAACAAATATGCAACAAATGAGCTAGTACTGTTTTTTTGTCTCAGCATTAACCTATACCATAGACATTTCCTTAACACAGAAAAACAGGTCATATCAAGGTTCCGTATGCAAAAACAATTGACCTATCCATGATTCTCTTGCGAATAAGTGCCTAGCTTAAAGAGCTCTGTTTTCAATCACAAAAAAAATGTAACCCTTGCTTCCGGGGTGAAACATTGTTGTGAAGAAATAAATAAATCACGCACAAGAATTCACAAAAATGTTGCATATATTCAGACTGGAAAGGGGCGAATAACAAATTTAAAATATGTATTATGCGTTTCTGTGCCAGAAATCAGTATTATAAGGCACAGAAATCTGCTTTCTGGCCTTTCCCATGAATAAAAAATGATACGTTATTCGCACCAAGTGCTTCGGGCCACAGTGCAATGCCAAAGTTGGTTCCCAGCTGTTTCGGTAAAAACTGAACCCGTTGCTCTGCTGGCGGCCCTGTTTAATCAATAACATGCTGAGTGTTTAAGAGAGGCACAGAAAGAAATGGATCATCAGGGCAACGGCGAAAACGAAAGTTGAAAGTGAACATCTGTTGGTAATTCACCCTGGTTGGAGCAGCTGTGTGAACTAATCCATAAATTAACGTGTTTTTCTTACACAAAGTTCTCGCTAGAATCAACGAGGTGAACTGACAATGCTGCAGAATCGCGACAAAATCGCCATTGCTGGTAAAACATCGGTGCGAGCTTGTTTCGGCCCACACAAATGAACCCATACGTGCAGTTCATTTCCGCATGCGCGTTCTGTGTAAGTTACTGGGAACGAACAAAATTTAGAATTGAACTCGCAGATGATGTGATAAAAAATAAAAAGAAACCTCGGAACGCGGTTTCGAACCCAGGTACTTCAAAATGCAGCGTCTTTTCTCCAGAGCGACGCAGTAGACCCCACGGCTACAAAACCGTGCGGAGCGATACACCTTCTTTCTTTGCGGACTACTTGTGTAGCCTTCACAGCGTTGCACTTGATGGATCAAACGGAGTATGGGAAAATCAAAGGCTACAGCTTCCGTTTTTTATTCACGCCAATTTTCTGCCACGCTGTGTGCGCAGATTAAATAGAATTTGCGAACATTAGTTCTGCTTTCCATTGAGTCCTATAGCGTCAGCAGCATAACATAGATATTTCTAACAACGGAGGAGAATGGCGCAAGGTCACCTGTCTCCTAACTTTGTCTTTCTAGGTTCTACAAGAAACTACTCTTACGTGCCTGCGGGAATTGCCCGAAAGGCAGCATGTGTGCCTTACGAAGGCTTCGTGTTCTTGTGCAGGCGATATGTGGGGGCGGTAAAGGAAGTGCGGGCCGGTCCTTCATTCCCCGGAGCAGCAATGTCGCAGACAGCGTTGCTTCTGGGTCATTCCATTCCAAACGTCCTAGCCGTAAAATCGACCATCACGGATTTGCTCAGTAAAAATTGTGGGTCATCCTCGCATGGCCCACAATTCTCCCTGAAAGTGTCTTTGTCCAAAAAAAATTTGTTCTTTTTTCTAGCGGCCCTTTTACCTCCAGGCTTTAAAGCAAACTTACGTATGGGGAAAAATTCATGAAAAATTAACTTCTCTTACAAAGGCCAACATTTTTTTTGAACATCATGTTGAGACCCTGGGCTGCTCTATGCCGCATTTCTAAAATATTTTTCCTTTTCTTTGCTGTGATTACGCCATTCAGAAAATACACGATGTCGAGCATTTTCAGACATTTTTAGCAAATACGAGCACATTCTCTCAGCCAATGAAGCATTTGTACCTGTATCTCAGCATTGTGGAAAATTGGTAAAAACTGTATTTACACTGAAAAAAGGTGAAATGTGCGAGAAAACGTTTGTGAAACTTGGAAAAATCTCCTTTCTGGCCCATATTCACCTTGAAATTGCGCATTGTTGTGCTCGTAGTAAAAATATCAAATACAAGCCATTCACTAGCACAAATGATCGCAGTTTATTTCAGAAAGTTTTATTAGAACAGTTTTTGTTTTAGCAGAGAAAAATTTTTTCAATTTGTACAGCGACACTACCTCACCCCGTTGTTCGACAGAGCGTAAAAAAACGCAGGGGGACCATAAAAGCAAATCAAGAATGATTTGCTTTTATTTAGCTTTCCCTTTCGAAATGGATGTAAGCGGGCTGCCAGAAATCCGTTTCGAAGACAATTGTAAAACAAGGAAAGTCAAATTTGCGTTCGTGTGCTTGTCTGTTGGGATGCGGTAAAGTGCAAACGTCAGGCCGTTGTCACTACTTTAGCATGAAAACAAGAATTTGGGTCTCGTCTTCCTACCACTTTCACTCTCAAAAGTAGCGGTTCCGTGCAATGAATACTATGAAGCGCGAAAAAAATATGCGCAGATTGTTTATGCTTATAATTATTTGTCATTTGCAGAAAAGAAACCTCAGCTTTAGCAGAAGCTTTGCAGTGAACAAAAACACAGGTTGAAAGGAATTTCCCGAACCATACTGAACAATCATGAAAGTTTCCCAGCATGCTTATTATCGAATATTTTGTGCCGTGGTTCTCAACTTCATTAGCTTTTAGTGCCATTTAACAATGGCCCTGTTTTTTCACGCGCAAATGTTTTTGAAAAGTTCCCCAGTCGTACGTAACGTCACGCGCAGCTATGCATCTGTCGAAATTTGGATAATGAAACGCATGTTTTGATTATGTGCAGTGATGTCCACATTTCCCTCCGTAGTAGGCAAAATTGCATCTTTAATGACGTCCCTTGAGGCAATGACGAGGCAATGACGATGCCTTACCGATGATCCCATTGTTGCACAGCGATACAGCATTTGTTGCAAAACTAACAGATATTGCGGGCCACTGAAATAATACACCAGCAGGTAATGCCCGGAAATGCCAACGCAACAGTTGGTTTTAAGATACGCAGCGGTGATTAGATGCCCCCACAAGTAAGGGACATGCGGAAGTTTTGTTTGCGGGGTGGTGCATATTGGTTAAACCCCGCTTATGATTTGATGGTGATGCAAATCTTTGGGTAACTCTATAGATAGTGTGCACATAGCGCAAGTATGGCTCCATGTATTGCTTATGTCATTTTATTATTCCTTGTAATTGGCTCCCTTAATTCCAAATCCACACTGCAGGGCAGCAAACTTGGCTTTGGGCCTCATTGATAAACCTCCCTGAGTTTGCTTTTGTCGTTTCCTCCTCTCTCTTTTTATGACGCAATCCGAACAGTATATTTTTTGGGCACTGTATACGTACGTCTCCACGCGTGAGAACAAGCACTTAGTAATACGCGAAATTAATTCTAAGGGTAAATTTACCGCACGTGTTTTATATGCTATGTCTTGAGATCCACAGATAAAGAAAACCTCTCCTTTATCTCGGCATGTGTTTTCCCTTGAACGTTCTAATAGTTTGAACATGGCGCCAAATAACGCTACATTCACTTGCGCTAGCTCTGTTTCAATTATTTTTTCGGCCAGGGCTTTTTCATGAAACATTTTCCTTCATCAACCATACGCTTAAAATATCAACACCAACCCTCCAGGTCTAACCCGAATCAAGCAAGCTAACGAGGATATTTTCATCAAAAATGTACAAAAACAAGCTGTTGACGCTGTTTGTTTTCTAAACGTAGATACTTAGCTGACAATATATATGTAGTTTTTCTGTTCGAGCTACCTGCGCTCCAATTCCGCTAAACGTTCAGGGGAAGACATTTCGCAAATTGTTTCCTTGAGTTTCTGTGTAAGACGCCGCCACCTCCACGCATTGTTTTTTTTTTCTTTCTTTTAGCCGCTTTTTTATCGTGGTTGGCTGAAGAAGGGATGTAAAATATAGCGACGAATTTAAACTTTAGCCGCAGGAAGCGCTCAGTGACTTGCTTTTCTATTGTCTGGAAACATGTTTCACCGCAAGCTAGCGCGCCGAAGTGAGCGGAAGTTTCTAAAAAAGATTGTATTTGTCCTTATTGCCCGCACCCCTCTGCGATTCCAATCCAGATTTTAAGTAACGGCATTTTTGAAATATAGTGTTTTGGGGGTCCGCTTTGCGGGGTGGTATTGGTATAACCGAATTATTTCACGCAGCGGGGATCGGATCATCGAGAAAAAGTATTACACAAGTCACATCGCTTGGCTTATTCGTTTACTCCCGCTATCCGCGCTTTTGGCATTCGTAGCTTCGTTGAATACATATGCTGTTCTTAGCATCATCGTGGGGCTATCTTCCGCAGGATAACGCTACAATGTTGGGGCCTCCTCCGGCATACTTTTATTAACAGCTTACATCGAGGGCATTCCAGGGATGAGAAAATGGCGGAAGAAGTGGGCGCCAGCAGCTCGGGTATATGAACCAAACTACCAGCACGAAATGATTATTAGAGGTGGTGGTAGTTGTTACCAGTTTTATTATGTATGTTGGAAAAAATCGAAGCCCCTTTCTTAAAAGAAAGGCGGATAAAACGCGAAGCTTCCTCCCATGCACACTGAGTCAAAGTCAAAGTCCGAAATCCAAACTGCTTCGACCGTGTCGCAGTGGCGCAGTCGGATAAACGTCAGCTTCATAGCGCGAAGGACCCAGGTTCGGTTCTGACTGCGGGAAACGTTCCTTTCTTGACGCACTCGATGTGCCTTTGTAGAAACCAATTGTCGAGTTGGCTTTCCTGCAGTGCGTCTTGGGCGTAACGATGGATGGCACAAATGAGGCGAACGACGCCATTATTGGGGCAGCATAAAAGGCTTCGCTTATCATCATCATCATCGTTTCGTTAAACCCATTGTGTAAAGATGGCATTCCTGCAGTGCGTTTTGCCCGCACATTGACGTCATCGCTCAGGCATAGATAGCATCGCTTTAATATTGCGTGCAGCATGCAAGCTTGAATTCCTCATGACGAAGAGATGACTTTGCGCTTACAAGCTAGTTAAGCTGAAACGTTCCGCATGTAAAGCATACCGCACAGCAGAAACATCCAAATTGAGGAAAGCTTGCCTTTTGAGAATAACTCCAGGTGTTGATTTTCTTCCGGTCTCTGACTGTCTGCCCATGTGTACAACAAAAGCACAAAGAAATTATAACCAAAACTGCTCACATTGTGATAGAGAATAAAATTGAGCCAAAACGCCCCATGGAAATAACCACATAGTGGGTAGAGTGCATTCAGCCGAATCGTTTTTTGCGCGCTTCCTTTCGAGAAAACTGGCGGGATTGACCGGATGAACGCAGTTGGCACCTGTGGGGGCGAGTTTTTTATGTCTTGTATTTGTTTAGTTCCTTACAGCTCGGGCAGTGCGAAAATTAACCGTTTTCTTTGTCTTTTACTTTTGTTCTGCCTTTATTTCGCAGTTCCCCGACGCTGTTTTAACACAGCATCTTTTTCGTTGTGTTTTTGTCTTCGTTTTGAATTAACTGTGTGAGGGCACTGATCATTCAGGCACTTGTTATTCTGTTTGATTGATTGATTATAGGATTTAAGGCACCGACGCTACACAGGCGATGAGGCCTGCCATAGTGGAGGGCTGAGGAGTAATTCTGACCAAGTGAGGATCCTTACGTGCATCGAAATCTCTAATACGCGCGTGTTTCCGCTTTTCAACTTCATCAGAAAACCGGCCGCCGCAGCCGGGAATCGAATCCGCGTACTTGGGCTCAGCAGCGCAACACCTATGCCACTGACCCATCACGGTGAGTATTTGTGATTTTGTTGCTGCATTTTCGGGGTTTTTTTCGCTTTTCCACCGGTGATGTCACGACCCATGCGTACGATTTTTCCAGTTATTTTCGTAGCTAAGGATTAAATGACTATTTTTGATGGAAAACACTGTGAGGCTTTGTTAGGTGCTTTTGTATTTCCTAAACTGTGCTCATGACTAACTATGCGCTAAACAGTGGCGACATGTGTAAACGTTGCAACCAGTGATTGTAGTTTTGAAAGGTTTTGCCTGCATATACAGTATTACCTCGGTAATTCAAACTCGCATATCTCGAAAAATCGGTTCAGTCGAAATTTTCCGCGGCACCGAACCATTTTCTATACGTCCAGTGAATTTGTCGAAGTATTTTTGGGCCAAACTGCGAATATCTCGAAATCTGGACTGAGAGTGGAACGAAACTTTCGCCCCCGCGGATCATTTCACGTGGTTTGCGCGATGCTGCCTCGCCTAAGCCCCTCGATTTTTTTCTCGTTTAGCCGCGTGCACCACACAGCCGATGTTTTCCCCAAAGGTGAAGTCTGAGCCTACAGGCATATCAACTTCGCCAAGCAATCCTGTGGCACGTCATGTGGCACCCAGCCGGTGAATGTCTATTCTGTGTTTATCTCATGTTTTCTTTATGTAAAGTAAGACTGGTAGCTGCTGTTCAAGAGCTGGTAAGTGGTAGCGCCTTTTTTCAAAATAACTCGATACTTCATGGCAATTCGCGCCACTTTGCTTACCTCGAAAATCCGCTCATCTCAAAATATTTTGTATTACTGTACTTGGCACTGCCTCACGTGGAGGCCACGTATATGATGCTAGTGGTTTTTCGAATCATGAAGAAGCGTTACGCACATAAATCGCGTAGTAGAGTGTTGTCCCAACTACTCAAAAGCTTAGATTTCATTTGCAAAAAAATCAGGCTGGATGGATTGTAAGAAAAATTCGCGAATTCATGCGGTCGTAACGTGGCACGTAAAGCTGCAGAAAAAATATAAAAACAAAGACATCGCCGGAAAATCTTAACAAAGCCTTAAATGCGTAACTAATTCAGCGCCCTCACACGATTCATGTAAAGAAACAAGTAAAAGTAAACTCTATGGCCTAAAGACGTGTCATCGACAGACGATTTAAAAGCAGACTAAAAACAAAGGATAAAAAACTTATACTCGCGTTGTCGCGAACGGCACCAAATGCAAAAGAAAAATATCAAAGAAACTCAATTGGCTTCACAGGTGGCAACAAATGCTCGCGGTTGGTTTAAACCACACATATCGGGTCAACTTAATCCGCTCACCTGAAAACTGAAGAAACAAAGGCGCGACGTCGACGAGCCCGATTCAAATATGAATGCGGGGCCCTACACGGGGATTCTGCAGTAGAGAGTTTCGGCCCAAATTTTGTTTATAAGCAAGTCCCCTCTGAGGTCTCTCTATCATTGTTCGGAAGAATCTTCTCCAGACTCCGTAAACATCCATCCTTCTTAATGATCGATGGTATGCGCCGCAAAAACTTTCTCCAACAGGCTACTCTATCGACGCCTGCTTGATCGCGTAGAATGTTGGCTCACGCAGATTTCTTACAGATGAAACAGCGATCGCTCTAATTCGGTCGCGGACAAATATTGTCACCTGTGCCCGAAAACATTTCCTCTCCTCCGATGGGGAAGGCCAAAGACAAGCGGAGTCCACCTGCCCAACGCTTCATTTAGGCTTTTTCACGTACGCAACGTACAGGCACAGCAGATGGACGCTTCCTTCCGCTTGCTCGGGATCCCAGGGATGAACAGAGCGTGCACTTCCTGTCAACTTCATAAACACGGAACTTACTTCCGGAGTTACTGTTGCACGCACAATATGTTGAATAGACACAATAATTTTGAACTTGCAACTGTGTTATAAATGTACTAGGCCATTGTTTTACTGATTTTTTTTGTTGCAGGCGTGGGCTCTGTTTGTGCAAGAATGAAAACATTTGATGACTAAATAAAGCAAGGTGATCGGAGAGCACGAAAAAGTGAAAGATGCGAGGTGCTGATATATTAAGGGTTTGTCGACATGGTATTTACGCCCCTTAAAAGAATACATTCGGTTCAATCCACCCTAATAAATAATATACTGCCTGCGTCTGATTTCACAACGCGATACTTGCCTAGCCTCATGTGCGTGTGCGTGCGTGTGTGTGTGTGTGTGTGTGTGTGTGTGTGTGTGTGTGTGTGTGTGTGTGTGTGTGTGTGTGTGTGTGTGTGTGTGTGTGTGTGTGTGTGTGTGTGCGTGCGTGCGTGTGTGCGTGTGCGTGTGCGCGTGTGTATGCGTGCGTGTGCGTGTGTGTCTGTGTGTGTGTGTGTGCGTGCGTGTGGGATAAAGTTATAAAGAAAACTAAGCTTTTATGTTACCAGTGCATTGGGTCCATTGTTAGTGGACGCCATGGTCATTTATATCAAGCTAATGGTGCTTTTGTCTCCGTTAAATTTCAGCCTGCAGTAAAGTTACCTAACCAGCAAGGAACCGCAAACGTCTTAAAAAATCTTTATTTTTTCTTCGGGGCCATCCGCTATTGTTTTATACACGCCTTGCACCCTAATGATCTTCGTCCCTCTAGCCTCATTTTCGAACTATCATTGCCAAGCAAGGCCCGTGAGCCTAGCCATACCCCTGCTGGAATTAAAATGGGAAAGAGAAGGGCCGCCGGGAGGTTCTGTGGCTGGTAACGCCGACCATTGAGAATGCGAAGGCAACGAGAGGGTATGGCGAAGGGGGTGGAGAAAGGGAACACAAATTGGCTCGGTTCCAATCCGCTCAAAGGGTCCCAAAGAACGCGATAAATGAAACTGAAGGGGAAGCCCACCATCCAGCCAGTTCATTTATATAGACACAGCAAACCGCTTGTTTTCGCGCAAACTGCGCGTTTTCTTATCGCTCCAAGCAAGCCCACAGTAGGAGCTAAACGAAAAGTACGAAATAAAAGGTTCGGGAACACGTAAAAGGGGACCTTCTACGCCCTGTTTCGGACGTTCATGCGCTTGTAGGGCGGAAAGGATAGGCTCGTACAGGGTCGCAGACGGTGCGATTCCCTGCTGCCTCCGGAACTGAACTCGTTTACTCTGTAATGGAGGGAATTATCGCCTTTCAAAACGACCGCTGCCGCCGCTATGAGCGGTTCGATCGCTCATGCGGGAGAGAGGGAATACTGTGCTTCTGCAGTCCCTAGCCTTCTCCCTGTTATTTCACACTTCCCTACTCTTCTCTATTTTGTTTCTCCTGTGTACTCTCTCTCTCTATTTCTGTCCCCGCTTCCACCCTTGCCATGTTGTTCGGGCTTATTTTGAGCGGAAGCTAGCAACTTTGTTGGATGGGGAGCAAGGGGGATTACTTGAGGATGGTGTTTCGATCCACGGGACTATCCCTACGCCGCGCGGTCGAACTGCCGACCTGGTTAATGATAGCCAAAAGGGAACAAAGCAGAGCTTGTTAAAGATGCACTGTTGCGAAAACAAGGGCGGGGGGTGGGGAGGGCACCCCTGGATCATTTAGCGACGCAGGGGTAAGTAAACAAAACTGCCCTCGAATATTTTCGCCCTGTACCCTTCCTTGGCGTTCCATGTACCGCAGTAATGCCCACAAACATATTTCTCAGAACCAAAAAGTGTCTGACAGTTGAGTCCAGCTCATATGAGATGGCACAGTGCCTCACCACTGTGCCATCCTCTTGATACCACGTTGTTCTCTTCGGTACTGAGACTGCATTTGCTTCGTTGCTCCCTCACCGTGCCGGTACATCTGCACGCCCGATTGTGTCGAGATATAGCTCACCACAAGTTAGTGAATTGACGTTCCTAACGTCGGTCTTCCCTGTCGCTCAATGTTCACGTTCTATAGTTTGCCATGGTAGTGCATGCCCTGGTAATTTGCTCTTGATCTGCTGGAGTTGGAAGAGCCCACAACCCAAATCGCCTTTAAACAGCACGCAAAGTAGAAAATGTTCGTCCTGTCTCTACTGCAACGCTCAAGAAGAACATTGCTACGCACGATTGTTGCCTCAATTCCGCGCGATTTGAAAGCATACTAGCGCACTACGCTCGCTGCATGGCCAACCACACGCTTTTCAGCATAAGGGAATTCTTTTTGTTGGTCTTGCTTATTTTTTTTTTACTGGGTACTACACGTGAGTGAATATTCTCCCCCTAGATATTCTCGTGTCTCTTTAGTGACGTACTTCCCGTCCAAAATGTTTGACAAGCTCTCAGGGCTGATGTGCCTTTCGGCATTTTCTCGGGCGCTTCTAGACGCCAGGTTTACTTTATCTTTGCTTTTACAACCTGGAATGCACGCACGGGTAAAATAAAAAACGGAAGTGTCAAAATAGGTACTCAGGGGATGCGGCATATGAACTTGCATGACGGCGACGTAGGAGATGGAAGTCGTAAATAAACCAGTAAATAAAGCATGCGCATTGCTTCTAGGCTTTTTTTTTTTTTTCACCCCAATTCTTTCTCTGAGCGATTTCAAGAGGATACGTTTTTTTGGTTTTGTGGTGCTGGAAGTTCAGTACCTAGACGCGGTCGCAAAAGCGATAACGAAACTTTCTTCATAATTCTGCGCGACTGCGCGTTTTTTAACAGCAGCAGAGGTTAGTGCACTAGATAGAGTGCGTAAATTACAATACATATGGGTAATCACCGAATTAGGTATAGATCGCTGTCTGCTTTATATGTTGATTGGTGCAGCTTGTTCGTGAATTCAGGGACACTACAGGTGCTTCTGCGGTTATTAATGTTTAAGGAGTTTGGAGCAGTGCGTGCCGTAATCAGCCAGCATACGTATGGTTGATAAATGCGCTGTGACTGTAGAAAATAGTGGTCATGCTTTATCGCTGTCGTACACTTAAGAACAACATTCCGTCTGGCCTCTTTTATCCCTGCAACATGTGAGCGTCACTGAACACCGTTGATGTCAGCGCCTCAATAGCAGAGGACGCCTATTTCAGCCACAGTCACTGCTGCCGGGGAACGTTCCAGAAAACTGCACTTGCGTCATTTAAAGCGTCGTGCGTATACAATATGCATGTGTGTTAGAAGGACACACTAACAGTTTATTACGTCGTAGCGTGCACCAGTGTTTGCTGTGTTTCATTGTCTCTTTCTTTCGGGGTGGGGGAGGGAGGAAATATCTTTTTGCTAATAATGATAGAAACAGAAACCACTGATAACAAGATTTCAAGGAGTGAGGGGCTATGCGCCCTCTTTATGCGGAACACTGACAGTTTTAACCGAATGACATTTACCGTGACTCTCGTCAAAACGCCAGGCGGTGGTGTTGGCGTAGCCTGGCTCTGGCCCCTATTTGCAGCACGCTATCGGGTCTCCCGAAACAGGCTGAACTTTCCCGTGCGGCTAGTGTTAGGCCAGTCCGCCTTCCCCGAACTGACGTGAGGAGCGACCTCCCAGGTGTGAGGAGCGACCTGCGGGGAATATTTGATTCTATTTTAGCACCGAAAATTGCATTTCTGGAAGCCGCACCTCGGAATGGCCCCCTCGGCTTTCGGAAGTGCCTCGGTGTGGCGCAGGTGTTGACTCATACCGATTAATGATCAGTGATGTTCTGGAGAACAAATTTGACGCTTCTACTCTTAGCGCCGACTTCTTCTGTTGATAATATCCTTGTGTTTTTTTTTTTTTCATTTGGCTACTTGCCATTACGAGAAATTCCTTCCTTAACGTCTTGTTTTGCTGTGTCTTGGGCACAAAGTTTTTTTCCTTTATCGCCTGCCACTGGCCCTATTTGAGAATGCATTTTTTGCCTATTTTGCAGCTTCCCTTCTTCAGTATACCCCTAACCTTCCTCTTTTCAGCTCCATTTTTTTGTTTTTGCTCTTTGCTAACTGTTTTAATTAGCAGTGTAATTAAAAAGAATTTTTTCGAAGCGTCAAGCATATGAGGCGATAGCTACTACAAAGATAAATGGCGTGGTGTACGGTATTGAATAATGTGAAACTGGCCGCATGGTGATGAATCAAGTTTACCGGGTTACCGTGACTATTGACACAGGGAAAAAGCACCAAACCACAGAAGGTATGTTTGAATCAAGTGAGTGTCGTAATGAAGTTTATATATAAGGCTTCCGCACCACGGAAGGGCCGCTTGGGCGCTTCATTCGATCATAAAAGGAGGTGGGAGAGGGGAGGATGCTGCACGTAAAACGGTACGATGCCTGGCATAAGCACGCCATGTAATGGTGACTCCTTTAACTAGAGGTGCAAGTTAAACCACTGCCATGTTTACAAGTACTTCTCAATGAAGTGGAACGCTGCCTTTGTTTTAACAGTAAAGTTTTTTTTAACAAATAATAAGTGTTCGTGTCCGCAGTTAAAAATACCAAGAAATTGACGAGCGTGCGGACGTGAGCGCGGGCCTCGTGTCGACCGCCGAGCATCCCATGAGCCCCTTTGTCAAGCCATGCATACCCACTTAAGGAGATTGGCCAAGCAGCGACTGCTCGGCAGTTTAAAAAACCAAGAAAATGCCGAGCGCTCGTGCGTGCGTGCCTTGTGGGAACCGCCCAGCTTCCTCGGTGCACGTTTGTCAAGCTAAGTTCACCCACGTGCCAAGTTCACCCACTTGATTGGCCATGTTTGGCCAAAGGACAAATTAAAAAAACTCCATCGTTCGCCGTAATCGTGGCAACACTTGCTCAGAACGAGAAGGACACGTCATAGTGTACGCCCAT
This sequence comes from Haemaphysalis longicornis, assembly GCF_048455015.1. Lineage (NCBI taxonomy): Eukaryota > Metazoa > Arthropoda > Arachnida > Ixodida > Ixodidae > Haemaphysalis > Haemaphysalis longicornis. The sequence continues at coordinate 198,809,010 of NW_027526295.1, read as the reverse complement.
CTAAGGTGAATGATAATCACTCTAAAAAAAATGAAAAAAGCTCAAGCTTATAGGAACAATGATGGAGTAAACGTCGTTGCGGCAGGGAAGAACAAGCAAATCGGCTGCAATCATGGACCTCAATAGTAGTGACTGTTGTAACAGGTGCGTACAGCTTCTCTGCCTTCAAATCTTACTCGTTAGAGTGAGCTTCCTTCATAGTTTTAGGAGGAGGAGAAAAAAACATCTTTTTTCGTCCCCATTTAAAAAAATTCTAAATGTACCGTTTCTCGTGTCTCGATGGCAAGGTTGAGTCAACATTTCCCGCATCTTTTATTTCGTGCCAGCACAGCTTGTTTAAAATTAAGAGCAGCGCGACGCACCTCCTGCGCGCCCTTATCTGCTGGAGTCTTCACCGCACTGTTTGCACTGCACCCTTAGAACTTTGGTTACAGCCCGTAAGAGCTGAAGCGCTAGCGGTAATTGATACCGTTATTTGAAGTATTTGAATGATGGTGGTTCGGAGGGATAGTTGAAGAGTTTTTATTACAACAACTTTCCCATAGTTGCGTTTTGTCTTCAAATTTTCCTCTGCCACTCGTGCTTTTAGTGTTCATTCCCTCATCCATCTGCAGCAAGCGGCCTGGAAAAAATTACTGCTAGTTTTCTTACTACTTTATTCCCAAGCGTGATACAGAAGGGTTAAAAGCTGTCGTCGCTAAGTTAACACACTGTAAAGACTAAATTTGCAGATTATCTCGAGGATGCTCGTAAACAACTTCCGGCCAATAAACTTTGTTTTTGTTTTTGTCACCGCTCCGGAGAAAAAAAAAAGAGAAATGACGAAAATGTTGCGGCCAAAAAAAAAAATACGCAGCATGGAAAGGGGAGTTGGGGGAAAATGGGGGGTGGGGGGGCATTGAAGAGGTTGGCATTGGGGTGAATTCATGCAAAGCGTCCCCGAACGCAGCTCGAATTCCCCGCCGTAATCAAAGCGCCATTCCCGCTAACGAAGCCTCACCGCTCCAGTTTGAGTAGGAAAGCGAAGTACAGAGTAGCAACAAAAAGGAGATAAAATTTGCTGGAAAACTACAGTCCGTTCAGCCAGGAAGTTACGGCGAGAGCGAAAGAGGAGGCTCGGAGAAAATCACGCGTCACCTCGCCGTTAAGTCGCTGCCGTTACGCGCTGTAAACAACCCGCCTTTGTCATTGGTCTAGCACATGTAATTAAGGAAAAGCGACAGCGTCGAGAGCGCGATTCACGGCCACTGGCGATCCAGTCTTCACTATGGGAATTCTCCTTACTCTCCTCTGCCTCTGCGTCTCTCTTCGTTCTTTGACAATGACTGATGTAGTCCGTGCATTTGCAGAGAAAATGCAAGGTAAGATTGCTCTTTCCCTGGCCCGCCTGGCTTTCGCCGCCGCCTCGCTCTCCTCTACACCGGCCTGTTTTACGGCGCCACTTGGCGGCTGTGTGGACGGCTTTTTGGACTCTCCCAAGAGTCTGATCCCTCGAGAGGCACCTCTGAACGTCGTCGCTCATTTGAAGCCCGTAGCCACTTCGCAGACACCCTCGCTTCATTTTATCTCAGTTTGGGCTTCAATCCTAAAAGTTAACCTAACGCGTGTCGTTACGTCGATAGGCATAGCCATTTGTACATCCGCCCAGACGCGGAAACGCGAAAATAAGGAATGGGTGAAGGTGGTTGAAAGCAAATCTTTAAACGACACCCACAACAATTGCCATGCGACGTCACTTGAATTCACACACGTGGCTCTACAAAGAATGAAACCAGAGATTGTGCTAGCTGTTAGCTAGAATTCGCGGGGGCGGCGTCCCGAACGCTGCAGCAGCGTCGGCCACGGCAGGGCTAGAGCGACGTACGCCACCGCTGTAGCTCAGCCGTGACTCGGGAGAGAGAAAACGGAGAGGAGCGTCTTTCGAAGGGTGAGACAGCAGAACCTAGCCATCCTGATGTGCCAGCTTGGGCCAACCCCACTACGCCACACAAGCGCAGACTCCGAAACAATGGGGCATGTGAGCTTACTGATTCCCATTCTCCCGATTTAAACTAGTTAGCTTAGTAAGTTTCAGAATTGCGAGAAAGCTGAGGGAACTTTTATAATTCGTATTTATCAGAACCTGTTGCTACTTTGGCTTATGCAATACCTCTTAAACCACAACCAAATTGGCAATAACAAATTAGAAAACGGAGTCCCATTCGGGGCAAGCAGTGCGCAAGAGGTAGCGTTTCTCTATCGACCAGATGTCTGAATGGGGTTTGTACATTTTGTTTCCCCCCCCTGAAAACCAATCCTTTACTTACGTTTGCCTTACGACCACTCAGTTCCGTCTGGTGCGGGTTACACTGGAGGTGCTGTCGAACAAGTTAATCAAGCCGTGCATTAATTGCACTGCGCAATGGACGCGAAGCTGCACCAAAACAGGGCCAAAACATCCGCCGCTGAAACAGACGACAAAGTCGTACAGCGGACGCCGCCGCCGGCGAGTAGGCGCTCCCGCGCAGGGAACGCTGCGTAAATTTGTGGCGCCATCTCTTGTGTGCTCCGTGAGTGAAACCCTCCGCCCCCCTCCCTCCACCCCCCTACCGCCTCCGACGCTTTAAGTGTTTGTTGCACCGGACGCCACGAAAGAACCGTTGGCTGGTAGAGGTAGAAAGCTTTGCTTTAAAACGAGAACGATTTCCGTGCCTCCTGATCGGCGGTAGCAACAGAGAACAAACAAGAGCGCACCGCCGCCGCCTCCCCTCGCATGGTGTCTCCACTGGCTACCGCGCTGTTTTCTCAGCAACGCACGCATGTCAAGTCATCCGCCTATCTCCGCCAGAAACCTTTCAACAGAGAGTCGCTATTTACTGGTACCGCTATTTTGCCGAAACTATCCCATTAAAGCCACTCGAGGGAAAGAGCCACGGGGATAGAACGAACAAAATAATTTAAGGAGGGATGGAGGGCAGATAAGGTTGTTAACTGGACAATCCCCCTTCTGTGGGGATTGGGTTGAGAAAAAATTGGAGAGAGCAGTAACGTTGCAGAAACTGCCTACTGTCTGCGAGCTCATCGTGTATGAAACCCACGAAGCAAATGTTTCTTATATCCAATAATAGTAATTTACCAATACTTCAGACGCTGACTTCAGGGGTTGTGAAATGGTCGAGGGAGAGAGGAAGCGTGTTTATTGCGAAAAGAAATGAGGAGGAGTCCTCACTCCAAGACCCCTTGAGCTTTCCCAGCCTCAACAGCCCTAAACACCAGCAGGCACTGGTCATTGAGGTCGCAAATGGTCAGAGCTCTCTCGCAAAGCTCGTAAGAAGAAATGGGGGGATTTCGCGTATGTAGTGGGGCGTTGGCGCAGCCCCCTATCATATGAAAGGACGTCCCGGGGGCTTCGGAGAATCGGCATAGCGGGGAATATACAGTGGGGCGCAATATATGGCATTTAGTGAGACGGGAAAGCTATTCGTCTGGAGTGCACGGAGCTGCCATTCCTCCTCTTTTGTTAGGTGTTTATGCGGTGCGGGGCAGGTGATACGTCCTAACTTATCGCGCTGTGTTATCTCGTGATACCTCATCAGCGGGGTTGGCCTCTCCTGCTCGCTTCCTGGGACCCGGCAGGATACCTCTCGCGCCAACAGTTGGACGGTTTCGTTGTCCGTAATGGCAGAATGATCGGGTGCCCATAGGATCATGATGAATCTGTCTGGTGGACGCTTGTCAATGATTTGGTGGATTGTCCGGTGAATTCCACCGCACGAGAAGTTATGGCACGGTTGCTGCGAATCTGTGATGATTACTGGCGATAGCGATGACCGCTTCTTCCGCTTGTAAGGGGGTCGTATTCGGGTACGGTTAGGCTGCTGATGTACTTGTTGTGCTGGACAACCACGGCTGTCGTTACTCTTATGCTAGAATAGGAAGACGCGTCCGTGTATGCTGTGGTTGGTTCCCTCCCATAATATGTGTGGATGGCCTTGGCTCTTGCTTGCCTGGGCCCAGTGTGATGCACGGGGTGCATGTTTCTAGGGAGTGGTAAAATGCAAACGGGTTTCCTGATATTGTGGTCGAGATTTCTCATTTGAGATGTCTGACGCTGCAGAGGGGATGTGAGCCCCAGACGAGAGAGAAGAATCCTCCCTGTGCTTGTGACTCCCAGCCGCAATCTTTGGCTCGAAAGAGAGGGAGAAAAAACCACTTTATTGGTGAGACACCGGGTTCAGGTTGAGGGGGGGGGGGGGTGGCCTCCGCCCAAATGGCCTGCTACGAAAAGGGAAAGCCATTCTTAAGCGTTTATTGGCGCCATGAAGAGAGCCACGCCAAGCTGTGCACGGTGGTCCAAGCGCAGCGTTCCGAACCCATTGCGTGCCTCTCGCAGTCCTCGTGCGTGCCAACGTGCCACTTCTTTCTCGGCGCCTCTACAATCATCATCATTGTCCATGTTGGTTGAAGATTAGAAATCCTCAACCTCCTCCGCGGCCACCAAATGCTCACTCGCATAGATACAAAGGCAGTCACAACATTTGCACTAGTTAAGCACATCCTCTAACGCATACTAGTTGCACTTGCCCGGTCCTAGTGTTACCGTTGCTTTCTATTACACTTAACCGATTGTCCAAGTTTCTAAAGGGTTGCAAACATATTGCTGACTCCGTCCCTCGGTAACGGTGAAACAAAAGTTCTCGCAGGTTGCAGATTAACTCACGGGCAGCTTTTGCAGCGTCGGAGGATCTTCTTCGCACATTGTCGACGTATTGAACTTCCTGGGCAGCCTTGCTCTTTTCACAAGAGTACTGCTGACTCCACGATGAGGAAGTCGCTTACGAGCGCTGTTAATTAGGTGGGTACAACGCCGATCTTCCGGCAGTTGTACCACGCGTCTTTATTCTACCGGGTTCACGCTTAGATTCAGTCTCTGTTTAAGGGAGTTCTTCCAAGAGGCTCCGAAATCGTGTAGGGATGCAGTATAAACGTCACGAAATCGAATGGCTCTTGACCCCTTTCACAGAACCTCACGGTGCGGCATGTGGTAGGCATGATCTGAGCCACACGTTACCTTTACAACTTTTTCCGGGTGGTCATCTCTCTGGCATTGCCTCACAGCCTTATCGTACGGTCTTATGCCTTCTTCGTTTGAAGAAAATTGGTGGAATGCTCTGTGAGGTCTCGAAAGGTCAATCTTGCGGTCATAAGCCATGGACACCAGTGGAAACTTGTTTGAGAGTTCTACTTCATGGCGCCCATTTTCGAACCGAATCGGATCTCCAGACTTGCGCAATACATGTTCACCGGGATGCGAGTCCGGAGAGTTCTTGAGCCCAACAGTGTCTAACTCCCGAGACCGCCGAAAAGGAAAAGAGAGGTGTTCATTCTCATGCGTGTCCGTGCGAAGAACACAGACCAGGCTAGCGCCTTCGCTTTTATTGGTCTCTTTAAGTGATAACGGTCCTTGTAAGATCCATCCCAAGCTTGTGCTGACGGCGACCAAAGCAGGATTCGTTTCTTCCCACTGTAGTTGGATCGTTTTTGGAGCGAACTTCCAGATCTGGTCGGATCCAATGAGAAGGCGTACTTCTTGCTTGAACTCCATACCTGGGAAAGCAATGGTGTCAGCCATAAGCTTCCCCTCGGAGAACAGGCGTTCCAGAAGCGTGTTGCCCTTCGGTGCTTCCGCCACGTCTTGACAAATGAAAGGCAGGACGCTTGCTTCAACCTCAGCATACGTGCTGTCATATTAACTGCGAAGGGTCGCTTTGACGACTTTAAACTTCTTCTTGGGACCTCCATATCCGCCGAAAGCAGTGATGGCCAGATCGACTTCGCCAATTGCAGCTAACTTGAGCTTATATTTCAACCTTATATTGCAACCTTAAATTTCAGTCAACCTAAGGAACAAGCAGGGTTCCGTAAAGGTTATTCAACAATGGCCCATACTCACACGATCAATCAGGTGATAGAAAAGTGCGCTGAGTATACTGAACCCCTATATATAGCCTTCATAGATTATGAGATAGCATTTGACTCGGTCGAAACCCTAGCAGTCATTCAGGCATTACGGAACCAGGGGGTAGATGAGCATTATGTAAGAATACTAGAGTATATCTACAATGGGTCTACAGCTACCATCATACTCCATAGGGAGAGCAGTAAAATACCTATAAGGAAGGGTGTCAGACAAAGAGACACAATCTCTCCAATGTTATTCACAGCATGTTTACAAGAAGTATTCAGAACGTAGGATTGGGAACAGGTGGGAGTAAGGGTTAATTGAGAATACCTCAGTAACCTCAGATTTGCTGATGACGTTGCCTTGCTAAGTAACTCGGGGGACGAATTGCAAAGCATGATTTCCGCACTGGGCGAACAGAGTAGAACCGTGGGCCTGAAAATTAATATGAAGAAAACTAAAGTAATGATCAATAACCTTGGGACAGCACAGCGATTTGAGATAGGTGGCGAGGCAGTGGAAGTGGTAAGAGAATGTATCTACTTAGGCCAAGTTGTGACCCCAGATCCCAACCATGAGGCAGAAATAATTAGAAGGATCAGAATGGGGTGGGGTGCATATGGCAGACATTCTAAGATAATGAATAGCAGCCTACCATTGTCGCTGAAGAAGAAAGTGTATGACAGCTGCATCTTACCGGTACTCACCTACGGGGCAGAAACTTGAAGGCTCACTAAGAGGGTTCAACTTAAATTGAGAACGACACAGCGGGCAATGGAGCGGAAAATGATAGGTGTAACATTAAGGGACAAGAAGAGAGCGGAGTGGGTCAGGGTGAAAACTGGTGTTAAAGATATATTAGTAGAAATTAAGAAGATGAAATGGACGTGGGCAGGGCATGTAATGCGAAGGCAAGATGACCGCTGGTCATTAAGGGTAACAGAGTGGATCCCTAGAGAAGGCAAGCGTTGCAGGGGGCGGCAGAGAGTTAGATGGGCAGATGAGATCAAGAAATGTGCGGGGATAAATTGGTCACAGTTGGCACAGGACCGAGGTAATTGGAGAATAATGGGAGATGCCTTTGCCCTGCAGTGGGCGTAGATAGGCTGGTGATGATGATGATGATGATAATGATGATGATGATGATGTCTGCACTGCCCATGTTGTCGTCGGACTTGGGGTTAGTTGCCGGCTTTCTCATGTTTTACGCTTAAGTGGTTGCGAGGTGGGTTCTGCCTCCGCGGCGTTGCTGGTTAACTTCGCTATCTGCGCTTTAAGGTTAATGTTCTCTGCCTTCAGTTGGAAGTTCTCTCTTCTAAGTAGCGCTATGACGGCTCACATATTTTTCATCTCTTTTAAAATTATATCCAGTTTGCAGTCCTGAGATGTAGGTGAAGGAGTATGTAGAGGGGAGGGGTGAAGTTGGGAGCGAAAAGGGCTTGTGTACTCGCCTTTGCTGGTGTTGCCGTTGTGTGGTGCTGGTTGTTCCTCGGAGAGCTTGGATGTAAGTCCGCTGTTGCCCCAGTGATAACAGTTTTTTCTTCTGCGTCGTCTTCTCAGTGTGTTTGGTAGGCTTGAGGTTGCGGTTTCCCCCCATCTGGGTTGTTTTCCTTGGTTGGTGCTTCTCCGTTGACTGTTGGTTGGTACCTTTTGCGTCTCGCTCTTGGGGTGTGGTTCTCGATGCCTTGTTTGGAAGAGGCGGGGGCAGCCCGCGGCTCACGTTGGGTGGGCCTCTCCGCACAAGATGCAGTTCGGTTTGCACAAGTGCTGTTCCGGGGCTTGCGCTAGGCCGCAAGTGCCGCATCTTTGGGTCAGTGGTTGATGTGGGCAGATGTCTTTTCGATGGCCCGGCTGCGAACAGTTGAAGCATACCTCTGATTTTCTTTTGAACGGTTGGAATCGGAGGGTGGCCGCCTGGTAGCGGACGCAGAATGGCCCATGGAGTCCCTAAAACAACACTTGAAGTAAGGTGGAGTTCCAGAGCCGCTTGGCGTCTAGTATGTGAAGGTCATTGTTGTAGGCTCTCAGGCTGCGCATAATTTCTTGTGGAGTGTCGTTTTTTGGCACGGTAAATATTACTCCAACAGCGGTATCGGATGGCGGGGGAAATGTGGTTGCACAGGATGTACATGCCGTTGGGTAGTTGAAGTTGGGTCATGCTGAGGTACTTCTGCGCTCTCTCCCCAGAGGGGGTGCTGACAATGATAAAGTTTGATTTGTGATGGATTCTCACTTGGTCCTCGTTGGGTAGTTCTCCGCCCGCCTGCATCTAAACGTAGTCCGCTAGCATGGCGGCGAGGATTGTGTGGAGGTCCAGTCCACCTTGAGGGTGGAGGATGAACTTCACATCATCGTCAGGCAGTGGGCTCTCTTTAGGCGGGAGTCTTGGTCTTCTCCTCTGTTTCGGGTGGGGGGGTGGAGGCGTCGTTCTTTGACAGGCTAGTCACGCGTCGCCGGTTATCGGGAGAGGTTCTCGATCTTGTGGCGGATCTGCTGCCAGTCGGGCTTTAGCAGCTCCTCGGGGTCTATTGCTGATCCCTGGAGGGAAATTTCCATTCTGGGGGGAACTTGGCTCGCATCCGTTGGGCCTGGTGACGCAGCCCGGCACGTGCTCATGCGGCGCGAGAAGACCGGGCATACAAGTGTTCGTAAACAAACCTGGCGAGAGTAGGAGAGCAGGAACGCTCCGCGGTGGAACACTTGTTAGGGTTAGCGCCGCGGCGTGGCGGGGCCTTGCGCTTGATCGTTGAACGGGAAGTCCGAAGACCTGTTTATAGGCTTTCCGAATGATGACATCCAGCCGTTTCATTTCTGACTTGGAGAGATATAGAGTATGGAATTCTCGATATTATGAATGCTTCGACGAGGATAAGGGTGTCCGCATTGCGCATTCCTTGTGTTTTGGAGGGAGACTTGGTCCGAGGGATCCAAAACATACCTCGGACCAAGTCACACATACGATCAGGTCTGAAATGGTCGATCTCACCGACTTTCTTTTTGTAAATTGCAGGTCCGACGTAGTCTGAGTGTACACTTCATTCGTTAATGCTACCAATGTGTTAGTGTTCAGGGTTGATTACTGGTATCGATAATAACGGTCCCTATGAAGTGTTTACGATGCAATCACTGAATTCAAAGCCACTGTAGCACGCAAACTGACTCATATTTCAGCAAGGGGGTTGGCCTTAAGCGCAATTCTGTGGCTACCAGTTCGATGTTGCCCCGGGCAACATCGTATCCGATGCGGCGCCAGGGAAGCCCACGACCTAAACTACACTGTTGGAATCCCGTTTTCCAAAGAGGATAGCAAAGCAGCTGCGTTTGACTGAGCATGCAAACTTCAGCTGTCCGCTGGAAAGGATCCTCTGAGGAGGTAAGCGGCAATCCATGTGATAGATCCCAAGTGCGATTTCCGGCATCCGAGGAGTCTGCCCAATGCACTGAAAGCGTGCTACACCGGCTACCACTTAACGTTGCCTACACCCGAAGCTTCTTGTTTTTGAGCTGGAGTAGGTAGAGTTAATATTGTGTCATGTGTGCTCTACTACAGAAAATATTAGGCATATTTTAAGCCGCTGCCCGCGATATACTAGTAAACGGCAACAGCGTCGAAGGCCCTTGTGCGACATCGACGTGGAAGCACTGTAGATCTTTCGCACTTCGTGGACCCTGGCGAAGAAAGCAAGGTACTGCTCGGGAAAATGGCCTGGAAGAGGTTATGTGAACCCTCTGAAACTGCACGCATTATATATGTCTACATCTCCCCTCCCGTCACTCTTTTTATTTCGTTTCTCTCTCTCTCTCTCTCTCTCTCTCTCTCTCTCTCTCTCTCTCTCTCTCTCTCTCTCTCTCTCTCTCTCTCTCTCTCTCGCTCTCTCTCTCTCTCTCTCTCTTTCTCTCTCTCTCTCTCTCTCTCTCTATTTCCACCTTCCTCTCAGTGTGTTCACCTCTATCTGGAGTAAAAAGCCCTACCGTTAGCGGGGCTGACGTCCTCAGATTGCATTAAAGGATTTCTTTCTATCTGCGCTCGCCAGAAACGCCGAAACGGGCACCCGCGTTTCCCCCGAAGCCGGGATCTCTGATTGGCTGCAGCAATAAAGCGAACCAGTCGATAGCGGTGCTGTAGTCTTCATCGCCAGCTTCGTCATAGAGGCTGCGTCAGAGACACAAATTTGCGTCAGAGTGTCTGAAAACGGCGACGAGAACTGAAAGGTAAACAAGGCAAAAAGGAAGATATTGTTTGCATGTTCGTGCTGCTTCTGCTTTGCTCAGGTTTGTAATATTTGGCCTACGTTGTCGCGAATGCGCATCCTAGCGATTTCACGCTTGAATTCGCGAACTCCGGAAGCCTATTTAGGGCCCATGTATGGAGACTTTCGATTCGACTTATTTTTGCAGGACAGACAAGCATCATCTCGACCTGTTTTGTTTTTCGCTATCTTTCCAAGAGGCCGTACCTCTCCTTGTTTTTTGGGGTTTTTGCTTCGTAACTTCCAGCTAGAAAACGAATGAGACATGCATGGCCCACAAATGACATTGATGAAGTTCCAGCCACAAACATGGTGACTATGTGTACTCCCGTCGTCCTTCCAGCCTGCAACAACGTTCGGTTTTCGGTGGTGAAACAAACTACGGAAAAGTCGCCCGTGACGTTGCCATGACACCCTCGGAGATATCTTGCTCCTTTGACGCAGCTGGCTAGGGCTGATGCCAGTTGCGGCCGGGAAAAGATCGAAAAAGAAGAAAAATTGGCCTAAACCGCGTCGGCAACCCCGTATCTAAGAATAGGGCTGCGGGCGTGGGGCGGTGGGGTGAACTGATGGCGGGAACAGCGCTCCACTCAGACCATTCCGCAACACCAATATTTGTTCGGGTCGGCAGTAGCAAATACGATTTCGGGCCGCACATCCCAGGGCCGGTTCCACGAATATGTATTTCCCCCAGCCTCCGGTGGCCCCCCGTGCTCTGTTCCCCGCCTGTGTCTCGTCTCTGCTCCCCTCCTTCCCTAGGACAATCTTTTTCTTCATTCTTTCCCTGGCTTCACTTCTTTTCCTTGGCCGTCTGGCTGTTCTTTGACCTGAGGCGGATTGAGGACAGTGGCTTCGTAGCTTTAGTCCGTTTCCTTCCTGCTTTAACGAATAGGCGTGCATGTGGACTTGAGTGCTGCACGTAGTCCGTGTGTGTGGTAGTTGGATCCTAAATGTGCACCCGTTACTCTGACTGTCACTCAGGCGGCTGTCGAAGCTACAAGTTGCATTTTGGCTGTGCGGCACGTCGTTAAGTGGAAACAGACGAGTTAATGATGGACTACCCCGATATTATAGACGTTATGACGTTATATACTGACTCGACATATCTGAAGTTGTCAAAAATTTCGCAAACACGCGGGTTTTTCTTACGGCGGAGAGTGTCGATACGCGAGGTTATTGAATGCATGCGAGTACCAGGATCGACGTGTCGACTAACAGCGTGCTTGTCGACCTGAGTACTCGCTTGCCAGCAACTCTATAAAAGGGAAAGCAAGATGACGTGCATGCGCTAATTGTAGTTTGCATCCATCAAAGAGCAGTCAGCTCCGCCAGGAGTCAAATCCATGACGTCATGCATAGCAGTGGGGGGTGGGTGTTTTTGGTCGTAGCATGGAAAGCGACTCCCCGTGTTCGAAATAATCTGTAACGCTGCTGTTACCTGTGACTGCTGCGATAACACCGCTGTAACACGTAGTCACACTTGTCTCTAACCCAGAATGCCACGGGGTCATGTTCGCGGACCGGTGTTTCTCTTTTTGTACGTCAAAAATTACCCGTGCATACTGAAATATTCACTAGACCTACCGCATCATGATGATACAGCTTCAATTTTCATACGTTAAACTATAGATTAATTACAAGTAACAACACAGAGCGAACTTCCCAGCATTTTGGCACAGTTTATAAACAATTAACCCATAGTGAACACGTAAAAATCAAATATATAGTGTTTCGCTCTACAACAAAGCAACTAAGTAGTTGGATATCTACATTGAGTGTGACATGCACAATAGCAACAAACATCAAAACGTTTACTCCAAGTTAGCATACCGCAGCCACACTTTACTGTAAGCTCGCGTATAATTCGATTTTCTCATTCTCCATATACTTCCACACAAAGCAGTTCAAGCAACAGCATGGAGACAAGGCGTAACAGATATGTGACAGATATTGAGCCTATAACGAGGTTGCAAAAACGTGCTCTTAGAAACATCGCACATTCAGCATTTTCTTGTCCACGTAACCTTTGATTCAATCAACTGGCATCTTATCTTCTGCTTCTGTACATAAATTAAGATTAGACCACGCAATTTGAAAATCTTCGCACTGAATGCTTCACTCACTGCGAGCAATTCTTGTAACTTCCTATAATTGTACCAGGGCTGCATTATTAACGAAGCTATTTACCTGTGTGTCGTTAAGCCCAAAAAAGATTGAAAGAATTCATTGGCGCTTTAATCTGTCAATGCCTTTTGATGAGGATAAAATGAAAGTTAATTTTTTGCCTTCCTTTCATTGACCCTTTTCTATCTCGTCGGGCGTAGCGAGATAGTGTCAAGGTTCGGCTAACACGGCCTCTACTATTAAATTAACACTTCAACATACTTTTCAACTTTCTTTTATATCCAATGGTTTCCGAAGGTAGTCAACAAACACATCCATCACTTAGAATAAGGTGATCACAAAGCACCTCTGCCAAAAATTACTGCTCTATGCCCATCAGATAACTTGGAAACCACCTCAAATAAGTCTAATCTCTTTCCCGAGTCTAGACGTTCTCTGAGCGCTCGAATTACGTCATTAGAGCAATGTGACGGCTATTGGCCGCCTGCTTTTTTTGCAGAAATAAACGCATTCGGTAGCCATTTTATAAGAACAGCTACAAAGCAAAACACAAACGGAAGATGAATAGTTCTGCTGCGGCGACCAAATCACGCAGTGACGCTGCGTTCTCGCGATAACTAAAGCTTTCACACTGCTCCCCAGACGTGAAGGAGAGTAAAAGCGTTTCTCAGAAGTGTTGCAGAGACCCTTTAAACACACACACACACACACACACACACACACACACACACACACACACACACACACACACACACACACACACACACACACACACACACACACACACACACACACACACACACACACACACACACACACACACACACACACACACACACACACACACACACACACACACACACACACACACACACACGCACACACACACACACACACACACACACACACGCACGCACACGCACACGCACACGCACACGAACACGCACACGCACACGCACACGAACACGAACACGAACACGCACACGCACACGCACACGCACACACGCACACGCACACACACACACGCACGCAGGCACGCGCGCACGCACACACACACACTCACACACACACACGAAGGGCCTGCTGCAACGCATCTAAAGCTAGACGAAAAATAAATTGGGAGGTATTTTTGCTCGTGGTTCTACTGGTGCAGTGCAGTACGTAGTGTTGAGTTAATGTCTATAAAGCGTTTGTATTTTATTCCTGGAGTGAGTATTGGATCAATGTTTGCTATCTTATGTAGTCTACTTCTAAATAATCGTTTTGCTCAGTCATAAATGCTCTAAAATTGTCGTTCTTGAAATTTTTTGCTTCGTTTAGCTGTAATTTGCCTGACGCTGTTTTTAAAAACTGTCTTGTTCTTGGTCTCGACCATAGTCATGTGGCTATCGTTTCAAACATCCCAGTGCGATTGCGTGTAGTAGGATAAGGAAAGGAATGAATGCAATGAATGATTTAATCATCTAGCAGAACAAAATAAAGATGGTGATATTTTCTGCAAAATCATGGGGCTAACAAATGACTAATCAATAAATCATCCAATCAACGAAAAATAACTGGAATAACCGAATAAAAATAAGGGCTCCTTTAGTCATGTATCATGTTTCTGGAAATCTATAGCGAACTTTTGTCTGCGACGATTAATCGGATCGATAAACATTTTTCTCCTCCTTTGTCAGTTTCTAATCTCTCCTTTCCTCTTGTACACAGAGACAATAAATCGAAGTGATGTTGCTAAGATTCATATTGAAGGCGACTGTCATGGTAAGAAACTCGGGGCTAGCGGAACCAGCGGTTACCGGGTCATTTGCTTACGTGTGGGTGTTGCTTATTACCGGCCAGTGTGACAGGGTTGCTTAATGGGGGTCCACAGATCCGCCGCATCGTGTGCGTTTCACATTCTGCCTTTCCGCGTAGAACAAATGAATTCAACTGTGATTTTTGCTCAAGTATCGTTGGGGACGGAAAGTATTTGGAAAGTGGGCAGAGGGAGACGACGACTCCATTTAGTCCGCTGATGGCGTAGACCGTCTCCTCACCACCAATGCGGGGTTTAGCATCCCGCTGCACCTGTAGGGGCCGTACACGGAGCACTCGGCCGGCCCTTTTTTTTCACAATGGCTTTCGAGCTCCCTTACTGTGACCCTACAGTGACTCATTAGATCAGATGCCCTGGCTCCCGTAAGCTGTGGTAAAAAGACAACTGATCCGAAAACGACTGGAGGGGAACTGCGTTCACCTTCCTATCTCAACGGCCATTTCGACATCCTTCGATCCGCCGACAAGGCGCCATCTGTCGAACTTCTGGGAGAAAATGCCTTTAGCAGACTTTGCGGAGCAGACTGGCTTTTTTTTCCTGCGCTCTTTGCTCTTCTTTCCTTTATTGCACACTTATCTTTTCTACCGCTCCTCGAAGTCCGTTGTTTTATCATCTCCAGTTCTGCTGCTTTGGGAGTAATTAGGTTCCACCGCAATTTCCTTTTTTTCTCTGCTGTCCCCGCCTTCTTCCCTATTCTTCCCCGCCGGGGATATTAAAGTTGGACCTCGCGTCGTAGTTCTGTCACGAACATTTGAAAAGGTCAGACAGCCAATCACAATACCTGTCCTTTGTCTTTGCTGCTGGTCCCGCTACTGCTGTTTGTCATGGATCTAGCTGATTCTCGCAACCCCGTCCTTTTTCTGCCTTCCTCCCCCAAATCGCCGGCTCCTTTATGTGAGTACTCGGAAATGACCTCCGGCAGTAGCTTTCTCTGCCCCCTTCTACGGACGCCTGGTTGGAGTCCGGTTCCACTAAGAAATAATTAAGGACAGGCAATCCGCCAGGTGCGAGGGCTGCGACTTTTGTGTACGACAACGACGGAATGACATAAATAACAAGAAAACGAGTGAGAGAGAAAGGCACAGACGAGAGGGAGAGTAAAACCTGGTATAAATGTGAGAGAAGGGCAGGTGGTGGAAAGGACGAACGAGAAGCAGCCGGAAAAAGTGGGTTAAAGGAGACTCGGACGGACAGCCTTACACATACTGCCCTCCATCTCCACACCTCCTCTCCCTGCATCCCTCGAATCCAACCCGCTCGGACACACGGGCGCGAAATACACTTTGGCCGATCTCGGTGGTCGATCGCCCGATCCTTCCTCCATGCCTCCTTTCCGGCTGTATACTCGCGAGCGTAAATCTCGGCGGGTCCGCAATAAACAACATCGCGCCCCGAGCTTCAGGGCCCATCTGTTCAGCAACAGACAAACAGCGCGTCTCGAGCGGGGACCCGTGGGCAAGCGCATTGGTCCGTGCTCTCCCGGAAGGGATAAGCACTAATACTTCCGGAGAGGAAGTGCATGTAAAGCTCCAATGACGCATGCTGCAACCTAAGGCGCTGCCTCGGGGGCATTGTTGCACCGTCGGGAATATTAACGCGGTGTATGCCTCCGCATCCGGAGATTACGGGTCAGAAGCAAGGAGGAACAGGACGTGGTCATTAGGTAGAAAAGAAGATACCGTTTCGCCTAACCTAGCCTAATCCCCCCGGGGTCTGGAGTGGACCGACAAAACATTAGAAGACAGAAATCAGAATAGACGAGTATTTAGTAGCGGGAACACGCCTAAATGAGCACCTTAGCATAGGTAGCACCAAATAAGACCTTTACCCGATTAACGGAAGTGGTTACGACGCACACAAGCAGCTAATATGCTATGAATATTTATGACCCATTTGTTGATGGTCGCGAGAGCATTTGCGATACGCCACGGTTCTATATCTCTGTGCATGGTTCGGTTTCCCTAGAAAACTCATGACAAACCAAACTCTACCGGGGCCAACTATTTTCTGCTTCAAATATGAATAACTTATCTCGTACTAAGCCAGGTTTCTTCGTCGCAGGGTTATGAAACCTCTATTGGTGCATTAAAAATTAGGCAGACTAATATAGATTGAAGCAATCAAACTTTATCTTAAGTTTTGAATGAAAGAGGTGCTCTTTACCTGCCCATTCTAGTTTTGTAAAGGCGTTCGGTGGAAAACTATGTTGATTGATTGTGGGGTTTAACGCGCCGACGCAACGCAGGCGATGAGGCGCGCCGTACTGGAGGGCTCCGGATTAATTTTGACCACCTGGGGATCTTTATCGTGCGCCGAAATCTCGTACACACGGGCGTTTTTGCTTTTCGCCTCCATCAGAAAGGCGGCCGCCGCGGCCGGGAATCGAGCCCGCGACCTCGTGCTCAGCAGCGCAACGCCTTAGCCACTGAGCCACCGCGGTGGGTTGGAAAACTATGTTGCTAAATGCAAGAAAAAAGGGAACATAAATCCCGGTGGAAACAACCACTCGCAGGAATTCAATCTTCGGCTCATTAACGGTAGCCGACTGAACGACTTAAGTACGCACAACGAGCACGCCGACAACATTATTAAGAAGCAAGCAGTCCTTAAAGAAAGATAAAACCTACCGGGGTATGCATTTGGTAACTGAAAATCGGCCTCTGATCGGCTCAATGATCCGCCCAAGCCTCAAGTGTTCGGAAAGGACTACAACTGGGATGAAGAGAAAGGACGAAACAGAAGAGGAAGGAGATTAGTCACTCCGTCGCTGCAGCAATGTACAGCGACTACCGAATTGAGTGTAAAAAAAAGGAAGAAATTGAAAATTTTAAAATGAAATTGTGACTTTCACTGCAAATTCCAAATATTTTTTTGGAAACATTCATGAACGGGGTAAATGAAGTTGCAGATAAAAATAAAGATTCTAAATTGAAGATTAACTTCGAAAGTAAGAGAAGGGAGTCCCAGATCACTGGGCGCACTGGCGTGCGTGTGTAAGTCTGTATGCGCAGTTTTGTGCGTGCGCGGGCGTTGCGTGGCCGCTTGATGCCGACAGTTTAAGTCAGTAGCCCTCGTACTTCTCGCTCTAACAGGCAAGGCAGTTGCTCTTCTCATCCCAGTCTTTGCTGACTCCTTGCGGAGTCGCTTTTGTGATCATTACTCAGCCAAGCGTTATCTCGCTTCAACATAGTTTCTTCCGCCTGAAGCATGTATTTCTCGCTGGGTAGACAGCCGCCGGTCCTAATCGATGTGCCCTGACGTCAGCTGTGGCGTCACCGGTAATTATTTCACCTGTAATGAGTAATGACATTACCTGTGGCGTCATTACTTACTTTTCTGGCAACGTTTATCATGGTATTATTTTCGGTGATGGTAGATAGCTTGACGATGAGGGCAGCGATAACGAGGCTGGATCTGCAAAGTTGGCGCAGCAGTACGCGCTTCTCATCTTTAACATAGTGCTGTCGAACAATTACGTGAAATAATATCTTAATTTATTTTTCTTCAGCTTGATTGAATGTTCGTCTTTCAGCGCTGCCGATTAGAAAAAGCAAGTAGAGAGAAACAATCGACGTTGATTCGAAACGGACGTGCGAGTTATTCAGAACCTGTGTATCCTCTCTGGGAGCGCAGCAGCCCAGCCCTGAGCAAGGATGTGGGGATTTCTGACTGGCGGCAGAAAAAATAAATCGAAAGAGAAGGCTGACAATGTACATGAAAAAAAAAATGGAAGAGGGAACGGCCGGTTAGGAAACAGAAGCTGTACAACCGGCTCACTTTAACAGCCCACTTCCGGTGGAGTGCGGGCGAACGGCGCCACCTGGCGGTGACCGAGAGAGTGACTTAAGAGCCATTTCTGAAATGGCGGCGATCGTGTTTAAATCCGTTGTCAACACAGTGCGGAAAAAAGCTCGGTGCCATCGGTACGACTGCGAGTCGTATTTTACCCGACGAGGCTGGGAAGCAGGGGAGCGGCGGCGGCGCGGCGGCGTTTTGCACCTCCGGATTCCACATTTTCTTTGCCACATTGCAGGCTCGTACCGCGTCTTCACGTCTCCGTTATTTCTTCTCAAAGATTTATTTGTAGTAGCATTGGCTGTCTCGCTTCGAGTGGCCCATTGTGTCCAGACAAGGTTCTTCGAATTACACAGGAAGAACAGAGGGACGAGCATCCGAGTTGCCGGCACTCCTTAACCTATAAACGCACTCGCAAATTTCCAAGCTGAACTAGTCGGTACTTGTATACGTTACGAACTGCGCGATGCGACACCAATCTGGAAAGGAAGGGGACAATGCAAGTTCCACTCCTTTCGTAACACCCTATTATTGGTTTTAGCCATGCATGCGAGACGCGGGTAGCTATCATGATAGTCTGGGCATAGTATGGTGTTCGATGGGAACGCATGCTGGGAGCATTACGTTACAACTACGCCTTTGCGTTATAAAGCAGACGTTTTACTATTGTTACCGTTGTTACGTGCTGCACAGTACACTCATTTTTTTTTTAATTTCCTTAGCATGAGTACAGCCGTGGAAACCCACGGGCCATGCTACCATTTCCGCTACTTACGGTGATGCTACGATGCCTTTTTTTATCTGGGAAATTTCATCGGAAGAAGAAGCGTACAGGAGGCCACAGTAAATGCATGTTTTTTTTTTATTTAAAAGCTACACGGTCGCACAACCTTCGAACATTTTCGCCTACGTCGTGGTTCGGCGGAAACACACTATATGGCGAATATCCGCTCTTGAGTGTTGCCCATTCTGAACGCAACCCGTTTAGGGCGTCGTTAACTTTTTTTAGCTTCTTTCGCGGTTGTCTATTTCATACGTCATCCGGAACGCACGGCCACGAGGCCCATAACGGTCGTTGCTAACGTTGAAGCTGGTTACGACTCCGGCGGCCGTGCCTCCGCGTTTGCTGCTGGCGTGGCCTGGCGCCATTGGCGAGGCCTTTTTGGATCGAGGACCGGGCGTCTCGAACGAGCGGCGTCTCCAAGGCACCTCGGGGAGCCGCATTTCACGACAACAACGCTGCTGCCGCTGCACTTTCCTGCTCTCCCGACAGCGGCATTCAGGGAAAACTTTCTTCTCTGGAAACGTATACCACTGTTTGTTTATAGAAGCGAATGACTCTGCCACTCTGCGCGTGTGTAAGTGTGGTTCGTGCAAGGATTGAAAGCGCCGGTATAAATAGCGATCACCGGAAGAATAGGTTCGCTCGGACCTAAATACTAAATAATTTCTCGCTGTTTACCTTCGCGCTGGCGGCAGGGCAAAGAAAAAAGGGGGGGAAACAAGTGTTAACCTCGTAATTCGCGCGGCGGCGCAGATTACAAAGGTCTGTGGCAATGGTGCTTTTTCAGCTGTATTGCGCTTTACGCAAACACTAGCTGTTCCTTCGTGTCAGTACTACGGTTTATCGTAACTTTTATATTAATAGGGCGAGGTAGCTATGGTCGCAAGTTGATGAATTTGGAGTCCAGATTGA
Organism: Haemaphysalis longicornis; assembly: GCF_048455015.1. Lineage (NCBI taxonomy): Eukaryota > Metazoa > Arthropoda > Arachnida > Ixodida > Ixodidae > Haemaphysalis > Haemaphysalis longicornis. The sequence continues at coordinate 198,789,385 of NW_027526295.1, read as the reverse complement.
ACATTTTAGTTGTTTATTCTCACTCAGCATGCTCGACGCTCTTGGTGTCGGAAATGGTGAGACGCTTATATGCCAAGGATGGAGCTGCAGGTAATGGAACGTGTCCTGCGGGCAAGTATAGATTCTCACATTGCTTGATGACTTTGTCTCCTTCTCTTCTGCAATCTAGCCAGGATTTTTGGTGCTTTACGTTTGGCTCTGTGGTTATTCACTGAATACTGAGATCGAGGCTAAATTAACACAACTGCCTTTAATGCACAACGGCATTCGGCGCTGCCACAAAGGGACACTAAACGCAACTGGACAGTTTGGTTCAGACGAAAGTTCAACTGCCCCGTAGCCCCCTCAGCGTGCATTCGGGGCAAAAGATATTGTAACTGCGGAAAACGTACCTATTAAAGGGACACTGAAGTGATATGTAAACATTGCGGGATTACTTGCGCAAATTGTAGTCCGGAGTCCCCAGACCATGTTTCGACCACCCTGGGCGCGTTTACGCGATTTTATTTAGTAGAAAAATTAATTCGAAAATGCTGTCCTCCTCTCTTTACGCTCGCCCATTTTCTGCGGCGTTTTCGTGTGACGTCGAGAGGAGCCGAGCTCGCACTTGGCTGCGCTACTGCACGACTCCCCTGCCTTCAGACAGTCAGTCGGCCCAGCGTTTCGTCCGCCGGCCGCCGACGGGTCGTCGCAATTCGTTCACTCAGTTGAAACGAAGCCAGGACACGTTTGTGAATGGTAGAATCTGCCTTTCTTTACTTGGTTAGTTTGTACACTGTATCTAGCTCTAAGTCAAGGTCGCTTCACACAAGCTCTGCACAAGCGCACATGCAACGCTTCGCTGACTGGTACGCCAGTAGGAAAATATAAGGCCTCTTGAAGGCGGGAGAAGAGTCGGCGAAGTCAATATAGGTACTAAGGAAATAAAATCAATTAATATTTTTACCGTACAGCGTAAAACTAGGGTGCGGGAAGCACTTTTTTGCACTGGGCGAACAAGCACAGCGGTCAGCAGCACGACTACGCATCTGCGAACGCTTTTCCTTCTACGAAATGCAATTGCTAGACGTGAGCTATTGTGGAAACGCGGGCGACGCTTACTGCACGAGCGCAATACAACAAATAGTCACCTAAGCTGCTTGAAATTCCAAAACTAAATAAAAGTGTAAACTGGTTGTACAATACATACCCTATATTACCAAGGCCAGCGGAGCCCGCTCCGTGGCCGAGTGGTTTGGGGCGCCAGATATACCACCGCAAGTATTTTGCAAGTCAGAAGTTCGAATCTCCGCGGGTACGTGCTTTTTTTTTTTCTGTAAGTTAACTTTTTCGTTTTCCGCCGATGTTTTCTATATTGAGTTCACCTTTTTTTGGGACGCACCGTTCATGGCTCCACGAACTAGTTCAAAAAACGCGCGCAGGCTGGCACTGGCGCGCTAGCGAGTTCTCGTTGGCGTGCTGTTGCCATAAGCACCGACTGCTTGCAGGCAGTGGGCACAGGCCAGAATGAACAGACCCTTGGCCTGGTGCGAACACGCTTTTTACGATACAGGCATGAGGGAGGCAAACTCCAAATATGGGGAAAAAGCGCATGACATTTGGGCGTCTGCGGGTACGCGGAGGGCGTTCATGCACTGCGTAGGTCTCGGCTAGTGAATGCTACGATTCCAAGCCGTCCTAGGAGGCTTATCTTTATGCATTTTTACAGCTGACAACATGGCAGAAGCGCGGTACGATGATTACTGAGTTATTGAGAATGCCCATCCAACAACGCCAACGGTTGTGTTTTACAGAACCGAAACCGAAACCGAAACTTGTTTGGTTGCTCACCTTGGGCATCGTCCAATCACGGTGCCCGCTCCTCCTAACGTCACAGCTTTAGTTGGTGCAGCCGCCGCAAACCGCGCATGGTAGTTTTTCTTCTTTCGCGCTTTGTAAAATAATTGCCGATTTGTCAATGGTAAAAACGATGAAAAGTGTGCTAATTTGAGCCAGTCTACGCAGTGCAAGCAAAAACGGGAGCTTGACAAATTCACTTCAGTGTCCCTTTAAAAAGACTATTTTCTCTATCTCATTTCCCTCGCACCATTCTATTATGCTTCGCGGAACGCAAACAACAGCGGGTGAGACAACAATGTGGTCTAGCAGAGAGAGAGAGAAAACATCTTTATTTGTCCTGCAAACGCGACGCGGCCTCACGTCGTGTCAGCCGGCCACTCGGCTTCCGTCACCTACTCATGCCTACCCCCGGGTGGGGGTGACACTTTCGGGCGTTGAAGCTCGAGGGCGTCCGACACTTGCTGGACGGCCATGTGTTGTATGACGTAGTCTTTGCACGCCGCCGCACTGACAAGGTACGGCGGGAACGTCACTGCTGCACTGGCCTCGCTCGGGTGTCTTCTGCAGTCCCACAGGATGTGGGCCGCCGTGGCCCTGTCCTTCTTGCACATCACACACACATCACTGGGGTACACCTCCGGGCATATGTGTTTAGCTATTACTGGCGTCATCAGCGCACGTGTTTGCAGCTGCCTAAACACCACTGCTTCGCGTCGCGTCAGCTTAGGGTGGGGTGGGGGTAGCGTCCGGCGGTTAGTCCGGTACCACTCCAGGGTGTCCTTGTAGGTGGTGAGTGGCACCACCTCGTCGTCTTCCTCCGCCGCAAGTTGGGGGCTCGGGCTCGCGCCGCGGCTGGTGAACGCGCGTGCCGCCCGGTCCGCCTCCTCGTTGCGGTTCTCGCCCGTGCTCAACGGGCCGGCGTGCGCCGGGAACCACTTAATAGTCACCGATGATCGTCTGGGGTGTAGGGCCCCGCACACCCTCACAACACTGAGGGAGACACTATTCGTAGCGTAGTGCGAGATCGCCTGTCTAGCGTCACTGATGACTGTGGTGCACTCTGGGTTCGTAAGGGCTAATGCAATCGCCATCTCTTCGGCCTGGTCCGTGCTCTTGGCCCTGACGCTGCCGGCCGTGTACAGCGCCCCGGTGGTGGCTGCTACCACTGCCGCGGCGTACGTGTTGGGCCGGTCCGGGTACTTGGCTACGTCCACGTAGTATGCTCCGGTGTCCATCGCGTGTGTCGCCGTGAGTGCCTTTCTCTGGCGAGCCGTCGTTCCTGATTGTGCTCAGGATGCATGTGCCGGGGGATGGGTGGCACGTGGAGGTTGCGGAGCAGGTCCCGCGGGAGCGAGGCTCGCTCCGCGCCGTCCTGCGTTCCTTGTCCCTGGTGCCCGAGCCGCTGTAGGATCGCGCGTCCCGCTCTCGTTTGCCTTAGTCTCGTTAGCTGTGCCGTGCGCTGGGCCTCGGCTATCTCGTCAAGAGTGTTGTGAACTCCCAGCTCGAGGAGCTTGTCCGTGCTGGTGTGCGTGTATAGCCCGAGTGCCGCCTTATACGCCTTGCGGATGATGGCGTCGAGCTTTTTGCGCTCCGCCGCCTTCCAGTTGTGGAAAGCCGCTACATAGGCTACGTGACTGACTGCGAATGACTGGACGAGCCGGAGCAGACTTGCTTCCTTCATCCCCGCATGCCTGGTGGACACTCTCCGGATGACTCTAGTGGCCGTTTCCATCTTAGTTTCCAGCTTCCTGATTGCGAGGCCGTTGTGCCTGAGCGCGTCTATGTGGAGGCCGAGGACCCTCACGGTCTTAACGTGTGGGATGGCCGTGCCGTCCCGCGTTCTCAGGGTGATGTCCGGGGTTGTACCCTTGCACCTTCCGTTGGGTGGCAGAAGTAGGAGCTCCGACTTTGCAGGCGAGCAGATCAGCCCGGTTCCCTGCAACTGGTTCTCGATAACGTCGATCGCCTGCTGCAGTGCGGCCTCAATGTGGCCGTCACTGCCTCCCGTCATCTACAGGGCAGGTTGCGGAGCGCCTTGTTCGTCGTTCTGTCGGGGCCTGCCGCCGATCTGCAGTTGATTGTCTGGAGCACCGCCCTCACTTCCCACTCCTCGATGTCGCCGTCGAGCCGGGCGTTGACCGCTCCCGTGTAGCTCGGGATGGGCTCCGGAGGCGTGGACGGTAGGTACTTCTCGTTCAGGCGTCGGCGAACCTCCGCCTCGCCGAGTTCCTGCCGGGTCTTGTGTAGGGTGCGGGCCAGGACGTGCTGTTGCGTTCCCTTGGTCTTGGTCTCATCGAGCAAGTGGCGGAGTAGCTGCCAGGTGCGACTCTTGTGCATCTGCCCGTCGGCCTCTTGGCAGACCGCGTGCCACTGCTGGCGGCACAGGACGGCGCAGTGTTTCTCTATCTCCCGGTTGAGCAGTGCCACTCTCTTGCGAAGCTTTCGGTTGCTGCGCTGCTTCTTCCATCTGTCTCGTATGGAGTTCCTCGCCTCCAGGAGGTGTGCGAGCCGGCTGTCAGCCTGGGGTGCGGAGTCGTCCAGCTCGATTTCGGTGGTGGCCGATCGGGCTGCTTCGTTGAGGACATCGTCCACTTGTCGATGTCTTCGATGTGTTCCGGAATGCCTCCCAGAGCTTCGCGGTACGCGTTCCAGTCGGTGATGCCTTGTGTTCTGGGCGTCGGCGCCTTGGACTTCAGCGGCACGGTGATTTCCAGGATGCAATGGTCGCTTCCCAGCGTCTCGCCGGTGTTCCTCCACCGCGTCCCGGCACCCTTGCCGGAATCCTTGCAAAAGGTTAGGTCGGGGTTGGTGTCCCGCTGCACCGACGTGCCGGAAAACTACAACCTACCAAGTGAAGCATCACGGTCGCCGGAACCACAGTGGGTACGCGGAACGTGGAATAACCATAGCAACCGCCAGCGGCGCCTTGGCCTCACAGCTTGTGGATGTCGTAACGGCTTAATTATACATGTACATTTATAATTTTTAATGCCTTATGAAGTTTATGTCAAAGAGGGATTTTATGTGTTTCTTTGACAGCTTGGGAGCACCCGTCGCGGTGGCTCAGCGGCTATGGCGTTGTGTTGCTCAGCACAAGGACGCTGGTTCGATTCCCGCCGTGTTATCCGCTTTTTGTGAGGGAGGCGAAAGCGAAAACGCCCATGTGTTTGAGATTTCTGATCACATTAAAGATTGCCAGATGGTCAAAATTAATGCCGAGCTAGCCACTACGGCGCGCCTCGTCACCTGTACAGCGTCGGCGCACTAAACCCCACAATCAATCAATCAATCAATCAATCAATCAATCAATCAATCAATCAATCAATCAATCAATCGAGAGCTTGAGTGCGCGCTTCTCGTTGTGTTGTTCTTCACGTGACTCTTGACACATCCGGTCGGCCGCTGATTCCGTCATTTTTGCTGGGCGACTGATAGCTTAATTTTTTAGATGCGACGCATCTCTTGCTCTCGGGCTTGTCCCTCCTGCGTCGTCGCGGCGTCCGTCCGCATCCCTCCTCCGTTCTTCTCTCCCACAGCTGTGTGCAACACTCACTCCGGCTCATTAGCATACCACAGCTGGCGCGCTTGTTTGGCGCGCGCTTCGCTGCGTTAACAACTGCTCCGGTGCGCGCAAGGGCGCGCATGCCCGACTCTCCTCCGTTGTCTCCTCTCCTTCAATCGCTGTGAATATAAAGCGGGTATCGCGCCGCGGCGGTTCAGTCAAGCGCTCGCTCTCGCACTGACGTGACCTTGCTTTGACCACTTCGTTAAACCCCCCGATGCGTCGCATCACACCAGGGTTCCCTCGCGGGAAGATGTTATTATTTACGAGAATTTTTAAAATGTACTGCCACATAGACTGGTATATTCGTTTTCTCGGGATGCCAATCTATCTATTTAGACCAGACTGATGTCTCGTATTCATTGCCTTATTAAGTAATAACAGCGCCAACTTCAAAAAATCAATAACATTTACGCGTTCGGTACGCTTCGGCGACTTCGACAACTTCACTGGGCACGGTGACAAAAAAATCACGAGGAAGCTTTATCTTTCGGGCGATCTTGAAAGTCGCGAAGTTGAGAAAATTGACAAGCAAATAATTACAGGTAATACGTCCCAGCCAAGGATAACTTCAAGAAATAGTTGCAATAAACCTGGGCCTGTGCGGTAGTTTTCACTCTGTGCTAGTGCATATTTTTGCGCTATTGGCTCGCACTATTGGACACATCACCAAATCGTCCATTCGTCTTTTATTCTGTACAGCCCCAGTGAAGCTTTTCGTGAGCTGCCTGCAAGAAAGAAACGCTGCCAGTGCAAACAGCTTCATTTACCCTTACCAAGTGTCCATGATAAGCCAATTTGCAATGCAATGTATCGACTGAACACTTCATGAGGTGAAGAACCGTAGGAAAGTTTACTGACGATAGGCTGCACGGTCTTTGCAACTTCAGTGCCAGCCGCCACTGTGTGTTCTCAGAGTAGTATGAGTTTTTTTCGGTTGTATACGCCTGTATTTAGTGCTGCCTGTCAGTTGTCGATTTCCCTACACCGGTGACCGTCGGTCAAAACTCTGTACTAATGGGCGCCCTGTCACTCGCTGTTTGGACAGAGGGAGTAACGGTCGGGTTATTTCGAATGGTCCCGCTGACGGTGCTTCAGGCGTCCCTTCTCCTCCTCGACTCTCTTGCGCTGGGATTTTGTAGTATCTTCTTTTGCCATAAAGTAGCGTGTTTGTGCGCACAAAAGCCCTCGGTTCAGAAAATTGCCATGGCACCTACGCCTGAATAAGTCAGGCGTATGTGCCCTGGAAATGTTTACCAACACACACATACAGATATGAGGCGATATAAAAAATAAGTACACAAAGCACTTCAGGGAGTAGCATGAGGTGAGTGAGATGCGTACTATTGCTCCTCATCATTATGGAATTGTTGCGAGTTATTGCAGCCTAGTCCCACCCCCTACCCTCGCTTTTTTTTCTTTTCCTTGGTAATCGTAAATTTAAATATGCAGTTTCGCGCTCAGCCCAAAGGGTGGCTGAGCCGCGTTTTCGCAATCGAAGTGGCAGATTGACGTCATGAGTCATCGTGACCAGTTTCGTTACGACCTTCGTTTTCTGCGAGTTGTCACGGTTCTCTTTTTTTTTTTATCACCTTCGCTGTTTTATGGGTTACTAAAGATTGTTAGTCGGATCCTTATTTTTGGCGGCATTGTGGAGTTTAACCTCTAGATATAATGAATTACTTAACTGTTGTACAGTATTTTTCTAATCACAAAGTTACCATTCCCCCAAGTGGCGGTGATACATACGTCAAGCTGCGGGCACCGGTTGACGAAGTTAGGTCTAACGTCAGGGCGGCGCATTCCCTCAATATTTTTATTCACGCATTCGTGTTTTAGGGCGCTTTTCATCAATAGCACTTGTATTGCCCTAACGTCCTTTTCCTACTCATTTGCAGCGGGTCAGCACCTACGGTTTCTCCTCTGGTACTTGTTATGGGGAGCCCTAAACCGAAATCTGGACCATTTGTTTTTTATGGCCAACTTTTCATACGGCGTGTCTTTGTATTTTAAAAAAAAAATCATATGATTTGTTGGTTGCATGAGTATAACGCCAACAAACTGGCCTAGCATGCACTTTTAAAGCAACAATAGCGTTCAGAAAATTTCACCTCGTTATTTAAAACAATCCTAAAGGGAGGAACAATTACTTTACAATATTTTCATGGCACCTTTCAAAAGTGGTAACACGTAAACGTACCAAAGTTGGCCACTTTTTATTCAATTTTGTATTATACACTGACTCAAACTGGAATTTAGTAGTTTCTGACCTCCTAACCACGCCCAGCAGTCACCGAATCACGGATAGCGTGCTGGGCAGGACGAGCTTTTGCTGTGGTGTCAGATGACATGAAGCAAAAAAATGGGAGCTTTTTGACAAGTGTGAATGAAACTGGTCCCGGGCGAATATTTTTAGTTCCGCCTACATTTTATGCCGGCTTCTTGTGCTTAATCTCACTCTGTTCCTTCGAGTCCTGTAATTTGTATTTTTCATTGTTAATTTTTTACTTCTACGGCTTAGGTCTTCTTTTGTGTATAACAGTCTTGGTAGAGAATTGCCCGTCGGATGCGTGGAACGCGCGAAGCGCCTTTTGCGAAGTGCAAGAAATAAATCCCGCATAATAATCTACTTTTCCTGAGTCACGTAGTCTTCCTATACAATATTAAACCTTCATATAACAGGGTTGATTATTGCTTAAACTATTTAGTGATATTTAAACATAGTACCCGTCTCACTATTTCTTTAATACTAGATGAGGCTCCTTTAGCTCTTTTTTTAAATTTTCCAGTCCTTTCGTTATTTCTGTTTCTTTATTCGATAGCAACCTTCTTTCAAGTGAGAGGAAGAGAATCTCAGGAAGGGACGGTCACCAATTTCAGTGCTGGATCTTCAAGCCTCGCATTTTTCAAACAAATGAAATATCGACGCAAATGCACGCATTTTTTTCTCCTCGCCATCTTCCGCGCCCACGTCTGCGTCAAATATTCCTGCACTGCTTAATTTTTCCTATGCTCCTCATCCTTTTGGTCTGCTAACTGCTGAGTATTTCGGTGTCCTCCCTGGCAGCCACTGCGGTAAAAGCCTCGGACTGGCACTCGCATGTCTCTTCAGCCTTCTCAAGGTTTCACACGAAAAAAAATTTAAGCATAGTGGAAAGCCGGGCTGGTTGAAGAGGGTTCATGACTGGAACTGCGCACAAAAAAGCGGGACCAGGGAAGAGCATTCTGTGTGTTCTCTTCCCTGGTGTCGTTTTTTTGTGCGAAGTTGCAGTCATGAAAAAAATTAAGTTTTGAGGGTTTCTCTCACCGCAGCTACACCTGGGCTATAAGGTGCGCCATAGCAGAGTCCTTCAATGCTTTACTAGTCACGAAACTGCTCCGTAACTCAATGGGAGAGCTTCATGTGCTGCATTTGGCCGCCGCGCAGTGGCGCCACCCTCTCACTGAGGTCACTCCTCGGGCGGCGTTGCGCTGGCTCGAACGGCGGAGCCGCGGCGAGTTGTGTTTGTTTTGTGCGGGAAAAAAATGTAACGTGCATATCGCGCTCTTGTGATGCGACTTAAGTAGTGCAACGACGATGCCGAACATGTGTTGCGTCCCGGGATGTCGTTCCTTGTACAACGATACCACAGAAAATGTTTCCTTGTTCTGTTGACCGAGCGACGGGCAGCTGTGTGAGAAATGGAGGGGTGCCATTTTAAGGCAAGCAACGGGAGATTTCAGCTTCGATTATAAGTGTGCGACAGTGTGTGGAAATGCACTGTGTGTGAGAATGGAAAAAGCAATGTACCTTTTTGAGAGCATCGTGGGCCTAGAATTGTACAAGGCTAACTTAAAGCCGGATTTTTGTCATATCAGTCAGGTTATAACGGTGCTTCATTATTTGTTTGCAAACTTGTATTACCTTGCGCTCAGGCTCGCGTGTAAAAAAGCTTCGGGACATCCTTGTGCTTTTACTTTTCATATTTCCGAGAACTATCCCTTAGGGTTCGTTTTGTTTGTTTTGTAACCGCGCGTGGCCGATTCCGGTTTCTTATTTGGCGTTTCAACCGGAGCGCCCGTTTGCTCTATTTGTCGGACGTCCCATTGGGCAATATTGTTTGATATGGAAAGGGTGCCACCTTGTCGCTAACTTGAATTTTTGTTTCTTCGACAATGTTCTCCATCCTATTTCCATGGATCTGAAATTAATAACGTTCCAAGAGTAATGCATGCATAGCAAACGCCGCGCAACTCAATTTATCGACGTTCATCTGTACACGTCACACTGCGGACTGCTTCTTAGACGTTTGTGTTTCATTCTAGTCTTTTGTAGTGCAGGCGATCGCTAGCTCGCTGCGTTCAGAAAAGCTTTGCGTCGTTCTTGGCTACGTGGCAATATTCTGTTTCCTCCGTGTGCTGCACATCGCAGCGCGAAAAAATAAATTTTTGCACGCTGGACCACGCTCTTTTGTCTCCCTTCGTAACATAGAATTTTTTTTGTTGCGTGTGATAAAATCAGTTTCATTGTTCTTTTTTCGCTTCCTGTTTTTGCAAGGATTGCAAAGCGTGGAAGCAGAAAGACACATGGAGTAACATATATCTCTTCGTGTTTTGATCCTTCGCGTTTCTGTAGCGTTTTTAGATGTTCTCAAGTATGTACCCACTCATCAAAACGACAATACTATTGGGCTATCTCTTTTAGCGTTCTGTGCATTACAGAGCAATCAACAGAATCATTAAGCGTAGTCTGAACGAGGCGTACTTGGTTTCTTTCAGTTTTTTTATTGTATTATCGATAGGCCCGCAGCAGTCCATCACTACACAGCTACCGTATGTGTGGTATTTATAACTTTGCTTTAAGAAACGAAGCAATATAGATTTAAAAATCCGTAAACACGACGGCGCACTGCTTGTGCCAGAGCACACAGGAGCCGTTGCCGTTCGCGGCCGAAGTTTACGGTAACTTACTTCGAAAAATAAAACCCCATTGAAGGCAGGTGATAAACACAATTACTGGACTATTCATCGCTAACTACTACGAAAAAAACACACTTAATCAGCGCGCAGACACAAAAAGCAGCGAGCGTTTGCACGCCAAGAGCTGGCAAATACGCCGCACGCGCGGCGGCTGGATGATGACCTTCGTGCGGCGGTGGCGCCTGTAGTGGCGCGCGCGGTCCCTATATGAAGCGAGCGCCGAAGTTTCGTGACCAGTAAAGCATTGAAGGACTCTGGCCATAGTAAAGGGCTCCGAACTAATTTCAACCATTTGGTATACTTTAGAGTGCTCCAAAATCTCAACGCATGCGCCTTTTCGTTTTCGCCTCCATCACAAAAAAGTACACTCTACTACCTGCATTGCAAAGGGCACAGATGTTTTCACAACAACAGTGTCTTCTTTGAAGTAAAAAAAAGTAGAAAAATAAATAAAATTGAATTGAGTTTGGTTACGTTAAATTTGATTAAACTAAGTTGACTTTAATCGTGCCTTTGAAGTCAGCAGAATGACGCTAGATAATGCGCCATCGCGGTGGGTTACCAGCCTTTTCAAATGAACAGACTTCGCTGTATATTTGTTCTTTAAACGACGGCCCCCATAACGAATAGAGACGGGAAAAAGAAAATACGGGCGCAGCCCCACAGTGGCATTACTTGACGAATTTTCCGTTCGCTAGAGTAACATGCAATGACAGACGAATAAACTGACGTGTGTGACTTTAATCAACCACAGGCGTGGTTGCAGTTAGGTGAAGTGTATACAAAGTGCATGCAACATTCCCAACACAATGGCACAGAAATGTGGCGTGCAGTTTTTCGTTCTCTCTCCCGCTGGCGTAATCAACAAACTCGCATGGGTGCGCTCCGCGCCAATCGTTTGTAAGTACATTCAGTTCGCATACAAATGAACGTGATGCTTGCTGCTGTTGATTTTGTTCAGACACGAAAGCAAAACCGCTTTGTCACCCCCGCGCCGAATGAAGAAAGACTACGGGCGGGCTAAGATGACAAGCGCATGTTCATTAGGCTCGTGTGTTACCTGCACCATTTCTAAGAAACGTTAATGGCGCGCAGAATAACAGAAGAAAGCACGCTCCATCGCCTAAGTCCTCAATGCCGAAATGTCGACACCCGCTCGACGGTACCCAAGGCTGCCTATGGCGAAACGAATTGCGCCCTAAAAAAAGCCACGCACGGCCCTTGAATGATCGCGGTTTTCGTTTGCGCTGGGTTGAATCGGTTTGTTGTGTATGTCTTGTCGTACATAACATCCGGTATTGCAAGGGAAAAAGTGAATGAATGCGTGACATCATGGGGCTATTGACGCAGCTGGCTATTTTGCGGTCTTGCTTTTTATGTTTGTCTGTTTTTCTTACACAGAGTTTCTTGTTGTTCTATTGTTTCAGCGAAAAGCTTTTTGTATGCGCGCCACAGACGTGTTGCGTCACAGGCGTGGGCCGTGGGCTTTCATCCAAGTGGTGATTTTCCAAAAATCCAGATTTTTTTTGCGCAACAAGGCGGTATACGCAAGTTCTGAGGGCTTGCCCGCATCTATCCGGGCTTTCTTTGTGTTTATTTAAATCTCAGGTTTTATTAATTAACGAACTTTTCGTTTGATCGAAGCGGGAACGCACGCAACAACGTAAGTAGCCTGAGGAGACCAACTCCCCTCCTTCTCCATGAGAGGTTCCTGGAAGCGGCTAAAATGATGAGGCCACCGGATCTCTCTCTCATCAAATAACCACTACCGATGGTTATTTTGCCGTCGCCACTGACGCACCGCTGGGGAGGTTTCGACGTCCGCTCACAGCGCAGCAATCATTCATTATGTAACGCGGGTAAACAAAAAACCAACAAAGCAATCGTGAGGTTATGTAGATAACGCCCAGTGCATTCTGAATACTTTCCTTTTGTAGTGTTAAATTCATTGCTTTACTTGTTTTCTTGCTCTTAATAATTTCTGTGTACCTCATGTTCTCATTTTCACCCATCCTTGGATGCAGCTATCTCTCTATCCTCTTCCTAATTATCACGCCGAAATGAAAGGAAATGAGGCGTAGGTCCCTGAGTGATTAGTGCGCGGAAGTTTTTGATTACGATATTCTAGTATGTCTAAAGAAGAACCACCTGCGTCTGTATCCGCGAGCGCGGCTTTTGTGGTAAATATTTTGTCTGTCATCTAAAAACAAATAAAAGCAAAACTCCTCGAACCCGCACTTAAAAAATAAGTAAAACGAAAACAGTATTGAGCACATCGTTTGATCTTTGCGCATCTTTGCAATAGTGGCAACAGATGCATCCCAGCGTGAGGAGCGAGCAGGTGGGCGACTTTTTAGTCCACACCTTAACTGGTCAGTCTCGCTGCGTTTATCTGATTTCACACCGATATTTTAAGCTGCATGGAAGTACCTCCGCCTTAAAAGAAGTACCTCCACAGCACTTTAATGTAGCAATAATTACTGACTCCTTATCGATTTGTTCTGCTCTGTCTTCATCCAAACATTCTGCTCTTATTCGTACGTTCAACTTCCTTGTGCCTTCTCATATGGTTCCAGGTCACAAAGGGTTACAGCTTAATGAGCAGGCTGATTCCTTGGCGCATCGTCGTTGGATGGCCCTCCAGTTGACCTATGCCCTATTCCCTTTACTGTGGCAGGAGAAAGGTTTCGTACCTATCAACGCCTAGCAAGAGTGCAGGAAGGGATCATCACTAATTTTGAAGATTATGTCCATTTAAAACATAATTGGAATACCCGTTTTTGTAAATCTCCTCAATGCGAGGTCATATTAACTACATTCAGATGTCGAGTCCCCCAACTTAACTTTTATATCCACCGGGTTGGTCTAGCCTCCTCCTCCCGATGTGCTGTCTGCGGTGATCAGGAGACTTAAGAGCACTTCCTATTGCATTGCCGCGGTTTTTCAATGATGAGGCAACGTGATCTTGCCACGCCATTGGGACGAATTGGTCTGCCTATTTCCATACCCGTACTACTATCTTTTGGAGCCACGCCACTGGGACCAATTAGTCTGCCTATTTCTATGCCCGCACTACTATCTTTTGGAGCCACATCACTGGGACATCGTCACCGAGGGGTGGCTGCAGCCATTCGTGCATACGTTGCCGAGGCCAGGCGCCTGCCCTGTTAGCTTTGATTCTTGCATGTACTTTTTCCGGTCCAAAAAGCTCATTTGTTCTATCCCAACCTCTCCTTAAAACTTTCAAGCAATTCTATTTTATATCTTTCTCGTATAAATCGCAGGTTTATAATTTTCCGTTGTATTAAGTGGGCGCATTAGTCTTTCTCACACCCGATTCCTGGCCAATCGCCCAAGTGGGTATGTTCCAAGGCACTAGGAACAACAACAACAACAAGAAGAAAGCCATCAGTCTGCCTGGTTTTCATAGGGGCTTTCGGATCGACTCGTGTGCCGTGTCTGGGAGTTGGAAGTGCATCGACGTTGGATGTGTCAACAGCTTATGAGCCTGCTATTTGCGGACAAAAGTAATACGCCAACAACCCCGAAGTACAGGAGGCGTGCCATGCCAGCGGAAGCCACAGTGATTGCGCCTTGAAACCACGTAAACAAACCTGAGCGTTCCCAGAATTCCCTTTTAGGGGCGAAGCTCCTTAGGGCGTGGGTCTGTCCATCCTCGACGTATGTATATCGCCACCTCTAGTTTAGTTCTTGGATTGTTTACTAGACGGCGTGGCTACCTCTAGTTTAGTTCTTGGATTGTTTACTAGATGGCGGTACTTGTATATGATGAAAAGATGCGCTTGGATTGTTTACTAGATGGCGTGGCTACCTCTAGTTTAGTTCTTGGATTGTTTACTAGATGGCGGGGAGCGTTGTAATAAAATCCGTTCGCTGTTGGCGCGCGCTCGGAGTCGCCCGATGGATAAGGCTGCAGATGTGCGAGCCCGCGAGGCAGAAGCGCTCCGTGAAGCTGCGCGACGCCGCCGCCAAGATCCTGCCGTACGAGAGCGGGAGGCCGAAGCGTGTCGTCTGGCTGCGCGACGACGCCGCCAAGATCCCAGCGTTCGAGAACGAGAGGCCCAAGCGTCACGGCAACGGCGCGAGGACCCTGCCGTACGCGAAGCGGCACGGCTGCGGCGCGAAGAGGATCTCCAAAACGTCAGAGAACGGGAAGCGGCGAGAAAGCGCGCGTATCGGCAGGCAGACCCCGATGTAGTGAGAGCTAGTGAGGCGTCTGCAAAACGCATCAGGCGAGCTCAGCCCCAAGGTGCCGACGCGCGGTTTAAGCGAGACTTTCTAGACGTTACGTTCGGACACAGATGTAGTGGGCGAACTTTCACTGAAGAGTCACGGTTTTACCGATGATTTCCCCTCAGGAGCCTCGCCCACTCATCATCATTCACCCCGTGGATATGCTGTGAATTTTTTTTATAATCCCACAGTACACTGCTTCTTAAAGGCATTGTTTTCGGCGACGTATTTGCGCAGGAATTTCCTATTATGAACACACTCCCGACTACCATTGCTGGAAAAACCTTATTTGCCGTGCCGCAGCAAAAATAGTTGGTTGATGCCTCGAAAACCGATGTGTGTTCAAAGAGCCCCTTATTTAAATATTTAATTTGTTTTCACGTTACTCTCGCGAGCAGACCTACTTTCTCGTATACGTTCAAGCTTTAATGGCCATGTCTATCTGAAAAGCTGTTTGCAGACCGGCGGAATGATGGGCACCGGCACTGGCGCCCATAAGTTTTATAGTGTTAAATATTCACTCATCACGGAAAAGTTAAATAACTATGAAATCATAAGTTGCTTTGCCAGCGCGTAAGGGATTACTCGTTTCACAAATATCTTTATTTATTTGTTTCTAGTAAGCGGGCTCAGTGCGGTAGCCAGCTGTTCACACGAGTTATTCGCATCGACATCTACCTTCGCTAAACAAGTAAAGAAACCGTCTGATTGGGTGACTGCTCAGCGGCTCTCTGCTCTATTACAGGGAATCCGATATCTTTTAGGTGTCCGTCGTTTTACTGCGGAGCTGTATTTGGCCAGTTTTCCGTATATTTTTTTAATGTCGTCACATCAAAACTCCTATGGTTTCACGTGTCTTTGAAGCGTGAGGTGTTCCGTAGCAGGGGTTTTAACTCGAAAGTAGCCAAACGGAACGAACAGCGGAGCAGCTCGTACGAGGCAGAAAGAAGCTGTTGCAAAGCCTATGGCGGAAGCAGATCGCGAAGCAAGCAGCAAGAAGACGGAGCTCTTCGAGAACGCAAGCAAACCGTCTCAAGCCCGTTCTGCATGCTGCGAAAACACCTGTGAATTCGCTGCTGCTTCGCCTGTCGGGTGTCAAAACAACCAATTTTAGTTGCCACCTAAGCTATGAATACAGGTTGTTTTGCTGCACGAGTAGCGCTGCAGCTGCGAATTCGCAAGTAAATTCGTACCATGTAGGACGGACTTCAGACAGTCAGTTGAACTTAGGAACTGTCCTCAGGCAGTAAGTTAGTTGCGTTACAGGACACTTCCCCTGGGGCTGTAGTCGGTGATTGCAATGTGCATGTGTCGGTACCGAAAAGGGAGTTGTTTACGCCTTTCGAGTTGGAGACATTTCGCTTGAGATGCAATGCCGATCCCGCCTAACCGACAACTCAGCGGCACCTACAAACGACGTATTTGCATCGATTTGACATTATTCAAGAATGTGTATAGTATACAGTTGAGAGTATGCCGATCAGCGTATATCATAGCGCCAACAAACGGACAAACGGTGTACAGCTCCGCTGGTGATCTACATTCGCCGGGCGGAATGGCCTTGAACCTTCTCGTTTAAGTATCGGTGTCCTCAATCAACAGTGGAGATGCACGAGCTTTTCTTTATTTTGGCTGAATGTTTTCTGATGCACCCGCTCTCAGAAATGCGTCGACCAGCCAATGAGAATTGAACGTGCACCAAGTTTTGCTTTGTATTTTACTTTTTCTGATTCATTCACTGATAAAAAATGCACCTCACGCAGTGCAATTGAGCACGCTGCAAGCTGTTTTAAGGAAGTTTTTCGCGGACGCCAGCTGAGTGCGCGAACCGCTTTGTTAAGGCTACGCACTGTTCGGACTCCAGAGGACAAGCGTAAATGTGAGAAGGGGAAAAGGGAAAGGAAACGGCATTACAATCGGGGGGGGGGGGGGGGGGCGGGGGGGTGTAGTGGCACAGTTCATGAACTGCGTTTCCAAGAGGCTTGCCACAAGTTCCAAGCCAAGGAGGAACCGAGCGTTCCCGCTCAAGAAGCTCAGCGCAAGAAGCAAGCCCGGCAGGATGTCGCAGAAACCATTACAGTCTACTACAGCGACGACAAAACGATTACCACTACCATTACTGTGACGTACTAAAATATTTCGTACTCCCATCAGAAGGTTTAGGGGTTTTGCAACAGCTTCGACGCTGGACATCCACTTTCGCAAAGCCTGGATCGCGAGTAAATTTTATTTTCTTTATTTTTTTTCGCTCAGAAGTTTGTTATCTTTGCTAAAACCTAGTCTGTGCTGTGATCACATCTCTGCGGGTCTCTATGAAATTTGAAGTCACCCTATTTCGAGCGATTGCCTCACGTTTCCCCAAGCGTATTCCGTTTTGCACGAAAAAACGGGACATACGGTTGTCATTTGATGGTTCCCAAACATCGTAATGATGTCCACCCTTCAAGATCGAACGGAGTAAGCCGATATTTTCTGCATCGGTCGCGCTTATTACAAGTTAGAAACTGCCAGTGCATTAGTGTTCAGCTACACATGCATGCATCTATTTGCGGAAACTTTTCGCTTAGAGACAGCCGCAAATCGTATTTCATACTTTTTTTACTTCCCCTACTGTTCGCTTTAGTTGAGCTACGCTGAAGATAGCTGTAATGCGGCGACTTTAAAACAAAACCATCTTGCACAATATATACCTTCGAATAAGTTATATTGCGAGTTCAATGCGCCGTGGCGGACCATTCCACTCAAAGCAATTTTTCATCTTCGCCGTGATCCTAAACGTCGGTAGTTGACAGCTCCGTTATTTGAGTTTGGCGCAGACAGTGGCTCAGTACAATAACTTTTCTGGCAATGAGTAGAACCCATCAACGTGGAAACAACATCGGCTGCACTTGTGTGCGTATGCGTCGGGGATAAATTGCACGGGGCGACAAGGACGAAAAATCGAGCAGGAACCAAACGACGTGGTCTGTGTACAGAGACAGCCATCGTCAGCTACCGGCAGCTGTTGCCTACAGGGCGAGGGAGATTTCCAGAGTGCTTCCAACCCGTTCAAAGGCCACGTTAAAGGTGCAATGGCGACAAAATAAAGTTTTGTTCAGTTTGAAAGCTTTAGCCTTTGGTAATTCACCTAGATTCATTTCAACCACGAAAGACGTTTTCTTAACTTCACATAGATTACCATCGCTTCAAGAAAGTTGAGAAAAGCGCTCTCACATAAAAATGCGTCGAAAGGGCGCATTTTCTCACATATTTTCTTTTTTACCTCAAATATCGGTTTAAGGTTTGCTATAAAATCGTTCATATTTTTCGAGACAAAGCAGTCTTTTTAATCAATAAAACTTGTATTTTGTTTTTGTTGCCCTTTACACTATCCGATAATCGCCTCCTGAACGTTCCTCCCTCTCACTTCCAGTGCTTCCATACCACATCCACTGCCCCACTCCCAAATCCTTCCCAGCAGGCTTTCTCCTACGATTCAAAAATTTTCATCTAGTATGTTCACTACAGCAGCTTGTTCCGCAATGTGGGCTGCTTTCTTGCTACAGAGTCCCTGGGCGTTTATACTATAAAATACACACGGCAAATTTTCCCACTTTTGAGCCTATCGTTACAATAAATGTGGTTTAAGCTCTGCCTTCAGTCCATCGATAGCCCCGCCTCCGTGGACGATGGTGATTCATTTCTGGAATTGTAATTTTTCCCTTTACCTACCAAAGTCATTTCTCCATTCGTTTTTATAAAACAATATATTTCATATTCTAGAGACGTTGCTGCCAGCTTGCTGCTCCTTTTACACCTGCACGCAATGTTGGCTTACCTCTGGCAAAATCGTGCTTACTCAGCTTAGCTTCCGCCTTTGTGCAATGTTACATCTCCACGTCCAACACATGCGGAAAATGATTCGGTCATTCACCCACAACATTCCTCCGACAACTTTTTTGACGGCACTTGCCTTGTAATATGCGTTTCTTAGCATCCCGTGCTGTTGCACACCTGAAAACGTATTAAACAGCGTACACGCGCGACCCCACTTACCGTGCGTTTAATACCTGCTAGATTTGAAAGTTTGAAAGTTTGAAAGTTTATTTCCAGTAAAGCATATACAAATCTTTATCAAGGGAAATCGGGAAAAAGTTGCTCAATTGCAACTTGACGGGCCCAAATTTGAACAAATTTTCCATCCCTTCCATTGATTTCTTCGGGAAGTGGGAGGGCCGTCGATCGCATTTTATATACAAGACGGGCACCACACGTACCGTCTCATTTATTTGCATTCATTTTGTTTGTTATTTGTCTCACCTGACATCTATGCTTACATCGCTTAATACCGGAGGCCCCGCGAAAAATTGCCGGGGAAACGCAAAGCCTCGCAACGTGTACTCGAGCTCTGCTAAGGCCGTCCACGCGTCGTTTGACGCGATGGCCCTGCGGCCCTTCGCCTTAATCGTTTCCGCCCTGTTTGTGCGGCGGGCACGGAACAGCGACGCGCTGTGGCCCCGCTGCCGCGCAGCTCGAATATTCGCGCCGTTTTCCAGCGAAACTGAAGGCGAGCGAGCGCTCGGGCTCTGCTGACCGGCTCAACCATGTATTTCTTCAGCGTAGCCGCGTGCTGTAGACGCTTCGCGCTGCGGCGAAGGAAACAAGTTAAAATCTCTTTTTCCTAGTCTGCGCAATGGGGGATAATGGGATGCAGCGGGTCAGGGACAGGGACAGGGATGGGGACACGAGAAGAGCACCGGGAAGCCGAGCCCGGGAGAAATAATGCCGACGGCGGCATGACGTGGTAAAGGGAAGGTTTGAGATGGAGGAAGCTCCGGGAGTGGCAGGAGGGTTTAAAACGACGAGGGAGGGAGCTTCCCCGGCATCCGGTCATTCAGCCGGAACAACTCGTCGTCGCTTCCTCGGAAGGACGCGCCATGAAAGAGGCAGTCAGCACACCTCTAGAGTCGTCGTTTTAAATGACGACAACCACTTTCCGCGCCTGTTTCCTCGGAACACTGCGCATAGTTTGTACACGCTTTTCTTTGTGCGCGTATGTGGGTGGTAGTGAGTCGGTTTGTGTTGGGCGTCCCACAGTGTTGCCTGCCGATCTCCACTTCGAATTCTTTCGCTGTGTTTGTATTTGAGCCGTCAGTTTCTATTCGTACACGCTATGTGTTTGCACTTGTCTGGTTGAGGCCTCTCGTTAGTCTGTCTAACCTGTGGGGAAACCTGTTTCAATGACCTACCACATCCTCTCCTTTGCTTTCCGAGGTTTTCTTGACTGCCAACTCTTATTTCTGTGTTATTTTCAACGAGCCCCTCATTTCCTATTCTGATTCGCTACATGCATAGCGAGGGCCTTTGTTCTGGCAGTCTTGGTGCCACAGAAGCTTATGAGGGTTCAACGCTGGTCGACCACTCTCGATATGTCGTAGACACTCGAGTCACGGCCCGGGGTTTAAAAAGAAGGTCCCTTTCACCCCGAGTAGTCCGAGTGGCGCTGGCTAACACCCCCAAGCACAGGAAACAAAAATACCTAAACATAAATACCCCAGAAAGTGGAGAGGAAAATCGCCCCGCCGGTAACGTAGTGGGTATCGCACCAGACCGGTATTCTGGAGGTCGTGGGTTCGGATCCCACCTGGCGGGCATTGTTTCTTCACTTTCCTTCTTTCCAAATTCTTTATCTGTTTCAATGACCTACCACATCCCCCCCTTTGCTTTTTGCTTTCCGAGGTTTTCTTGACTGCCAACTCTTATTTCTGTGTTATATATATATATATATATATATATATATATATATATATATATATATATATATATATATATATATATATATATATATATATATATATATATATTTTCTGTTTTCTTCCCGTCTTCCTTGCTTGCCTCAGTATTTCTCCCTGCCCGGAAGCCCTTCAAGGAGAAAAAAAGCGTCCCCTCTTTTCGTCTGCATTGCGAAGGAGCCTCCACATCCAGCCGCATCCCGCCCCCCTTCCTCCTTCCAGTGACAGGCTTCCGGTTCCGAAGGCACATCGGGCAACGTCTGATTGGTAGCGCGGAATAGCCAAGAGAAAAACCCAATTTGCATAATGGGAGCAATCGTCGTATGGTATTACCATAAGTGGAACTGCAAGTAGCCATGAGGCTCGTTGCTGCGATTTTCAAAACATGCGAGATATGGTGGGAAGACGAGCGGCCGCAAACAGCGTTCTCTTCTTAGATACCGACTGCCTTTTGCTCTCCGTCCTAAGCCTCCCTTTTTTTATGTTACCATCGTTTTCCTATAACTTGTGATCTGTGAGTTGTAAGCTAAGTAAATGTTGTTTCCCGATTTGTGCGGACGCTCCGTGGTGACTGCGGAATCTTTTAAGCACGAAACCTTCTGTAGCTTTGTCGGTGCGTTATTTTCGCAGAACCCCTTCCAATGTCACTGATGTATAGCGGTGCTGTCTCTGCGGGTGCGCGTGTGCGGTTGGGCATAGGTGTGATTGTGTAATACCATGAATGAAGGTAACCGGCTTGTCGTCATTTTCACGCGATGCTGTTGTAATGACACGCTGACATTTTCGTAGACTCCCCGTGGCGTTAATAGGAAGTGCAGTTCATACAGAGCACAGAATTACTATCTCATCTTCCGAGCGCCCTGCCAGGTGTGCTGGATATACTGCTAATTTTTGTGCATTTCTTAGAATGCGATGCCTGCGACAACGTATCTGTCGAGTGAGAAACCATTTCTGATCCCTTAAAATGAAAAAGGGCTGTAGTGTGCCTAAACAAGCCCTCTTATCTTCATTTAGAAGTGGAAGAAAAAGTTCATGCAAAACAAACTAAATGATTATCATTTCGAAATCAAACAAAGGCGCCTGAATCTACAATGAGTGCACTTTAACAAGAAAATGTCTGTCGCCACTCGCCCAGCACCTTCTTGGTACCGGGTACACGGCTCCTAATCCTCGAAATGAATCCAATTTAGAACAATTCAATTAATTTAAGTGGACTATATATTTGTATTGGATCAAATTATATTTCTTCTATTATTTTACGAGCGTGTTGAAGAGCACATGCCAAGCCAGTTTGAAAAACTAAACTAAACAGGGTCACTTTAGGGCAGTGGTATTGCAGCTTTATGAAACTTGGTGTGAGTACGGTTTTATCTGAGGAAACAAGTATAGAGGTAATAAAATCAAGTTCAAAGCGGTTTCGCCGCACATTGTGAGGCTGCTGAAAGGGCTTCGTGAAACGGCGAGTTCATGGTAACCATATTAAAACTGCGACTGTACTTGTGTATGACACTGACACAGGCAAATGTTTTCCCGGCTCTCAGCAGTCAAATAGCCAAGCAGTGAAACAGTCGGTTGTCTCAGCTGTCAAAATCACTGTATACGGATGAGCGCGCAATTTATTGGATTGTATTAAATTGGATCGGGGAAGCATATGTTATGACGTCACCTTGAAGATAATGTTACCAACGGTTTAGGCCGCATGAGATATCGTGATTGGTCTGTGTTGCCTGCGTTTCTTACATCCCACAAATACCTCGGGGCCATTTGCCCTTTTTTCTTTTACCATCTAGGCTCAGTGGGCGCTACCTTTCGCTAACATATAGAGAGTTCTTTCTGCGGGTGCGCTTACTGCGTGCAACGAAGACTAAACATGAGTATGCAGACTTGGCCGCAACTCTCAAGCATACGGTGGTTTTTTGAGTGTACCTCATATTCGATGCCGGGTTAGGTCACTGAAAGGTAAACCGAAACATATTTCGTGAAATGGCAGCAAGCGTCTCCCTTTTTCGCCGATAGCCATCGTGTCTGGGGCTTGTTAAAAAAATTGTTAGAGTTCCCTACGCCTGATTGTAGAGAAGAGAACCCCTAACGTATCGCGCTAACTGGGCCTTACGGTGCCATCCGCGGCGGCTGAAATGACGACTTGCTTTGTTATCGCAACTCATTACCGCAAGGACAAAGAAACGAACGGAATTTTTCGGTGAGAACAAATTACACCAATAGAATAGCAGAAAGTGTCAGCTACTCAGGCTTTTTGGCTTCGTGGCTACGATCCAGCAGATCATCTCCGAAAACACAGCGATATAGACAAGAGTCGCACGCGGGCTTAGCGCCAGCTTACGCACCCACTCAAATCCGTGGGATCGTAAAATTGTACGCCACACCTTCAGCGTATGAAAAAATTTTCAACAAAGCAAACCAAAGGTCTTAGGGCATTGATAATTTAAAATAAAATGGACTACATTGCCCCCAAAAGATGCCTTCACAGCATCTCACTTGTGTTTAGAGGTGAAGCCAATTTGATAAAGACCGGTGTAAGTTTGGTGCCTATAGGCTAGCTTTTCCATGTAGCGTGTTGCACAGTGAAGCTATCGCATCAACAGAGGTGGTGTAATTACATAAAATGGATCTAACTCGTATAATCGAACGTATCACAATAAAAAAATGAAACAACCGCTGAAAGCCGCGTTTCTAAGAACCATTACGCCGAGTTTGACTTACTTCTCACTATTAGTTATATCACAGTGAAGTTGTAAACGTTTCAGAATTACTGTCTGCTGTAAACACATGACCATCTACGGAGGGAGTATGGTTAGACAAAATGGCTATAACTGGTGTTTTACCGGAACTAACCGAAAACAAATTGCATGACAATTAGCCTCTAAGGCATTTCTAACATTACGCTCCACAGCTTCGCTGCTCATCCTTCTTCTCAGCTGCGGTAACTCTTGGTTAAATTAAGTGTTATCTCTCCCTCTCACACAGAATAGAAGGGCACTCAATTTTTTCCTTTAAATACGAAATTATTACTTAAATTGGTACGTCGAAAATTTGTCGTTGTGGCCAGAAGATCGCCCAAAAAGGGGCCGACTGCTAAAAGGAAAAAAAAAAACACGTGAAAGAATTCTCGAAGTGGTGCCCAATTTCCCAGGAAAGCTCCTATAAACACAGTAGAGTAGCTGAGGACACAAAAAATTGCCCCCACCTCCCCGAAGGGAATCGTGAGGAAGTGCGAATGCATTTTTGCGCCGAGAGTATACGGCGTAGTAATTCTGACATCGCCTTGAGAGGCGCCCAGCCAGCGAACGGTCTAAACTGGAGCAGAGCGAGCAGGAGACTGTAGCGAGAGAGCGCGCGCGAGCCGACCCACGGAGGTCTGGCGGTTTATCGCTGCATATAAAGGGGGGGTACGCCGCGCTGAGCGCGCCGAGCCAGGTGGCTGAGAGAGGAGGCGGGCGCGCGAGCGAGAGGGGTGCGGGCGCAGCTGCAGCCAGCGAGGAGAGAGGAGGAGCGAGCGAAGGGGGAGGGGGACGCGCGCAGCGGCGCACGGCAGCTGCCGGGAGAGGAGGTGGTGCGTGACGTCACGGCGCGGGTGAGGAGAGGGATGCGCGCGGCGCACACCGCCGCGCCGCGAGGGAGCGGTGAGGGCGTGGCGTCACGTGGTGAGTGACGTCACTGCGCCGTTGCTACCGACGCTCCTCTCCGCTCTGCGCCGTTGCTAGGGAGAGCAGGGCTGCGGACGCCGCCGCCGCCGGCGGTGGATGGTTTGGGGTCGCTTATAAAGTGCATCGCACTTAAAAACAATACTGTTACAACTTGGGTCTGGAAATCTGGAAATCGAAACCGGGGCCTCCAGAATGCTAGTTGAACGCACATGTCCACACTACCACGGATTCGTGGCCCTATCTGACTAAAGGTGGACCCAGTAAGCGCGCTGTGGCCTTCGACTTAAAAGCGTATGTCATCTAACGATTTTACGTGAATTTTTTGAGCCCCATAACTATAGACTTGAAATTATGCAAGCAATAGAGTACGTTTTCTTAAAATGTCCGCTCGCTTGTTGTGCCTTAGTAGCGCCCTCATGCAGCATCCGCCAAATCATGCAGCGCAGCAATTGCATGGCGCAGTCCCGGCAGAGGGCGCGCGAGCAGTGTGAACAGTGCGGAATTGATCAATCGATCGATCGATCGATAGACAGATTGATTGATCGGTTGATTGATTGATTGATTCGTTGATTGGTTGATTGATTGATTGATTGATTAATTTTGTTGATTGATTGATTGATTGATTGATTGATTGATTGATTGATTGATTGATTGATTGATTGATTGATTGATTGATTGATTGATTGATTGATTGATTGATTGATTGATTAACTGTAGGGTTTAACGTGGAGGAGGTACACCTGCCGTAGTGGAGGTCTCTGGGATAATTTTGACTACCTCGGAATCTTTACCGTGCGCCGAAATATCGACACATGGGCGTCTTCGCTTTTCACACCTTGTTGCGGATCTGGCAGCGCGACCGGTGATGGCGTCTGTTGGTCCGGAGTTGGGGCAAAGATTGGGACCGAGTAGGGAGAAGAAAGAAACTTTATGTACAGATAATTACATAGCGTTTGACTTAGTGAACAGGGTTCTTGCGCTCCTGCGCGCCCGAGATTAAATAACCAGGTTGGGTCCGCCCCTTTCCCCCTTTCCCCCGCTGCATTCAGGAACGCACCAATGACGAAAATTCATGGCACTGAAATTCACGCCCACACACTCACAAAAAGAAGGCACTTTTCCTGTCGCACAAGTCAGCGTCCAGTTGACTTTCGTGGTGCAACACTTCCTAAAGTTGAAACCCTTAGGGCCATCCGATGTTGAAGCGACCGGAGGACGCATGAGCCCGGTCCTTAAACCGGCTTTGAGCGCTTGTTTAATAGCGGCGTCCCGAACCCACCACAAAGGGGCCTCACGATGCGCGGCTCGCTGCTGAAGATTGCCGCCGAAAGAGCAATTCTGCACGCCTTTTTACATCCCTCCCAGCAGCATTCTCGCTCATTGTGACGTGCCTTCCCAGCGGACGCTTTGGTTACCCTGAAGCCGCGGAAAGCGGCTTGCGTCCAGCAGCAGAGTCAGTCACCTCCGCGTCCTTGAGCACAAAGCCTTGTCGCTTTCCGTCGATGAGGGGAAAAGCGGGGGGGTGGGGGGGGGGGGGGGAACCAGCGCAAACCGGATGACAGGAGGATTGGGTGATTGAACCCGATAATATTGTAGACGGTCGTCGCAATGCCAATACGCCGATCGTAACAACCTCCATCAGGAAAGCAGCTATGGTGGCCGGATCGAACCCGCGTCCTTAGGCTCAGCAGCAGCTGGGAAATTGAGTGGGATAGAACAAACTTTATTACAAAAAGGATCCCCTATGGCCTAAGAAGTGGGACAGGGGGTTGGATTAGAGGGCTTCTGCATGTAGAGTAAGAAAGATCCGCAACATGATGATGGTGATGAGGAGGAAGATGCGAGGACACGTCCCATAGTGTGAAATGCACTTTCGCATTCTCTGCACCGTAAGGAAGGCTTAGGTGAGATTGTCATATTTTTTTGACAGCCAGTCGCTTTTACTGAGCCCACTGCTGTTGGTTGCCGGTTGATTAAAGGTCGCTGGCAACAAGCCTGCCACGTGTGTATCGAGGTTTGCACCGTCGAATGACGCCAGGCAAAGAGAGGATCCGGATGATGGTGAGGGGAGAGAGAAAAATACGCTAACGAATACTGTATCCCTAACGCGAAATTTGGTCGCTGCACGCGCTGCAGCCTCCTCGCTCACGGCGCATATCTGCTGCGCCCCAGGAAGTGATAGCGGGATCAGCGAACGCAGGGCGGCCCGCGCTACTCTGCTGTTATCTCGCAGCGCCTAGCCGCTGCCTGCCAGCGCGTTGTTAAAAATCATGTTCGAACCTCCCGTGCAAATGCCACGTGGTTCCGATTAGCCACGCACGGTGAAGCAGCGAGCATGCTCTTGCAAATCGTGTTGTAACCTCCCGCGTAATTGTCACTTGGTTTGGATTAGTGGCCAACGAAACAACGTCTGCGTAGTGGGAGGGCCTGGATGTCGCTCATTCCAGGGATGTATAAAACAAGAGTGAGTGGGAGAGGGAGGCAGTGAGGGAGATGACGTCGTAACTCCACGTGCCACCCTCCTTCTCCTATCCCTTCCCCGACGCCTATCTCTGCTTTATTTCAGCCGTCGCTACTGCGTTCCGACAATCGGTTACGCGGATGCCTACGCCAAGAATCCAGGGTGACGGCTGCCAGAGGGCTGCGCACTAACAAAAGAACGGCTTAATTGCCATGGAGCACTCGCGTCATCTTTCTAAATAATTCCTTTACGCGCTAAGAGCCTTTTCATCCGACAGCAGTGCAGTTTGCTGCAACCGACCAGTGTAAAACGGGACGGCGAGGGCGGCACGGTCGTTTGCAGTTCTCCGGGGCGGTCCAGTTTACTGCGCCGTTACGAGCTTTGCTTCAATGCACCGGATAGCCGCAGGGCGACATCCTCCTGTGGCAGTGAGGGAGGATGAAGACGGCGGTAGAGTCGTTGGCGAAGAGATCAGTGAAGCTAAATCACAGAGGGACAAGGGGAAGAGGGGGGGGGGGGTTATGGAGGGAGGGAAGAAAACTTGAATTAGAGGGTGTATACGGACCGCGGCAGTTTTCCGGAGCTATTTCACTCGAAGGAAAGAGCGCTTCGCGGAACCTTGTACTCGCTGGACAGAATTTTAACCCAAACAACGGTTTCCTCCTCGCAACTCCCTCCCTGTTCTTGTTCTCCACCTTCAATGGTCAAGAAAAAAAAAAGAATCACTGGGGTTCCATTCTCTTCTTCTTTTTTTTTTTTTGCCGACCCGGGTGCTCGCCAATCGGCTTCAGCAGCAACGCCTCAAATCTCGGCCCATTACTCAACGTAATGTCACTCGCGGAACAGGCCGCCGAGGTTTGTGTGCGCGAGCGCGCGTGTGCGTCGTCGTTCAGCTCTTTCTCTTGTGTGGACGTCGTACCCCGCTGAAAGTGGCAGAGCCGGGGAGGGCCCTGATTACGACCGGCAGGGGGGGTCGAAAACCACGCTGCTTTCTACGGGGGAAAAACGTCACTTTACTGTTGGCTTCTTTTCGGATCTGCGTTCATTTTACGGCGGCGTTCTCGGAAGTGTCGGCGTATAACAGCCATTCCGCTCCAGAAACACAGTACTTAGGCGTGGCCGAAGTGAGAGGGCACCGGATGAAAGTGACGAAACTGGATTTAACGGCCCTGCGGCGTCTATTGCTTCCGTAAGAGCGCTGTGTTGCGGGCGCCTCATTGCGCTGTTCTCGGTAGTTTTTGTTTTTGTTTCTTGATACGATTGTCTGCTGGCGGATTTTCTAAGCGCTTTCAGTCTTTGTACCAGCTCGCTCTGTCATGCGTATGGATAAAAGTGCGCCACGACAGCAAAAGAAAAATAATACAAACAGGCAAAGGACTGGGCATTCAATAAAGCTGATATACGCTGATTGGGTTGCGTCTGCTTGGTGCTATCGGGAAAAGCCCTCGTTTACGAGAAACAGGGCCAGGCTGACATCATACCATTTGATGGGTGCAATTCGGAGGCTGGTGAGAATCTAAAGAGGCGCTGAACTAGGCAATTGCGTCCGGACTGGACAATTTTCCCTTTAGGGTTACGACACGGCTTCCGCTGGATCGCATTCCCAAAAAACGAAACAGAATTTATTGCCTCTCAGCAATTTCGGATGAAACCTTCAACAAAACTTCTCTGCCAGAAAAAAATGTTTTCGTATTATTGTAAGCATCCGCACTTCTCGAGAAAGCTGTAAAGGCGGTCGTATAAGTCCGCCGTCGCCAGATTTCACGCTATTGCTCAGTTCAGCTGCTTAGACAACACACTTTTTTTTAGAACCACGTTTTGTACGGCACTCTAAACCCGCTGCCAGTGACAGACAACTTCACTTCCAGGAACCTTAAGCAATCCACGAAAAATGTTAAGCAATCCACGAAAAAGGCACTGTGAATTTCTCACCGAATATAATTTATGTCCTTCTGCGACCGAGTAGAGGCTTTGGATGAGTTATGCCCTGCTCCAAGTAAAAAATTGTCCTATCGTTACATTTGTCCTTCGGGTATAACGCCGCTTTTCGTAGTCTTTATCTTTACAGCGGGGGAACCATGACTTGGATCGCTATTTTGCTGTTCTAAATCGACAGGCAATGGGGGATACAAACCTTGGGACGGGTGACTAAGGTCCTTAAACAACAGGTGTAAGAAGACTTCTGGCTATGAAATAATGTTTGAATCTTGAGTCACGTCCCTTCCTTCAAAAGGGAAGCACTGAAATGGTCTTATGGCACCCTCGCTTTATTGCTTACAATGGGGCGGGAACATTGTTTACGGATTTCAACCTATAATACACGTGTGTGCGACGTCGCAGTGGGAGCAATGTTCGGAATTTTCAAAACACAGGGACCGCTACTCAATAGCACACGTAGCATTACCTGCACACTGTGCTTACCTAGCGATGTGTCGTTAACGGTTTCCCCTAAACAAATTGCAGCGCTGTTCTCGTTAAGTGCCTGCTCACACTCAAGCATTGTCGTTTGAGGCACACAGCCCTCTTAATGTTCCTGGTGTGCGGTATAATCTCAATCAGTGTGAAATGGCACGACTAGCGACTATTTTCTCAGAAGGGGTAAACCGCGCTAAGTAAGACGCTACACAGAGAGAGGTACACAAAGACAAGCGCAGTCCTTCTAGACTAGCGACTAACCAATCGTAGCCCTCAAGCTTTTGGATGCCGTCATTGTCTGGATCACACGTTTATGGCTGCCAAAAAACTTCGCCTACTTCCCGGCAACTAGCATCCGCAGCACTACGCTCCCCTTTGCGTGTCGCTGTGGTGGGTGTAGCATCGCTCGGACCTGTCCCTGTGTGGGGTTAGGGCTTAAGCTTCTACCGCATACCAGCAACAGTGTTGAAAGTGTTTAAAGTACTGTAAAAAATCCAGGTTACTGCGAGAAATCTGTCTGCCTAACATCACTAACGTGGGGACGCTGCGTAGAGGAATGTAACTGCAATCTTCCTCAACTCGAGTGTACGACTCCTCACAAAATTCCACCCTTCACTAGTGTGAGAACAACATTATGGCGGTCATCTCAGCATAAGATTTCGAACACGCAGACGGGCACCTAACATTCTTCCACAAGCGTCGTAATACTTCCAAGTTGAAAACTACCGACATTTACGTGATATGATTCACGCAGTTATAAATAAGGGAAAGGACATTCTTTATTCACTCGCTGGAAAATTTGCAGTGTGACTTCCTTCTTTACATTTCTTTTTTTATTCTATCCAGGTGGACGCTTCAGAATATATAGGAAGGCTTTCACCTACGGGCTTCATTAAATGAAAAATACATGCAGGGGTAAACATTAACTCTTTCCCGCTTCAGCAAAACTCGCAAGGTGTGCCAAACCATCTGCGTCCCATGCTGTGGATCCTCCGTGAGAGCGTACGGAATACAGACAATACAAAATAGACGTGAGACCTAAATGATTGCTCAATATTACTCGCGTTCTCAGTGCATCTCGAGTCATTCTAAAGTCTTAATTGGATCCTCCGACGTTCCTTCCACTCCACAGATCGCCCATGTCGCAACTGTTGTTCAAGTCCCTCACCGTTCCTTGCGACGTTAGGCTTTTGTTCGGCAGTGCTGTATGGCCACTGTCATGCCGCCAATGCTGCTGCTGCTGCTGCTGCTGCTCCTGCCACGCTCGTTACTCTCGGGAAAGAAACGGCACGCGCACTCAAGAAAGCAAAGAGAGAGCACTGTATATTTAATGGTCGCTGCTTGCACTAACCGCTTTTTGTTTCTTGTTCGCCGCAGTCTCTCTCCAGGGCTCATTATGCCACGTATGGTGAACTCCGTTTATTATTTTTTTCTCACTCTTTGAAGGCCGTCTGCGGCTTCCTGCCGTCATTTAGCATGCCGCGTTCTTGCTGTTCCTGAAAGAGATGGCGGCCCGGATCCTACGAGTGCTCAAAAAAAAAAAAGGACAACAAAAAGCAGGACGCTGCTTACCAGCCTTTTTTTTCCTCGTTATTCGATTAGGCAGAGAAAACGCTCATTTTAGGCAGCGCAAACTAAGGAGGAAAAAAGAGTACGTAGTTTTCCTCGCCCGGGAATCCAGAGCGACACGCGACCAACCCGCGACCCACCCCACCCCAAGATGTCTTTTTCTCAATAATATTGATGTCGATCTGAATAGCAACTTTTAACAATTGGCTAGATAATCGGTATAATATGCGAAATTGTTGCCGTTCACTACGCACTTTCTTGCCTAGCCGTTCTGACGCCAGATGGACGTATTAATCCTATTGACAGTCGTCGACCAAAGTCACCGCTGAAAATCGGGTTTGTGAGATTTAGTAGTGACTCCAGTACTGTTTTACCGTTTCTCTTGATGGCCTGCAAAGGTTTCCCCACATAACGCGCTCGCTGACGTTGGGTAGGGCCAAACTAGAAGGTTTTTCAGTACTTATCTGTTTTGGTGAATACTGCGTCCTGCGGTGCCGGAATAGCGCAGAGTGAGGCGCCAAAGGCTACTACTTTCAAACAAAGCAAGGTCACGGTTGATTTTTTTTTCGTGATTGCGTTTAACTCCGATGCATATCGTGTAAGAAAATGCACCAGGGGAATCGCGCCGACCAGAAACTTAGGAGACGTCGGTATGGAGTGGACTATCGGGCCGAGAAAGAGCAAATTCTTAGTTCATTTTTACGTCTCTGACAATCTACAAAAAATGGTACAAAGATTCTGAGAGTTTTCTACAAATGCGCAAACACTCTTCCCAGGCACCCTGATATGCAAGGAGCCTGTATAAGTATATAGAGTCGGTTTCAATTCATAGAGAAGAGAATAGGCACGACGACATTTTACTACCAGTAATTTAAGCAGTTTTATATCACAGTCTGAGAGTACCATGTCCACGAATTATAAAATGCGACAAGTAAGCACATTTAGGGTGTGGGTCGCTGTTCGCGGTGCAGCAATCTGGTGGCCTGCCTGTCTTTTGCCATTTTTATTATTATGCGGGCTTTTTTGAACCAGGCTGTTGGTGAATTTTCCCGAATATCGACAAAGCAACGCTTAAAGACGTGCTATGAGATAGTTATGCACTACCGCGCAGTCGTAGACAAATATCCTCCCCCTCGTAAATCTATCAACTACGTTCAGGAAGCCATCTGGAGGCAGCTTCAATCTAATAAAATCTATGCCACGTCTAAATTACATTGATTTATCCACAAGCCAGCCAACATTAGTGCTCCCTGTGTAAAGCGGAAACAGGAGATTTAGTTCATACATTGTACGGCTTCCCGCAGGACCCCAC
This sequence comes from Haemaphysalis longicornis, assembly GCF_048455015.1. NCBI lineage: Eukaryota > Metazoa > Arthropoda > Arachnida > Ixodida > Ixodidae > Haemaphysalis > Haemaphysalis longicornis. The sequence goes on along the minus strand of NW_027526295.1, from coordinate 198,757,578 downwards.
TTTAAGTGGTCTGTAACTATTTAATTCAGAGCAGTCGGAGGGCGCGCTGCTCAACACCAACCCGTCGATGCAAGTTTTGGCCGTGACAAGAGCGCTAGAGGTTGCTGGAAGGCATGGTATTGTGGCACGTACCCCTAGCGACCAATAACCCACCATACGTTGCCCCTTTTTTGACGAAATTAATTTTTGTTTTCCATCTATTAAGCAGCCCAATACACAAGCGGCCATTGTCCTGACAACGAAGTATGGCAGATTAAGAAAAATTGAAACTTAAACTTCGTTTTTCGCGGTATACATTGGGAAAAAATAGTACTACCCAAGACAATTCTTCAAAAAGTGTTCTTTCGTTATTTCAGCGTTGATTTTGGGTTAGTGTACAATGCTTGTATAGTCGCAGGTGTACCTGGAAGCGCACAGCTTATGCTTAATAGCTCCTGCACGCAGCCAATGACAGTATATTCTGCGCACTCCTCCAGCAGACATGAACATACAGTTCCTATGTTCGTGGGCATTTCTTTTTCCGAGTTTGATCTATGGGGTAAAAGTCCGTGGATGATCACTAAGCTCTGGTACACAAAGAAGAAAAATCCTTGAAGGACACTACTGCGCTGTATACACAATGAATGGTCGAAATGTTTTGTCGTGCGCCCGTAACCGTTATTGTTATTTTCGGTTCAGCTCCGGATGAGGTTCAGCGTGCTTAAAAATAACTGATCAGTTTCGGGCTGAGTTTCGAAATCATTACAGGTTCAGTACCGGTTCCAGTTGGACTATATATATACGGTTGATGGGAAGTGGTGTATTTATGGACGTATTTGCACAATGTAAATGGCGGCCTTAAGATTTCTCGCGCAAGGCCACCGCCTCTTCGTCGTCCTCGCCCTCTTCCAACCGCGGTGTTTGGCACGATTCGTGATGTTACATACAAGGAATGCTGGTTGATCGTGCTTGTTACATAAACAGCTTCCGCAAAAGAGATTCGCAAGTCTTCTTGGCATACAGCGACCAGGGCGTCACTTTTGGTACGAAGCGCTAACCATGCCGTTACTAGAATGCAAAATCTCGGTGCCTTGCTCAAGATTTCTGACGTAATAATTTACATAATGAAACAATTAGGCAGTACGGAAGATATTCGAAAAGCACTTGTTAACTTCGTTCAATGCAGACGCTTTCACTACCGAAGAAACGCGTAGCATATTCGCAGTAATTACGCTGTCATATCGCGTTACTTACTTCGCTTTTAGACCATGCATTGAACCAACCGCATATTCAGATAATAGCTTCGGGAGAGAGGCAAGGGGTTGGTAGTGAAGCTGCAGGGTGAACTCCGAAAGACAAATAGTGAAATAAGCAGCGACCTCATTTCAGAGGGTCTCGGAAACTCTGTCGCGCAATCAAAAATTGCATGCGTGAAACACAACAATTCTCGTTCGAAAGCTTTGCCCTGCGACTCGCCATACACAGACAGGCGGGAGTTGCAGGACTGTCGCGCTGATGTTTACTAAGTCGAAGTGCTTTTAAACTAACTGTTAATTTTGAAATAGACCGTAAAATACGAAATGCAAGACCGAATTTTGAAATAGGAGCGTTACCTCGCAACGACAGAAACGCCATATTCCTTTGATGTCATTTGGAGCCTTATAAACTTGGCTATGGGATCCGGTGCCCCTACAGTGACGAAAAATAAACGCTGGTGTCCTTAAACACTGCCCCACAATTGACGAACGCCGCCCTGCCCACCCAGGCCTCCTGACAAAAGCGGTGGCGGGTGGGTACCTAGTTCCAGTAACGCTTGCCAGAAACAAACTGGACACCACGGCTCACCCGCGTGCATGGTGGAAGCTTATTTAGCCACTGTAGGTGTCAGGTATAAGTCTCTGTAGCGTATTTGATCATAAAAAGTGGAAAGCGGCTAAAAGTGACGCAGACTTTAAACTTGAGGCTTGGTGAAGGAGAGCCGCAGAAACCCTTGCATGTTTCATCTGATCATGCGATAGAAAATTCGGCAAGATAAATCAAAATTACACTTCGTTGTCAGCGAGGTATGGTCACGTCGAAGTACTACGTGTCATCTGTCATATAAGAAAGCCAAGTAATTCCTACGAAAAACGTATCTATAAATGAAAGGGGTGATATGAAGCTCTGAAGCACTGAGTTCTCAAAGAAGCAAGTTCTCGACTCTAGGAGCTTTAAAAATTTAGCGAAGGCTAAATATTGTTACGATGCGGAAGGACACGGCACAAGAGCCAAGGATGGTGGGAACGGTGTTTTTACACTATTTATAGTCATCCATGAAAGAGCCTGCGCCAGCTGCGCTCCCCACACAAATTGCTTGCCGGAGGTTGGGCCCACTGCGCTATGATGCGCTGCTCTCTACTTCTTCTTCCTGTGATACTATTCAGAGCACAAATAGGTTTCCAGCTCGTATAAGAAGCAACGGTTTGCCAGTGCACTGAGGAATAAATGTTGGAGGGAGCATGTGACCAAGATGGCGAGAATTCCACACCATTATGGGTATGCAACCAAGTGAGGCAAGGAGGATCGGAGGCGGCTGTCTTTCCCCGATACTGCACATGAACGAAATGGGGCGAGAGATGTCGCACGATCACACTGCCATGCAGATTGTTTGTCGCTCGGACGGACATACAAAGAAGCCGGCATTTTCAATATAGAGTGGTTCGTAGATGAGGCTGAAGGGGCATAGATGAGACAACAGCCCTCGAAACGGCGTTAAAACCAAATGCATCGCCAGCCCATAAGATGTCATATGCTGGAACGTGTGCTCGTGATGTTTCACTTCGCTTAAGAACGAGTGATTTCTTCGTTCTTCGACCTGCCGGGGTACCGCTTTCCTTTTTCCGCAATACCCGGAGTCAAGATAAAGGCGTGCAATACGTCCCGTCCAGTTTTAAGGCATGGCCATTTGGGTGCTCCCTAATGGCGTACGGCGGGACCCGCTGTTTTTAGTAAGGCTGCCTTTTTTGGTTCTCTTCTTAATTCTCCCTCCCTGTTCTTAAGTATTTCTGATGATCGAGTTTAAGGCAGCCGCCTCCCTTCCTTGCCTCTCTGCGGGCGTTAATGCAGACATGTGTCTTAGAGAGTGTCTGCCGTGCTCAGAAGGGCCCCGGCCTAATCGTATCATCTCTCAGGCGCATTCGCTCGCTCGCTACCCGAGCTGGGCGCTACTCGGTTTTTGACGCGTGGCGAAAGTGCCTGGCGCACACTGCGCTTTGAAAGCCCTGTGCTTCCACCTTCATGCTTCTTCCTTCCCATTTGCGCTTCTTAGTCGTCTCAGTATACATAGCTCTCATGATCCCTGGGAGGACTCATTCGCTGATGATGTTCGCGCATGCTGTCTTCAAAGCACTCTGCTCTCACACTCTCTCATTATATTTGCGCGAAGGAAAGGCGGGAGGCAAGCACGGGGAGGGTGCAGAACTTTGTATATGGTTTGGGTATGACTCCCTTTTGGACCTATGATAATGACTGATAAGGGGGATAAAACTGGACGTCTTACGCACCGAGGTACTAACTACTCTGCGTAGTGCGTCATTGTGGAGCTGCAGAGCGTTGTATCGACCAGCTCAGGTTCCTCAGCGCCTACCCATATATCTCTTGTACAAGTGCCTTTGTATTTCACTCATATTGGAGCCACCACGACTAGGATTCTAATAAGGGGCCTCGCCCAGAGCAAGAAAATGCTTTGCTCATTTTGGTATTATCAATTTAAAAGCACCGGTTTAAACTTCATGGTAATGATCACGTAGAGAAAAATTACCCAAGGTTTTTTTTTTTATTGGGATCGAACGTTTATATGTTGCTTGTGTCGTGTATAGTTGTGTTTCGTTTTTGCTCAGCTTTAGGCCAACAAACATTCTTTGGAGACAAGTGTTTATCACTAGCAAATGCCCTGAACATTGCCGTCCGGGTGGATACATCTTGTGCTCGTCTTTTTAAAACGCATCCCAAGGAACCTTGCACATATCCATTGCACCTCTAATAATACCGGACAACTTGCGGAACTACTCCCTCTACATCGGTTCTACCCCGCTGGGTTTTGTATTTCGTGTTTTCATGAGAAAAAAAACCTACGATTACTTTTTTAGCAAGGGGAATTTTGAGCGCAGCTGTTGAGATAATATGATTTTCAAATTCTGTGCACCAAGTAGTTCGAGACACTGGCGTCTATGTACAATCATGGACCATTCTTTTCATCTGCTTTTGCCATTTTGTGCTGAGTCTATCTTTCACTAGTGCTGCTCAGGGCAACCTGAACGGCTCTGGTGCAAAAATTTGTTTCAGCGTTTCTTTTAGCCAGTTTAACTTCTATGTCGGAGCACGCAGTGAAAATGTGATTTTGGATATACACGAAACTGATGTGAAGAACCCTGACGTATCAATTTTCTCGCACTTCAAACACGCAAACCCCCCCCCCCCCCCCCCCAAAAAAAAAAAAGCAAACTCTTCGAGGCAAGCCAGTGCACTCCCCATAACATGGTACCCCGTGTGATTATGTTGTCCCCACTCTCCCGTAACTCCCCTCTGCGCACGTGGGTCTCTTCCGCAGAGACTCCGTGGGCGAGGCCTCCTCGGCCGCTGAGGCTGGACGGCGGCGCCGAGCCCAGCCGGCTAGTCAAGTCAGTGCCGGCGCAGCAGCAGCAGGTGGGCTACGTGGGCTCCCCGAACTACTGCCCATTCGCGGGCCATGCGGCGCCGGCCTTCGACCCAGCCACGCCCCGAAACGTCACCACGCAGCTGGGGCAGACCATCTACCTCAATTTCATCGTCAACAACCCGGGTGACAAGACCGCGCGAAAGCGTTCCAACAAAAGAAAAGCGTTGTCTTTCTGAAACTATTGCGCTGCCTACTTGAGGTGTAGAAACCCAGCCTAAGCCATGCGATGAGGGGCATCTATATATTACAGGAATCAGCGTAGTCGCAGCTTGCTGACATCTCTATTGTGTTTCTCGGGCGAAAGTCATATGGGTTTCATCAAACGCGAATACTGGCCGTAGCCTTCGTCGTTGTGGCCATGAACAGCGAAAACAAACCATAGTGGTCGTCGTTGTCGTCCTAATTACGCTATTTGGAGCCCGAGGCGCCACAGCAGCCGCTAAATGCTCAAACCACTGCGCAAACCCAACAACGTATCTCCAAACGCTTCGCTGCATGGTTCCCTATGGGACATCTGCCTTCGCGTGATGCAGAACGTAAATTTAAAGTTGGTCATAGGCTGCGCCCCGAACCTAAAACATGCCAGTTACCATTATGAACAAAAACGACACGTAGGATTGAGCTTAGAAGACAAATTTGCAATAAAAATTAAGAAAGCATACCCGCTGGGGCTCGAACCTAGGTTGTCATCGCCATTGCGCAGAACGCTACCCAGTGGCTATAGAGCCCGAACAGGGGGTTCCATTAGCAGGAGCTCTGTAGAATACCTCTCGCAGTGACAACTTATGTCACAGGAGGCGCTGTACAGCGAAGCGTTCGGCAACACACAACCCGGCATCTTGCCAGAGTGAAGTAAAATTCATATTGGGACTTGCACCTGGGCAGGTGCACGTGGCGCCGCGTGCGTAGGACGGGTGCACGTGGAGGAGATCTCTGACTATGGAAAACCTGCAGCCTGAAGTGCGCCCGGTCTGCCTGTAGGTGATGTTCGCGTCAAGAGGCTTACAGAAAGAAAGTTACGCAAGCACGCAGTAGCAGCTAAAGTTTTTGCACTCGGTAGGCTTTCGTTTTCACACCACGTAAGCAGACTAAGTACCCGAGAAATGTTTTTTCATATAGTTTCGCTCACTAGTTTTGTGTTAGCTTATCAGCCAGTGTGTTCGCATGGCCGGGAAGCATGCCGTTTGGGTTAAGAGAGAACCTAATCCAGACCGCGCGAAAGACGGCGAGAAAATCTTAAGAGCGAGAGAATGTCAACGCTACCACTCGTCTTGTCCCTACCATGTCCACAGCACCCTCCGGGAACACCATTCGTCTTCGACAACATTCATGCACAAAATTCGGTCGTCTCTACCCTCAGCGCCGGTCATAATGATGGCCTTAGAATTACCGTCTTCAGTGCGGGGCCGTTTTATATACTTTTTTTTTAATTCTCCGGGCAGCATTTATTTCCTTTGTTCAATTCCTTCCCACCCTTTCGCGTCTGACGTGTACTCCTGATGTGCCATGATTGCCACGGGTGTTGGGGACGGAGGACGGGAGTGTGCGGTTCGCGTGTCCTAGGCTATGCACTGCATTCGCCCCAGGCTTGATCAATGGGAAATTGCCTCGTCTTGAGAGTACGTCAACTATTATTCTTAAACAGCAATTAGAAAGCCCCTCGAGCCCTGCGACCACCAAAACATAAAATTCCGGCTCTCCGTTCGCTTGGGACTAGAAATTGGCGGTCAGTGGAGAGATAGTACAACGGAAGTAGTGCAGCGTAACGTGCACTGGGTGGCGTGCGACGTTAGAGTAGTCTAACTGCTATATAGTTTGCGACAAAAATAAGAGACTGCGAGGAAGCATAACCTTTCCAATGGAGGAGTCCGTGAGCATCACTCCTGGCTGAGTTAGGTTGCTGTTTGCTTCTTTTTGTTTTGCTGATGTGTTTCGTGTCGCTGCGTGTATGAATCAAAACACTCCAAATTTCAATTTGTTTTTTGCGAGTACGCTTCAAAGAAGCACTAAAGTGACAAAGCCAGCTTTACAAAAAAATAATTTCGCATATTAGATTTTTGAAGTCAGCCTCTGTATTTGCACCAAGAAATTGCTGAGGATACATTGACAAGGGACAATGTAGGCTGTCTTATGTCAAATATAATGATCCTGGGATCGCTTTTTCAATCCTCCGCCACACAAACGTTTTTCGACATATTCCGGTCATGCTTTTTTCAGAGCTTTCATCTTGCCGCCGTGCTTAGATGAGGGGTGTGATTGGATGATGATGGTGCGGACAGCTTCCGTCAGCGCTGTGTGGTTACACCGACGTGGGTACGTCTCATTTCTGGCCAAGTAAGCCAAGTAGCGTATGAGTAATGTTGACGAATTGAAAACTTTCGCTGTGACGACAAATGAGCAGGAACAGCGTTTACGTGTTTGTGCAATCGCCGCAAGAATGAAACATGGGCAAGAAAAAATATACGAGCACACACTGTCTACTCCGAGAAATCAATTGCGCTTGCGCGACTTCGCCACAGTGCGGCGAAAATTTCGTGAACGTGGAGGTTCAGCATGAGATTACATTAAAAAAAGAATATGCGCTGGAACATAATATATCGTCACACGTCGCGGTCAAGTAGAACGCACGGCCTCGACACCTACCAAATATTTACCATTCAAAGCAGTGATTGGCTGTTGTGAAGCGTTTTGAGAAAGAAGACCTGCGAGTGTGTTCAAATTTTGGTTGAGTAATTTCTTTCTCTACTACAGTAAAAACTCATTAATTATAACTGCAAGGGGACCATAAAATTATTCGAATTAAGCGGAGTTCGAATTTCCAATTAGCGGGTGGGCGCTCGAATGATTGGAAATCGCGCCACACTGCGTGGGCAGAAGACAAAGAAGCCACCTCTGGACTCGTTATGGCTGATTAGGCGCTACTACACGTTTGTGGCAGCTGATTTCGTAAATGTTTCGTAAACAATAATGGCATGCGGTGGAGCACTGGCACCGGTTGTGCGGCGCCCTCTGTAGAAGCGAAATAAGCTGTTGCAGGGGTGTAGCGTGCGCCACGCTGTTGTTTTCTGTTTCGTTGTTTTGCATCTCTTGTAAATTTGGTTTGGTTTGGATTTGGAACACAAATATAAACGCTCTGGCCCGACTTCTTTTGCGAATAGTGATGGGAACCAAGGGATCATACTTCTAATTAACCGTTCTGGATACCGATGAGTTCGCTTTATCGGGAGTTTTCACCCATTGAAATATATAGAGCTGTGCCGGGACTTGGGCGTAAGTCTGAATTACACTGACGTTCGAATTAGCCGAGCTCAAATTAACGAGCTTTTATTGTACTGCATTTTGAACCTGGCTGCTTTCCACTGATCAGCTGCAGTTAAAGCATTTTTTAACCCCGTCTTCGTTGCATTCATGAACCAAACCTTGATTTCTTTCGTTATTAACTTATTATTTTGTGTTCGTGTCTTATTTCTCTCTTCATGTGGATAAAAACTAAAAAAATTGTAGTTAGAAAAAGGTCAGCATTCACAGTGACATATCTGATAAGTAGGCATGGAAAGCGCAGTATATATGTCCACCGGAGTTAAAACTTCGGATGCTGTCAAATGGGAGAATAACAAGTATACAGGGGAAAAGAAAAAGTCGCCGAACAAGTATATAAGGGCTAGTATTATAACAGAACAAGCTTTACGATAACGTCGTCAGTGGCTGCACTCCCGACAAAGCAGATGTCGGGAACACGAGAAGTTGTAAGACCAGGCGCACACACGAAGACGAGGCTTGTGAAAGAGTGGAAAATAGGAGCCACCATACAACATATTACATTCTATGTTGGGAATACTTAACCAGATCTGAATAATGCAGACCTGTCCTGTCGTTGGGACCAAAGGTCCCAACGACAGGACAGGTCTGCGCGCTGCGGCGGTTCAGTCAGCGCTCGCTCTCGTTCGACTCCGCGTGACTTGCTTGCGTTCACAACACGTTTCACCTGATTTAGAGAATCAACCCAATCGAAACGCCAATTGAACCCCCCGATGCGTCGCATCACATCAGGGTTCCCTCGCGGGAAGATGGGCGTAATTTTTCCAAATGCATGCATGCGCGTTTATTCAATATAATGTTCTTGAACATATTTGTTACATTATTTGGGACCTCTCGTTAAAAAGAGACGGCGTTAGAAACAAAGTTGCGGCAGATATTTGTGTCAAACGTTATAGTTTAAAGCCATGCCAGTTCCACGCAATTTTACGCAGATACAAAGAAAGTGAAAGTTTAGTGACCACGACTTTTCTAAAACATTCGCAAGTTTATTGGGCTTTCCATATAGGCGTTGTGCTAGTAAACCGGCTCAACACTTCCGTCGTAACTGCGTCTTCACCGCAGCAAGACTATGCTTGCTACGGAGTGCCCTTTACAGGCAAACAAGACAGTATGGGCGTAGAGTGCGATGAACGTGCCGCTATACTTTTGCGCCCGAAATAACTCTAGAAATTCTAAAGTTCAAGCAAATTACCAGTGATATTCCGAAGACGCAAAGAGTATCAGAGAAAATTACCAACCATGCGTGACTTCAATAGAAAATTCATGAGGTTCCTGGAAAAAACTCGTACTTCCCTCCTCCTCAAGGTTTATAAACTATCCAAGGCCCCACTTTGCTTTACACAAAATCTGATTTAAATTTATTGAAACAATGCTGAAATGCAAAATCTTTCCGCAAACTACCTTGAATGTTTTCTAACGTTCTTTCCTCATGTAATGCAACGTATACAAAATAGTACAAAAGGAATATGCAGGGTTTGCAAGAGAGCGAACGGTGTTTCAACTCTCAACTGAGAAGATACAGATTGTACTCCTCAATGTCAATTTTAAAATATTCTTATTGAAAAAGCAAGAGAAGAAAACATGATTGCCGGCGTTTCCTTCAGGTGCAGATGTTGGAAATATGTAAATATTGCCAAAACGTTATCGACGCATGGTATTTCTCCGGTTCGGCAGTCACTTTTTACAAACGATTATTCCGTTACTAAAGCGAAGCTTTATTGTTTTCATGGATGCTGTTGTACGCCGATACGCCCTGCAGAAAATCCAACTTTCTCTGGCGCTGATGTTGAATGATCGTGGTGAAATATTACATACAAAGCCCTTCCCGTGTGGGGAATCGAACCCGGGTCTCCCGCGCTATGAAGCCGCCGTTTAACCGATTGCTCCACTTCGACTTTTTTTTTTATTACATGGGAGAATACGCTCAGACGTTGCAGTACGAGGAATACAAGCAAACAAAAGAATACACTGAAGTTATGAGAATTACATATACGTCAAAATTCAGGCAAACACACACAAGCGTTCAAAAGAGGGAACCAGTCAGGTGGTTGGTCAAGCAAACTATACACACTATGTACAAATGCCACAGTTTCTCGGAAATGTACAAATGCCACAGTTTCTCGGAAGTTGATCTTGCTGGCTCAGCATGCCTATCACATAAGCGGCATCGCCACAGACTGTACAAACCGATCAACACAAACATGTCATAAGGCGGCTCACCAGGATAGTCGAATGGCAAAAATCGGATAGAGAAAGGCGTAATATCCATGTCTTTTCTGAGCGTTAGCTGTAAAATGTCCCAGAAAAAGACAGCATCTCTGCAGTCTACAAAGCAGTGATCAATTGTCTCTGGTCAAGTAGAGAGCCGACAGTCTGTCGACCATGCTATAAACAGACACCGGTCTTTCATCCAAGTTTTAACAGTGAGCATGCCAGTGTGTAATTTAAAGAAAAATGTTTTAACACCTGGCGGAACACACATTTTACGTACTCTATTAAGGACATCCCGGTACGGACACTGTAGGTACAGAACACGATATAAAGGTGTGGGAAAAAGCCCAGATACCAGGGCATCAGAAATAGACTCGCGCGAAGCAGTAAATATGTACTCAAGGCTAAACCGAGCCTGTAAGAAGCGAAACGTGTCAACCACTTCTTTGAGGAAACCTCGGTCCTGCGGAAATAAAGTTTGTTCTCTCTCTCTCTCGCGGGCTTCGGGCTGCGTCCACAGACAGCGAAGACACCACAATATCAGGGAGAAAATGTGCAAGACGTATTTCCAGTACAGCTTTCAAAAAAGGATGTTGAACATCTCGGAAGTAGAATAAACGAGAAAGAAGCTGCCAAAGAAACAAATGAACGAGCCCAAGTCCCCCTCGCACAACCGGAAGAAAAAGGTTATCGCGACGCATTGGCTCACTACGCGAACACCAAATGAAGGTTGCAAAAATCTGGTGAAAAGCCTGTATCCTGAGTCGTGAACAATGTAACACCTGTAGGACATAAAGAAGTCGGGTCACAAGAAATGTGTTACACGCCCGAGCACGAGAAAAGATGAACAGCTGCCATCCCCGCCAGTCATTCACTTGGCGCTGTAGCTTCACCTCCTGCTCCGACCAATGCGAGTCAGTATTGCGAAACTGCGAGAGGGGTACTCCTAAATAAGTTAGGTCTCTATTCCAATTGATTCCGGCGAAACAATCGGGTGTGGTTCCCCATTCTCCCCAGCAAAATCCGCAGCTTTTCTGGAAATTCAGGGCCGCACCTGAAACCTCGCAAAATTCTTGTGTAATGGCAAGAGCATTCTCCACGCTGGCCTTGTCAGTACAAAATAAAGCGACATCATCGGCATATGCTAAAATGCTCACTTCGAAGGACGATAGCGTGAACCCTCTAACATTAATGTCCTCTATTATGCGCATGCATAATGGTTCCAGATATAAGCAAAACAGGAGTTGTGATAATGGGCACCCTTGACGAACCGATGAAAGAAGGTGGATTGGTTGGGTTAGTCGATTGTTGACTATCACTCTTGTCGAGCCATTAGCATAACATATTTGAATACCTTCGGTAAGCCAAGATCCTGCGTTCACATGCTGTTGAGCACGAAACAGGAATTGGTGACTGACGCGATCGAATGCCTTTGCCAAACCTAGTTGTAGTAAGGCTACCTTGGCTGACGTACCCGAAACACACTCCAATATAGACCTTGCTATGTTTTTGATTGATTGATTGTAGGGTTTAACACGCCGACGCAACGCAGGCGATGAGGCGCGCCGTAGTGAAGGGCTCCGGATTAATTTTGACCACCTGGGGATCTTTATCGTGCGCCGAAATCTCGTACACACGGGCGTTTTTGCTTTTCGCCTCCATCAGAAAAGCGGCCGCCGCGGCCGGGAATCGAACCCGCGACCTCGTGCTCAGCAGCGCAACGCCTTAGCCACTGAGCCACCGCGGCGGGTAGACCTTGCTATGTGTATGTTAGTTTGAATAGATCACCCACGGATGCCACATGTCTGATGGTCCCCAACTAGTAGCTCAATTACATTTTGAAGACGGTTGGCCAAAATCTTAGCGAAGACTTTATAATCTACATTACACAAGGAAATGGGACGATATCCTTCTACTTTACGCAGTTTGTCAGGATCATTACTTTTGGGGATTAGAACAGTGTTGCCTTCGTACAGCGTAGGTGGAAGAAATCCAGTCTTGTAAGCCTCGCGGTAAACCTCAAGTAAAAATGGAGCCAGCAACGAACAGAATGTGTGGTAAAATTCTGCAGTGAGACCATCAGGTCCCGGGGTTTTGCCTTTTTGCCAATGATTCAATGCTAGACACCTAATTCTTGAATGCCCATCTCCTGGTCAATAGATTCACACTCATCCTGGTTTAATTTGGGCAGCAAACTAAGGAATTTGTCAATGGTGTCCTGGCTCACCGCTTTTTTGGGAGTTTGGAATACAGTTCTATAATAATCGACGAATGCCATCATTATCACAGTAGTGTCATCAGTAATTTTTCCTTTACACTCAATTTCAAGTATTTGTTTAAACAGAGCATGGCGGCGCTCATCACCTAGAGACCGGCGACACGGTTGCACTTCAGCAAATCGCTGTGATCTCGCGCGCAATAGTGCTCCCCGGTATTTCTCAACATCAAACGCCTGTAGCTGCGCCTTGACATTGCGAATGTCATCCATATATTGACCTAGACATCGGCCTTCAAGTTCATAAAGTTCTCTCAACAATTTATTGAAGTGATTTACGTTGTTTTTCTTTACAAACGCCATCACTGTAGCCTCTTAAATTGCCGTGACTTTCACTTCTTGCTTAAATAATTCCTATTGTGCGAGCATTGGCAGATCTTAGCGATTTCTTGCATTTTGCATAATTTCTGGCAACCGATTTAAAAAGGGCTGATGGGATAGTAAAGAATTATTAAATTTCCACAATTCCCAATTCAGGCGACGACTCCGACACTGTTGGCTACCATGCGCAGCAGATACAAGGCAATGGTCACTAAAAAACACCAGATGAACAGAGTAGCTATGGACACACGGTAGAGAATCTAAATACGGTCTAGCCTAGCGTGAGAGGCTCCCTGAAAATGTGTAAAACGATTTTGCAGTCGGACGTTTCCTCCAATGTCACAAAGGTGAAAGTCACAAGCAATGTTTTTCAATGTTATAGCGCTTAAGTCCGATCGTTGGTGCTCACATGGTCGAAGGAAACACCAAGCAGCTGGTACTGACTTTTGCCGTACACAAATCGGCGTACAGGGTTCACATTTGAAAGTTGCTGTGGGTGTTCTAGAAACGTTTTCGTACCTCCATGGTAGCACATACTCGCAGTGCGATCCCAGATTGGTGAACCAAAGAATCCATCACGAGAAAGCCTCCCTTTCAAACATCATCGTCGTTAGACGAAAGAGTGCATGATTTTTATTGATTCCTGTCCTGCGTTTCCAGGTAGATAACCTGACGGCCGGGCCGGAAAATTTTATAGCTTCGTATGACTAATCTTAGCATGTATCTTCATTAGCATATGCGAATATTAATCAGTTTGAATGTGAGCACTCAAGAGAACGGGAGCCTAGCTATAAGTGAATGAAGGAAAAAACAGGGCAACTGCCCTAGTCGCCTGATAGGCAAGCCGTAGTGTTTTTTGCCTCACCCTTCTGCTCTACATGCCGTGCGTGCATGCGTGCGTGAGTCGGTTCTGTGCCGTTTTCTCCGCGCAACGTGTGAAACCCAGACGCAAATTCGATCAGGCTGATGGAGAGGTCGGCATCGTCGAAGTGAAGGTATGCGGTGTGTACTCCAGCGGCAAGAAAATAAACCTTCTCGTGCTTCCGGACGTCCCTAACCTGATAGTACGCTAGGCCCCGCTGCCATATGTCTACGTGAAATTAAACAATGCTTGAACACTAAGTTACATATACCGGGCAACTGCTAAAACTGCTGGCATGGCTCATAAATATTTACTTTATTCAGCGCAAAAGAAACCTGAAGCATATTTGAGGCAAGATACATATACATAACCGAGAGTACCAGCGTTCTTTTATAGTTAGTAATACACGTTGAATTTGTTGTTACGATAGTACAGAGACAAAAATACGCCTTAAAGGGGTCCTGAAATACCTTCCGCCGATGCATGGATGTACATGTAAGCACATAAAGCAATGTATTAGCAATCTTGCAAGAGTTTTGTTAAAGCGATGAGTATTAGCTCAGAAATCGTAAATAAAAAACTGCGCATTATCATCTCGCCGTATTTCCTCCTCCTTTCAACTTTTTCTTCGCTGTTGACGGCGCGGGAGCCTTTTCTCCCATCATGCTGCGCTCCTCAGCGGTGACGTACTTCCGCTATTGCGCTCCTCAGACTGGCGCCTGCTACGGGCAAGCTCTTTCGGCTTTTTCATCTTTGTTGACACCATGGACATGGATCCCGCATTCCGCTCAAGGCTGGAAAAGCGAACGAAAGACCTGGCCGCATGTGTGCGGCCTGGCCTTTCACTTTCGCGGTGTACGTTGCTGCAGTTTCTATCGGTGGCACGTGACTTTTTATCGGTAGCGAACTCGCAGCCGCACGGGGAGAATCGTGCGCTCGTTCCCTTTGATGCACCGCGCACTGTTTATCTAAAAAGCGCCATCTCAGATGTGGCCCCGCTGGTGCCGGGTCTTATTTTGCGGTGGTGGTAATTTCTACCGGCGGCATGTGAAAAAGCATTTAAACCGACACAGAACCCGTGCACAAAACGCGCCGGATCGGATGGCTTTATCAGTGGCGATGAACGGGAAGGCGCAGAGCAAACTAGCGCCGCACTCGAGCAGCGAGCACCCGTGTTCTGACAAGCTGCACCAATGTGTTGCATTGAGCACTGACGTGAAAGCGTTTGTTTGCACTTGTTTGGATAGTCGTAAAATGTCCAAGCACTCCGGCGCTCCGCTAGCAGATCAGCCGGCGAATCATTTCGCAAAACATTCGACAGATGGCTCCGTATGCATTAGCGTGTCGCTCTACAAAAACTCCCCTCGCGAAACATAACTCCCATCGCGAAACATAGGACGCTCTACAAAAACTCCCCACGCGGTGTTTACGTACCGGGACGCAAAAATTTAGCGTTTAGCGTATGCAAAGGCAACAAACGCTGTACTAAAACTCTCTATTAGCAGCAAAATAGCGTGCGTACGTGAGGCCGCAACATGGCGGCAAGTAGCACGAGATGGAGGGAAGATTTTTTGCTTCGGATGAACCATATTCTTTGCCCCTGTGTTTTTAAATACGTCAAGTGGTGAGGACGTCGCCCTCACGCAGCTCTGTATCGTCGTAACATCGCTGACTGTCCGAACGAAGCTTGCAGCTAAGCCAATGCAGCGACCGAAGCTGTGTGTGTGTGCGTGTGTGTGCGTGCGTGCGTGCGTGCGTGCGTGTGTGTGTGTGTGTGTGTGTGTGTGTGTGTGTGTGTGTGTGTGTGTGTGTGTGTGTGTGTGTGTGTGTGTGTGTGTGTGTGTGTGTGTGTGTGTGTGTGTGTGTGTGTGTGTGTGTGTGTGTGTGTGTGTGTGTGTGTGTGTGTGTGTGTGTGTGTGTGTGTGTGTGTGTGTGTGTGTGTGTGTGTGTGTGTGTGTGTGTGTGTGTGTGTGTGTGTGTGTGTGTGTGTGTGTGTGTGTGTGTGTGTGTGTGTGTGTGTGTGTGTGTGTGTGTGTGTGTGTGTGTGTGTGTGTGTGTGTGTGTGTGTGTGTGTGTGTGTGTGTGTGTGTGTGTGTGTGTGTGTGTGTGTGTGTGTGTGTGTGTGTGTGTGTGTGTGTGTGTGTGTGTGTGTGTGTGTGTGTGTGTGTGTGTGTGTGTGTGTGTGTGTGTGTGTGTGTGTGTGTGTGTGTGTGTGTGTGTGTGTGTGTGTGTGTGTGTGTGTGTGTGTGTGTGTGTGTGTGTGTGTGTGTGTGTGTGTGTGTGTGTGTGTGTGTGTGTGTGTGTGTGTGTGTGTGTGTGTGTGTGTGTGTGTGTGTGTGTGTGTGTGTGTGTGTGTGTGTGTGTGTGTGTGTGTGTGTGTGTGTGTGTGTGTGTGTGTGTGTGTGTGTGTGTGTGTGTGTGTGTGTGTGTGTGTGTGTGTGTGTGTGTGTGTGTGTGTGTGTGTGTGTGTGTGTGTGTGTGTGTGTGTGTGTGTGTGTGTGTGTGTGTGTGTGTGTGTGTGTGTGTGTGTGTGTGTGTGTGTGTGTGTGTGTGTGTGTGTGTGTGTGTGTGTGTGTGTGTGTGTGTGTGTGTGTGTGTGTGTGTGTGTGTGTGTGTGTGTGTGTGTGTGTGTGTGTGTGTGTGTGTGTGTGTGTGTGTGTGTGTGTGTGTGTGTGTGTGTGTGTGTGTGTGTGTGTGTGTGTGTGTGTGTGTGTGTGTGTGTGTGTGTGTGTGTGTGTGTGTGTGTGTGTGTGTGTGTGTGTGTGTGTGTGTGTGTGTGTGTGTGTGTGTGTGTGTGTGTGTGTGTGTGTGTGTGTGTGTGTGTGTGTGTGTGTGTGTGTGTGTGTGTGTGTGTGTGTGTGTGTGTGTGTGTGTGTGTGTGTGTGTGTGTGTGTGTGTGTGTGTGTGTGTGTGTGTGTGTGTGTGTGTGTGTGTGTGTGTGTGTGTGTGTGTGTGTGTGTGTGTGTGTGTGTGTGTGTGTGTGTGTGTGTGTGTGTGTGTGTGTGTGTGTGTGTGTGTGTGTGTGTGTGTGTGTGTGTGTGTGTGTGTGTGTGTGTGTGTGTGTGTGTGTGTGTGTGTGTGTGTGTGTGTGTGTGTGTGTGTGTGTGTGTGTGTGTGTGTGTGTGTGTGTGTGTGTGTGTGTGTGTGTGTGTGTGTGTGTGTGTGTGTGTGTGTGTGTGTGTGTGTGTGTGTGTGTGTGTGTGTGTGTGTGTGTGTGTGTGTGTGTGTGTGTGTGTGTGTGTGTGTGTGTGTGTGTGTGTGTGTGTGTGTGTGTGTGTGTGTGTGTGT